>NC_057717.1:60575350-60580679 GCF_004010195.1 Chiloscyllium plagiosum | reverse complement strand
TTCAGCAAAATAAAAAGAATGTAAGAAAGTAAGGAATTGTTTTGAAAAGGTCAGCAGTTCTTGCAGCACAGAACAGGCAACACAGAACAGTAGAGTATAGCATAGGCCCTTCAGAACACGATGTTGTACCGAGCATTTCCCTTAATTCAATATCAAGGTAACATACACACCCCTCAATTTACTGCCGTCCATGTGCTTGCCCAGATGCTGCTTAATTGTCCCTAATCTCACTTACTCTACTGCCACCGCTTGCAGATCATTCTAGCACCCAGGACTCTCTGCTCAAAGAACCCATCTCTGACATCTCCCCACACCATCCTCCAGCCACCTTAAAATTATGACCCTCGTGAGAGCCATTTCTGCCATGGGGAAAGGTTTCTGGCTATCTCCTTTATCCATGTCTCTCACTATCTTGCACACATCTATCAAATCAGTTCCTTTCTTCCTTCGCTCCAGTGTGAAAAGCCTGAGGTCACTCAACCTCGCTTCATAAGGCAGCCCCTCCATAACTGGCAGAATCCGGTTAAATGTCCTCTGCCACATCCGTAAGCAACCCCCATCCATCCTTATAACAAAGCGACCAGATTGCATACTTTATCCCAATTGTTGTCGAACCAACACTTTCTAGAGTTGCAACAATACATCGTGGCTCATGATATTAATCTCCCGTTAATGAGAGCTAAAACACCGTACATATTCTTAACAATGCTATTAACTTGTGTAGCAACGTTGACGGATCAATGTACGTGGATCACAATATCCAGTTGTTCCTCCACATTGCGACGAATTCTGTCTTATATCTTTATTCAGTCTTCAAATTCCAGATTCCAAAATGAATCGCTTGTCACTTCTCCAGGGTGAACTCCATCTGTCACTTCTCATCACAGCTCTGCAGCCTATCAATGATTTGTTGTTGCTTGCAGCAGCTCTCGACACGATGTGCAACACCGCCAACCTTCGTGTTATCAGCATATTTGCTCAACCACCCTTCCACTTCTTCATCCAAGTCTTTTCTCTAATCAAACCACAGAGATGAGAGGCTTAATAACCGTTCCATGCGGCGCTCAAATGGCCACCCAACCAAAGGAGGAAGGGTTTCCATCTACGACCAAACGTTGCCTTGTTGTGGCCAGCAAATTCTTCACTCAGACAGCCAAATTTCCCTGTATCCCATACTTCATAACATTCTGAATAAGCCTACGGCAGTGAACCTTTTCAAGTGCCTTACTGATAACTATATACAGAATTCCCTCTGCTCGCCCTTCATCAACTTGACAAGTCACGTTCTCAAAAAACTCAATAGTGCTTGTGAGACTTGTCCTTCCCATGGAAAAGCCATGTTGACCAAATTATCCAATTATGTAATTCCAAAATACATCTACGATATTTCGCAGAATCCTTTCCAGTAACTTGTTTACCACAGACATGAAACTGACTGCTCTGTAATTCGCCGGGAGCTACCTATTTAATTTCTTGAACAGCGGAGCAACATTCACCTCCCTCCACTCAGCAGGTACTAGTCTCGTCGAGAGTGAGGATGCAAAGGTCATGGTTAGAGGGGTAGCAATCTCATTCCTCGCATTCTGCAGTAACCTTGGGCATATCTGTTCTCGCCCTGGCGACATATCTATTGTGACGGTTCCCAGAATGTACAGCACTTGAATTTTGGAAATATCTTTGTCCATGGTGCTTTCACTATCAATAATATCCCTCTCTCTCGTGAATACTGAAGCAAAAACCACATTTGAAGCCTTCCCTACCTCTTCAGACTCCAGCACAAGTTCACTTCACTATCCATGATCGTTCCAACCGTCTGTCTGGGTAATCTCTTATTCCTCACGTACGTGCAGAACGCCTTTGAGCTTCCCCTAATCCTTCCAGCCAATACTTTTTCATGTCATCGACAACTGTCCTCAGTTCATCTTCGAGTACTTTCTTCGCTAAAATGTTATCCTCTGAGGCAGTTCCACATCCTTGTTTTCCCAAACTTAAGTAAACTTCCCTCTTCCTTTCGATGAGAAGCTCCTCGACTCTTGTCGTCCAACGTTCAATCACCTTACCATTCCTTGCCTGCCACAGTGGGGAAAAGATATTCAGCACTGGCAGCAAGTATTCCACAAAAGCCTCCACATTTATTTTGTACATTTCCTGTAGAACAATTGTTCTCGAGTTAAAATCTACAAGTGGCTATAAGTATCAGCATCTGTCTAATAGCCGTCTAGTTTGCACTCCTCCAAGTAAGTACTTTCCAATACTCCCTGCTCCTATCCCCCTCCATGTTTTATGGTAAATGTGAGGCTGTTGTTACTGTCACTGAAATATTCTTCCATCGAGATGTCTGACACCTAGCCTGACGCGTTGCCTAGCAGCAAGTCTAATATGCACCCACACACCCCTACCCCCAGTCGGCCGATTTACATACTGAGTCAGCAATCCTTCCGGGACACATGTCACACAAACGGCTCCATCCAGACAATTTGCACCAAGGAGTTTCTAATCAATATTGGGGAATTGGACTCAACCAAAACAATAACTCTGTTACAGATGCACCTTTGCAAGATCTACTGCTCAATCTATACTTTCATGTTTCTGCTGCAGTGAGGGGCGGTGGGGGAGTTGGGGGCTGGGGGGGCGTTTATAGAAAACGTCCAATAAAATGACTGCTACTTTCCTGTTACTGAGTTCTAACCTTATTGGCTCAGTAGACAAACCCTCCTTTACAAACTCATTTTCTGCGTTTGTGATGCACTCTCCAATTAGCAATGTATTCCCCTATTCCTTTACAACCCTACCCTTCTTAGACCTAAACCCTGTAAACCTCAGCAACCATCGCTGCCCCCGTGAAATCCATAACTCTGTTACCGACCCAGCATCGGAACGTCTGTGGAGTGAAAGCAGAGTTAACGCTTTGTGTCCGGTGACCATTCTTCAGAATGAAAAGAATGTTAACGGCATGAAAACGTTCGTTAACTGTGCAGAAGAAGTACATAATTCGGACAGAGTGAAGAATCAAAGATGTTGTAAAGCAGTAATGGAACTTTTAGTAGATTGAATCTGTGTCAAATTTTGTTTGTGGAAGTGAGAACAAAAATTCTTGAATTCGAAAATAAATGCTGTTCAACGAGAATAAGATTCGTCTTTCCAGCAAGACGTTCTGAAAATGGAGACAAGAAATAATACACTGCAGTGAACCACAAGATTAAATGCCGTTTACTTAAAATCCCTATGGTAACTTTTAACACTGATATATATCACAATTATTCCCTTCAGCAAAACTGAATGGTACACCTGGATTCCAGATCACCGCAATGACAGGGCAATAAATGGCAAACAGCAACAGTGACTTGCTCATTTTTCATCAGGAACTCTTTTTCCATTCTGATACGTAAATTTATGAGTCATAATTATGCATAATGGCAGTGTCCCGGAGATATTTAGCTCATTTTTTTAAATTCTAAAAATGAAATGCAGGCCTTGATGCAAACAGGATAACTATAGCAAAATGTTGCTTTTCTTTTCAATTAATATATTTTTTTTCACGGGACCAAATTCATATCTGAACTGAAATTCGAGAAATGAGATCTACTTCTGTAATGCAAAGGAATATAAGATCAACATTTTCAATGCTGAAAGTGGCCACTGTACGAGAATTATTGTCGGGGATAATCGTGATTTTGGCACATCATATTGCTGACGAGAAATGAGCAGTCCGGGCAGCAACTGCATTGATGACTTTTCAAGTTGTCAACATCACTCATCTTCAACCATGTGATCACAGCTCACGAGGAAGTTGGTTCCACATTGCAGTGAAAGTGTGCATTAACTTTTGTACGATTATTTGTATTTAGTGTGGCAATTCCAGCTGAACACAAATGCTTTCTTTATCATTGAAACAACTTTACTTCTTTCTCATTGAATTCCAGCACTGATTGAAAGAGGTCATTGATATCTAAATATGTATGAAGATTTATTTAATATTGTCACTTGCACGTTGGTATACTGAAAGTTGCAAAATGGCGCCATGCTGTGGCGCTATTTTAGATTCCAGAAACAAAATAAATTTCAATTGCATAAATTGAAACATTTGGAATTAATTGATAAAAAATACTATTTTACTGGAAGAGCAATACAATGTTTATTTCAGCACTACAGTAATGATGTGTTGGTTTTGAGGAAGTACAGTTGTCGCCTGATTTATTCGTCGTGATCAGGCTGTGTACCTTCTGTTTGGATTACTATGAGCATGTCACATCATCATCATTACCTTCCAATGTCCTGTTTCAAATCCATACTTGCATAAGCTCTTATAAGTTTGCACTTTTATCATTTGTGTTGATCTTTTCTCGTTTATCACAGTGTAAATTAGTCAAGTCCTAAGATAACCCAGAGAGTGGTGGGTGCATGGAATGCACTGCCTTGGGAGTGGTAGAGTCAGAATCTTTGGTGACCTTTAAGCGGCAATTGGATAGGTACATGGATGGGTGCTTAAGCTCGGACAAATGTTCGGCACAACATCGTGGGCCGAAGGGCCTGTTCTGTGCTGTATTGTTCTATGTTCTATGTTCTATGTTTTATGTTCTATAAGTGCAGAAGATGTTGTGAAACTTCAGAGAAGATTTTCAAGCGTTTTTCCTGTGTCCAAGGATTTGAGATATCGGAAGAGGTTGAATAAGCTGGAACTGTTTTCGGAGGCTGAGGGCTGACCTTATAGTACTTCATAAAATCATGGGCGACGTGGGTAGGATAAGTTGACAAAGTCTCTTCTTTGGGGTGGGCGAGTACAAAACTAGAGGGCATAGGTTTAGATTCAGACTGGAAAGATTTAAAAGAGACATAATGGGCAAGATGTTTACCCAGGCGGTGGTGCGTGTATGGAGTGAGCTGCCAGAGAAAGTGGTTGAAGCTAGTACAATTGTAAAATTTAACAGCAATCTGGATGGGTATATGAATAGGAAGGGTTTGGAGAGATATGGGCCAGTGCTGGCAATGGGATTGCATTGTTTTGGGACATCTGTTCAGCGTGGACAATTTGGACCAAACGGCCTATTTCCGTGCTGTGCGTCTCTATGATTCTACAACGCTATGGCCAGGCAATTTCCTTATGAATGTGGAATATGGATTGCTGAACCTGTCTATAGTCCTCATAATTCGTTGTCTCATAATAATTTCATTTCCCAATTACCTCCCTTTTCATAAATGAAATTCTACATCTCAGTCAACGATACACTTTAACTTTCCAGACAAATCTCCTTTGTACACGTTTCAGTAAAATCTAAACCCTCCTATTATGTGGATTCCAGAACGGCATACAATAGTTGATTTGTGAATT
>NC_057717.1:60572074-60574492 GCF_004010195.1 Chiloscyllium plagiosum | reverse complement strand
ATCATGATCAAACCGACATTCACCGTGTCTGCTTTCTTATCTTTCCTGGAACCCATGATTCCCCGACTGATCAAAACATTTTCTCTCTTAGTCTTAAATATTTCCAAGTAATCTGTCCCCACAGCTCTCAGTGCCCAGCAGTTGACGACTCTCTGAGAAAAAAAAAATCCTCTTGATCCATAGTCTGGAATTGGTGCCCTGTCAATCTGAGACGAACTTTTCTGATCTGAGATTCTGTACTGATGGGAGATATCCTCATAGTGTTTACCCGAATGCCTCTTCAGAATTGCATCGATTCATATGAAATCATCTGTTATTCGTTGAAACTCCACTGACTACACTCCCAATCTGTTTAACTTTTTACAATTGGATAAGTCCTCTGTAGCTTGGATCATCCTGGTAAACCGTCTCTGAACTAGAATGAACGGATACATCTCTTTATTCCAAGGTTAACAAACGTTGTCGCGTTCTGCAAGTGATTAGATTAAGCTTTAGGCTCAACACACTTGAATCTAACATAGTAGTTGTGAAACAAAACAAGGAAATTGGCATAATTGGAAACCTATTTCGATATTATAGAAAATAATTCATATTTGATTTACTACTACAATACAGCAGCAGGTACCTACGCAAAGCCAAATTCAGAATAACAGAATTGTTTGAAAGGAATAGCCGGAAGAATGAATTTTTCAGTGGAAAAAGACTTCGAGGTTGTTATATCTGCTGAGAGTGAGAGCAGGAGAGAGAAAGGTGGATGCACAACGCCAACTTTAATAATCGAACCACGGGAAGTAAAAATCAAAATATGCATCTACGTTAGCCTGAACCTAGTCACTCATGCTTCACTCAAGATCTTCAACCTCAACGTCAAACAACCAAAACAAAATCCAGAAACCTATTTTGAACACACCGCTACTATGTTGTAATCTGCACCTACATGGATCCTTCATGCATACAATTTTAGGCCCCCATCCCCTGCTTCATACAGCGAAGGCAATTCGAGATTAACATTCCAATTTACTCTCGATGCTGGATGCTTTCATTTGAGCCAACTTGATCAGTTTCCTAATCGAGACAATAGTTTGGTATAAATTTCATTTCACTTGTGGAATATTCTAAACGTAAATTGGAGGGTAAAGTCCTTTGTTCAAACAGAGGAGTTTAGAACTATAGGACCACGCTGTTCAGCCATTGCATGAGATAATGACATTATACACGTCAGAAATGTTCTAACTGTTCGTAGGCTGATTCAACACAAGATGAATGTTGACACACAGTGATACATCTGTCTGGAATAAACTGTTAAGAAACAAAGGCAAGTTGTTACTTAACGACTCAAGGAGGTACCCATGCGTTTTTGAGGTTATATAAACAAACCTGCTCTGACTTTTGCTTGATAAACTGGATGTCTTAACGCCACAGGACAATTCATTTCACTGCAGAAGATTTTACGGAATTAACAACAGGTAATCTATGTCTTTCGACTCTATTGTAAACACGAAATCTTAACAAGATGGAGAACGTTTGATCGGAAGACAAACTGCAGACTTGCAATAATTTGGCTGAAAGGACCTTAAACAATAATCATCAACCTTGAATACCTTGGAAAGTAATGACAAGTTTGGCAATCATCAACGTATCCCTTCAGAGGCTGAAGGACAATATAGTTATAATAACGTAAAAGTGAGCAGTAAACTTTCGAAGAATAATCCTGTAGAATGACCGAACACTGGAACTATCCGAAACAACACCACTGTAGGTTGAAGTCCTGGTCAGATTGTGTCCATTAATAGGGTGAAAGTAAATTGTTTCCCTTCTTTATAAATGGCGACCCGAGGGACTTAACATTTTGTTCCTTACTTGGTCATACCGTGTACATCCATCTTACCTTAAGAAAGTACTCTGATCTATTATCTTTCAATCCAAACTTCATAAACTCTCACTTGCTTTCATTAATATCTATATCAAATATCTAGATCGCTTGTGCCCATTCACTATGTTTACTCCTATGTTAAGTGTATGAATTCTTTTAAACTGCCCATGGGGTTGTGTAACTTTCTGTCATCGATAAATTTAGATATGAACCTGTCTTCTTCATTGTACATGCCATTATTAACCGATTGGCGCAAATGAGCCCAGATTGCAGATCTGTGCCAGACATTATTGGTCACCGCCTGCTAACTTGAGGCTTGCTCATTAGCCTGAAACAATCATTTATCGATGTCTATTGGAAATGTATCTTTACTTCTGTGAGTTTCTACCTTAGTTAAAAATCTCTGTATGTTAATTTATTGAATCTGTACTGAAAGTGCTTATAAGCTACATCCATAAACATTCTACACCTCAATTTTCCCACTGGTTCCAAGGGGTCTTCCTGCAAGAAATCGATGAAATTCAGCACTTCCGCTATCTCCGTCC
>NC_057717.1:60569447-60571377 GCF_004010195.1 Chiloscyllium plagiosum | reverse complement strand
AAAAACGTCGAAGTAACTAATCACAGTTGTTAATTGCCTCACAGTTGCTAAAAGGAACACATACTGGGATCCATTTGATTTTCACAGTAAACATTTATTGCATGTTATTTCCTCCCTTGGCACGTCACTTCTATTTCTGTCTTTGTTGTACGTTTGAACACGGACTCGCATTTCACGTAGAAAACACCACCGAGTCAGTTATCATGGATGTAGCACTGCTGCCTCACAGCGCCAGAGACCCGGGTTCAATTCCTGCCTCAGGGTGTAGCATTCAATATTTGTCTTCAGCTCCAGCTACTTAATCTCTCCGCCCAGTCAACGTCAGAATTATTTTCTCCTCAAGTTTAAATCCAGCTTCCCTAATTTTCTAAAATGCCCTGGTCCTGGACCAGCATTATGAATTTCGACGAAATGCACATTTAACAAATGAGAACAGCTATTAGCGGTGTAGGCCGTTGAGCCTGCTCTCCCATTCCCTACGATTTTGGCCGAAATGGCATACCTCAGTTTCACGTCCTTGCCTTTCACCATGATCGAACAATCCCCTCCTGATTAACAATTTACAAAGCAGCCTCCAATATACGAAATGGGACAGACCCCACAACTGTCTATAGCAAGGTGTTACAAAAAGGCACAACACGCAATAACTCTGTTTTCTTGCCTTGATTTCCAAAGTTGTAACTTTGAATATTCGTACTTTTTCTGCGATAAAACAGTGCTACGTTTCCTTAGCAAAGATGCTTCTTCAAATCTACAGATTGCATTCGGTCGTGGCAGTTTTATGATGGCTATTTATCGGATGTATGGAATATTCAATCGTAAAGTCAAAGTATAATATAATCCTGAGGAGGCTTTTCAGCTATTGAGTCTGTACTGCGAACAATGCGATAAGGCATAACCTAATCCACAATTACGACATTTCAAGACTTATGTATGTGTGTGTGTGAGCGCACACACACACTTGTATATGTTATTTATATATGTATATATATACACACACACACACACATAAAGACACAGTTCTTCCAATCCAATCCAATGCATTTTAAAATTAGATATATACATATATATATATTGATTATTCGACTAAATGCAGGAGGATTGTAAATTGCTTTCTATAAATTTTGCACACTCCTGTCAAGATCTAATGCAACCGAATAAGATATTCCCTCAACATTCTCTGCTCCAAATAAATAGCCAAACTTCCTTTCAGTGCTGAACATGCTCGAACTTCGGCAACGTCATGGTGAGTGTCCTTGGCAACCCATGAAGTGCAATCACATCTGTCCCGAAGGCCTTAAGATATAGGGACAGGAACTATATTGTTTGGTCCATCGAGTGTTCTCCACCATTAAATCCAGGCTGAAAGATATTTCAAACCCATTTTCTGGCTACTCCCAAGAACCATTGATCCATTTGGCAATCACGAAATCTGTTTTTGCTTTCATTTTTCTTAATGACCTGGACTCCACAGACTTCTGTGGCTTTGAACTCGATTGATTCACGAGTTTATGGCGACAGATGTTTCTTCTTATCACTGTTCAAAAGGGCATTCCTTTACTCTTAGCCTGTGCTCTCGTGTCCTTATTTCTGTGTCAATGGGAACATCTTCCCAATGTCAACTCTGACCACATCGTTCAGTATTCTGTAAGTTTCAATCAGGTTCCCCCTCATCCTTCTAAGACCACCAACATCAATAGCAGAGTCCTCAAATGTTCCTCATATATTAAGCCTTTAACTCCTGACATAATTCTTGAGAAGCTCGTCTGGATCAGATCGGAAACAACTCCATCTATCCTGAGTGTAGGGCTCAAGGTTATTCACAATATCTAAATGTGGATCGTCCATTGCCTTGGAGAAAGTGAGGACTGCAGATACTTGAGGTCAGAGCTGAAAAATGTGTTGCTGGAAAAGCGCAGCAGGTCAGGCA
>NC_057717.1:60565748-60569426 GCF_004010195.1 Chiloscyllium plagiosum | reverse complement strand
TTTTTTCCATCTTTTCGAGACAAATGGCAACATGGTATTTGCCCTCCTAACTATCGACTCCAACTTCAAGTTCAATTTAAGAGCAACCTGGACAAGGTTCCAATCCCATTTGCACGCCAGATTTCTGAATTCTTTTCCCCATTTAGAAATAGTATATGTCTCTATTCTTCCCACCAAAGTGCATAACATCACATTTCGAAACATTGCATTTCATCTGTGAATGACTTGCATACTCTCCTAACCTATCTATATCTTTCTGCAGTCTTTCTCCAAATCAACACAATCTTTCCCTCCACCTCCCTTTGCTTCAGCTGCTAACATGGCTAGAATACTCTCAGTTTCTTCATCTAGATCATGACTGGATGAAGCGACAAATTTTGGATACAAAACTGTTTCTTCTTTAACACTACTAATCACTACTTCCATCCTGAGAAGGACACTTTTTAACCCCCTTCTGCCTTCTGCAGATAGCCAATCTTCTATCCATATCAGTACGTTGTTCCTTTCACCATGGGCCTTGATCCATCTCCGCAGCCTCTCGCACCACCCCTTATCAAAGGCCTACTGGAAGTCGAGACTGATAACGTCCGTTGACTATCCTTGCTCTAAGCTGCTCGTTAACGTCTCAAAGAACTCTAACAGTTTTGTCAGGCATGATTTCCATTTGATTAAACGATGATAACTTTGTCTCATTGTACCACATATTTCCAAATATTCGGATATCTAATCTTTCCAAATAGAATGCAAAATTCGACCACCAATTTAGGTCAGGATAATCGGCATGTAAATTTCCATTCCCCCCTCCCTTGTTTCCTACTTAAACCTGGGGATACCTTCGCGATTCTACAGTCTTCTGCGACGCTGCCTCACTCTAGTGATACCTGAAAAATCACGAGCCGCATCATTACTAGAATGGCAAACTCAAATTGGCTCTATAATACTTTCTATGTTGAAGATAATTCCTATGCGTGCAATGTGTTCAAATCAGCCCGACGACGGGAAACCAATGTCATATGACTGAGCTCTACCTGCTAAAACATTACTTCCCACACGACTGCCTCAGGAAAAAGGAACAACCACGATGTTTCAAAAACACACCAGCTGTCAACACCCAACCAGCCAGAAACACAGCAGAACAGAATTGCCGCAGGATGCTCGGAGAAATAATGAATAATGCCAACAACCCACTCTAAAACTATGAAGAAGAACGGTCTGGGCAAGAAAATGTTCGTGACAGAACACCAGCGCTTCATCACAGGTTAACTGGTGATTTAACTTAGCATGGTGCTGATACGTCTGAGAATAGATCTACCAGGTCAGCTAAGAAACTTACAGCCGGACTCTACATATACCCCTGGTAAAATCAATGACTGCAGATGCTGGAAACCACATTCTGGATTCATGGTGCTGGAAAAGCACAGCAGTTCAGGCAGCATCCGAGGAGCAGGAAACTCGACGTTTCGGGCAAAAACCCTTCATCAGGAATGCAGGCAGAGCGTCTGAAGCCTGGACAGATAAGTGAGAGGAGCGTGGGGGTGGGGAGAAAGTAGCATAGAGTACGAAGGGTGAGTGGGGAGGGGATGAAGGTGATAGGTCGGGGAGGGAGGGTGGAGTGGATAGGTGGAAAAGAAGATATGCAGGTAGGGCCAGTCAGGACATGTCATGGGGACAGTGCTGAGCTGGAAGTTTGGAACAAGGGTGAGGTGGGGGAAGGGGAAATGAGGAAACTGTAGAAATCCACATTCATGCCCTAGGGTTCGAGTTTGTTTCAGGACATGGTTGAAGAGCTTCAGGGGCAGAGGAAATGACCTGGCAGTTGCAGTGGGAGAGGGACTCCCTGAGATTCTAGTAGAGAGAGGAGGAAAACTTCTTCAAGGCAGGCATCTTTGCAAGAGTATTCGCAGTAGGGTTAAAATCAACTGGGTAAAAACAATGACTGCAGACCCTGGAAACCAGATTCTTGATTAGTGGTGCAGGAAAAGCACAGCAGTTCAGGCAGCATCCCAGGAGCAGGAAAATCGACGTTTCGGACAAAAGCCCTTCATCAGGAATACAGGCAGAGATCCTGAAGGTGGAGAGATAAGTGAGAGGAGGGTGGGGGTGGGGTGACAGTGAAAAGATTGAAACGGAACCAGCAGACAATGCTGGGATCCCCTGTGTCCGTTCCCTCATTAACAAGCATATGATCTTGTACAGTGTTGAGGGTTTCGACCGAGCGGAGGCAAGTTAGAGTGGTGTGTTCACTGGCACTGAGCCTTACTGTGCGTTTCAGGAAGAAGGGATGAAGTAGGGTAGGACAGCGATCGTGACTGGAAATTCTGTGGTCCTGAAGGAAACTCCCAATGGTATGTTGCCTCCTCGGTGCTCGGGCCAGGAATGTCTCAGATCAAGTCTACAAGAATCTTAAAGGGTAGGGTGAGCAGGCAGAAGTCGTGGTACAATGATGTAGGTCGTAAAAATGCATGAGGATCTGAAGTGAACATTGTGGCAGTCAGGTTGTAAGGTAGGAGTTAGAACGAGCAGAGAAGCGATTCTAGGATTGCTACCGGTGCCAAGAGCTAGTGACACAAGGAACAGAGAGTGGGTGCAGTTGAACACGTGGCTACAGAGATGGTGTAGGAGGGACAACTTTTGATATGTTTCGATATCATTGGGATATATGGGGGAAGGTGGGATCTGTAAAAGGAAGACACCTTTCAACTCAACTGGAACGGTAACAATATCCTTGGTGGGGGATTTGCCAGAGGCCTTGACAAGGGGTCAAATACTTTGGCAGGGGCATGGGAGCCGGAGCAATCACGCAGATGATGAGTTAGCTGGTGAACAGGCAGATACAGAGAGCAGCGAGCCCGACAGAAAAGACAGATAGTTGAGACGTTAAAGTTGCAGTCAATGTGATAGGTTGAATTGTGCACATTTTGACGCAAACAAACTGCCAGAAATAAGGGTGAAGAACTTCGAGTACGGATCAGTAATGAGAACTGCAACGTTGTGGCCATTCCAGAGATTTGGATATCACAAGGGCAGGATGGTTGTTGGATGTGCCGGGGTTTAGCTATTTCAAAAGGAATAGAGAGAAACATGAAACAGGTGAGGGAGTGGCTTTGCTAAATAAGTATAACATCACAGCAACATAAAGGGAGTTCATCGAGGAGGGTTTGTCGACTGAGTCAGTGTGTTTGGAAGGCAGACACGGGAAAGGAGCAGTCATGAGATTCGGGGTTTTCTATAGAACAGCACGCCCATCCCCGCCTGCTGTCAATAACAACAGAGACTCGGAGGAGCAGATTGGGAGGCAGAGCTTGAAAAGGTGCTGAAATGTAAAGATTGTTGTCGTGGGTGACGTCAACTTCCCTCATAATCATTACAACCTCCTTCGTGCAACTATTTTGAATGTAAATGACTTTGTTCAGTGCATCAGGAAAGATACTTGACTCCTAATGTAGTTATGCCATCTGAAGGGATGTCTTATTTGAATTGGTGCTTGGAAACGAGCAGGTCAGGGGTTAGATCTCTGATTGAGTCGTATTTCAGCGACAATGAACAAACTCTCTGATCTTTACTATAGTCATGGAGACTGATTGGTGCAGACGATTAGGGACTAATTTTTAATTTGGGGAGAGGGATTACAATGTTATGAGATAGGAACTGTCAAGCACAAAATAAGAACAGACGTTT
>NC_057717.1:60562951-60565712 GCF_004010195.1 Chiloscyllium plagiosum | reverse complement strand
CCAGGGAGGTCTCGAGAGGGTTACAAGATATCCAGGAAGGAACTGAAGAATGGACTGAGGAAAGCAAGATGGAGACATGAAAAATAAACCTTGGATGGTAAGATTAAGGAAAACTGCAAGGAGTTCCAGATTTGTCAGAAAAAGAGAAGTATGTTCTGAGTGAGAATCATGTCTATCAGTGACAGTGAACAACAAAGATTAACGAAAAAAGAACAAAGAAAATTGCAGCACAGTAACAAGTCATTTGGCCCTCCATGCTTGTGGCGATCCAAATTATTGATAAAGTATCACTTATCTAAGTATGTTGCCTATTCTGCAAGACGATGTGTCCCTTCGCGCCCTTCCCATTCATATATCTGTCTTGTTACGTCTTAACTGACGATATCTTGGCCGCGTCTACCATCTCTGCTGCTAAAACATTCCGGACACCCACCGTTCTCTGCTTAAAAAAAAAACTTTCCCGGCATATTTCCCTCAAATATTTTCCCCTCGCCTTGAACTCTTGACGTATAGTAATTGATTCCCCAAGTCTTGGAAAGAAAGCTTCTTACTTTCCACCCTGTCTATACCACTCATGTTTATGGCAACTCAAGCCAATTCTCCTCCACCTCCGCCTTCCTAATGAAAACAATTCTAATCTACTCAATCTCTTTCATGGCTAGCGCCATCCATATCAGGCAACATCCTGGTGAACCTCCTCTGCACCCTTGCCAAAGCATTGACATCCTTACTGTAATGTCGTGTCCAGAACTGTGAACTGTATTCTAAGTTTGGCCAATTTCGTATACGCAGTATTTCAAAGTCCTCTAGAACTGTAGCATGACCAGTCATATCGTGTACGTAATACCCCGTCTGATGAAGGAAAGCTCGCTGTCTGCCTCCTTGAATATTCTTAAACCTGCGTAGCCACCTTTAGGGTACAATGCACCTAAACAACCAAATCTCGATGTGTTCATCAATTTTATCCAGGAATTTCCCATTTACTCTATTGTTAGCGCTAAGATTTGGTCTTCTAAAATGCATCACCTCCTATTTGGTCGGATTGAACTCCATCTGCCTGTTGCATGCCCAACTCTCCAATATATCTATGATCTGCTGCATTCTCTGGCTGTCCACTACACGATCTGCTCATCTACCAATCTTACTGTCATCTACACACTTGCTAATCAGACCTCCTACGCCTTCCTCTAGATAATCTATGCATATCACAAACAACAGTGGTCCCAGAACTGATCCCTGTCGAATACCACTGGTCACCATCCTCCATTTTGACAAACTCCGTTCCACAACTACTCTCTGTTTACTGTTGCATAGCCAGTTCTCTATTCATCTAGCTAGTACACACTGAAACCGATGCAAGGTGACTTTCTCCACGAGCCTACCATTGGAAACATTTTGAAACACCTTCCTCATATCCATGTGTATGACAACTACAGCACGTCCCTCGCCAATCAACCTTTTCACTTCCTCAAAGAATCCAATAAAGTTATTAAGAAGTAACCTTCCCTGCTCAAAAACATGCTGCCTAACACTGATAAGCCTACTTTCTTGGCAAACACAAATAGATTCTACCCCGAGTTCCTTCTTCACTAGCTTCGCTTTCATTCACATTAGATTCTCGTCTTTATAATTAACTGAATCAATTATTATTCATTTTACCATTATTGAAGAAGGATGCAACATTAACAAAACTTCTGTCCGCCGGAAAGTCACCCGTCTTCAAGGATTCTGCAAAGGCATTAGTTGAACGCCCAAGTATTTCCTCTCTGGTTTCCCTCAGCATCCCATGCTGACTTGGAGACTTTTGAAAATAGGCAACACTTCCTCCCTACTTATATCATCTTGAATATGAGTAATCAACCATCAATTCCGAACTCAACAGATGTCATGTCCCTCTCGTTTGTGAAGAGCGACTCAAAGTATTTATTAAGTGTCGCACCCTTTTTCTCTCACTCCACACTTATCTTCCCTCCTTTGTCGTGGAGAAGTCAACCCCTTTCTCTATTACTTTCCATTACTCTCTATTATTCTCTTCGTTCCCATATACGAATAAAAAACTTCATGATTTCCCTTAATTCTGTTTACTAAAAAAATTTCATTACTCATTACTGATCCTTCAACTGATCTTTTCTGATTGGTCCTATTTTCCCAATGTTCTTCCAAATCTGCATGTGTCGCCTTAACCATATGAATGCTTCGTTTTTCCTGTTAGATGGTCTCACAATTTCAACTGTTGTGTGCTGTTATTAGTCCTAGTGGTCGCAGTAGTCTGGCTGTCATTTCAGAGATGTTCTTGATGTATGGTAGTGTGGCTAGTCCTTTGGGTTGCGGCATGTCCTCGTTCTGTTTCAACGAGCACCCGAGCTACTAATCTTCTCACAAACTTTGAACTTTTGAAAATAGGCAACACTTCCTCCCTACTTATATTATCTTGAATATGAGTAATCAACCATCAATTCCGAACTCAACAGCTGTCATGTACCTCTCGGTTTGTGAAGAGCGATGCAAGGTATTTATTAAGTGTCGCACCTTTTTCTCTCACTCCACACTTATCTTCCCTCCTTTGTCGTTGAGAGGTCAACCCCTTTCTCTATTACTTTCCATTACTCTCTATTACTCTCTTCGTTCCCATATACGAATAAAAAAAACTTCATGATTTCCCTTAATTCTGTTCACTAATTCTGCTAACTCATTACTGATCCTTCAACTGATCTTTTCTGATTGGTTTTATTTTCCCAATATTCTTCCAAAATCTGCATGT
>NC_057717.1:60560491-60562451 GCF_004010195.1 Chiloscyllium plagiosum | reverse complement strand
ATCTCGCAGCTCCCCTCAGTGCACAAGCATCATTCATGATGAAGGGATCATACCCTAAGTGTCGATTCTCCTGCTCCTCTGATACTGACTGACCTGCTGTGCTTTTCCAGCACTGCACTCTCGATTCTCGTCGGTCTGAACCTGTTGTAGCTTATCTGTCTATTTCCCACTATCCTCACAAACGACAAGAGCACCTCACTCGTGAATACAGAAGGAAAGTATGGATTGAGATCTTCGCCTATCTCCGGGAGAGACAGAGGTGGGAAAAAGGATTTGGCGAGTTGCATTACTGGTTCGAGAGGATATCACAGCTGTGCTGAAGGACAGCATTGTGGATGACTAGAGCAGTGATGGAATATGGGTAGAGCCCCGAAATAGGAATGGTGAGGACAGAATGTTAGGGTTGCATAGGCCTCGTAACAGTGAGCATGAGATGTGGGAACACAAATGTTGACAGATAATGGAAAAATGTAGGGGCAACAGAGTGGTGGTGATGGGACTTTCAGACTTTTCCCAACATTGACTGGGATTCATATAGTGGTCGAGATCTCAATGAAGCAGAAATTGTAAGGAGCATCCAGGAGGGTTTGATAGAGCCGTGTACACGACGTCATACTCGTGAAGGGGACATTATGCACCCGATTTTGTAGAATGAACCCGGCAGGCCGTTGAAGATTCTGTAGCCGAATACTTTGTCAAAGTAATCATAATTCCCTAAGTATCAGAATTCTCATCGAAAAAGACAGCAATGGTCCGAAATGAAGAATGCTAAATTGGGGGAAGGCCAAATATCCAAATGATTCAGCAGGAGCTTGAGCATTTGGATTTGAAGCAGCTCTTTGAAGTTAAATCCACATTTCATATGTGGGTGGCTTTTAAAGAGATGTTGATTAGAGCGCGGGACAGACATGCCCCAGCGAATATTAGGGATATAAAAAGCGACATTAGCGAACGATGAATAACAGTTGAAATTGTGAGATTCTCATCGAAAAAGACAGCAATGGTCCGAAATGAAGAATGCTAAATTGGGGGAAGGCCAAATATCCAAATGATTCAGCAGGAGCTTGAGCATTTGGATTTGAAGCAGCTCTTTGAAGTTAAATCCACATTTCATATGTGGGTGGCTTTTAAAGAGATGTTGATTAGAGCGCGGGACAGACATGCCCCAGCGAAAATTAGGGATACAAAAAGCGACATTAGCGAACGATGAATAACAGTTGAGATTGTGAGACCATCTAACAGGAAAAAGGAAGCATTCATATGATTAAGGCGACACATGCAGATTTTGGAAGGATATTGGGAAAATAGGACCAATCAGAAAAGATCAGTTGAAGGATCAGTAATGAGTTATGAAATTTCTTTCGTAAACAGAATTAAGGGAAATCATGAAGTTTTTTTATTCGTTTCTGGGAACGAAGAGAGTAATAGAGAGTAATGGAAAGTAATAGAGAAAGGGGTTGACCTCTCAACGACAAAGGAGGGAAGATAAGTGTGGAGTGAGAGAAAAAGGTGCGACACTAAATAAATACCTTGCATCGCTCTTCACAAACGAGAGGTACATGACAGCTGTTGAGTTCGGAATTGATGTTTGATTACTCATATTCAAGATAATATAAGTAGGGAGGAAGTGTTGCCTATTTTCAAAAGTTCAAAGTTTGTGAGAAGATTTGTAGCTCGGGTGCTCGTTGCAACAGAACGAGGTCATGCCGCAACCCAAAGGACCAGCCACACTACCATACATCAAGAACATCTCTGAAATGACAGCCAGACTACTGCGACCACTAGGACTAATAACAGCACACAAACCAACAGCCACTCTCAGACAACAACTCACCAAAACGAAGGACCCGATACCCAGCATGAGCAAAACTAATGTCGTGTACAAAATCCCATGCAAGGACTGCACAAAACACTATATAGGACAAACAGGAAGACAGCTAACAATCCGCATCCATGAACA
>NC_057717.1:60550569-60560208 GCF_004010195.1 Chiloscyllium plagiosum | reverse complement strand
TTTCCGGCGGACAGAAGTTTTGTTAATGTTGCATCCTTCTTCAATAATGGTAAAATGAATAATAATTGATTCAGTTAATTATAAAGACGAGAATCTAATGTGAATGAAAGCGAAGCTAGTGAAGAAGGAACTCGGGGTAGAATCTATATGTGTTTGCCAAGAAAGTAGGCTTATCAGTGTTAGGCAGCATGTTTTTGTGCAGTGAAGGTTACTTCTTAATAACTTTATTGGATTCTTTGAGGAAGTGAAAAGGTTGATTGGCGAGGGACGTGCTGTAGTTGTCATACACATGGATATGAGGAAGGTGTTTCAAAATGTTTCCCATGGTAGGCTCGTGGCGAAAGTCACCTTGCATGGGGTTCAGTGTGTACTAGCTAGATGAATAGAGAACTGGCTATGCAACAGTAAACAGAGAGTAGTTGTGGAACGGAGTTTGTCAAAATGAAGGATGGTGACCAGTGGTATTCGACAGGGATCAGTTCTGGGACCACTGTTGTTTGTGATATGCATAGATTATCTAGAGGAAGGCGTAGGAGGTCTGATTAGCAAGTGTGTAGATGACAGTAAGATTGGTAGATGAGCAGATCGTGTAGTGGACAGCCAGAGAATGCAGCAGATCATAGATATATTGGAGAGTTGGGCATACAACAGGCAGATGGAGTTCAATCCGACCAAATAGGAGGTGTTGCATTTAAGAAGACCAAATCTTAGCGCTAACAATAGAGTAAATGGGAAATTCCTGGATAAAATTGATGAACACATAGAGATTTGGTTGTTTAGGTGCATTGTACCCTAAAGGTGGCTACGCAGGTTTAAGAATATTCAAGGAGGCAGACAGCGAGCTTTCCTTCATCAGACGTGGT
The DNA here is from genome assembly GCF_004010195.1 of Chiloscyllium plagiosum. Lineage (NCBI taxonomy): Eukaryota > Metazoa > Chordata > Chondrichthyes > Orectolobiformes > Hemiscylliidae > Chiloscyllium > Chiloscyllium plagiosum. The sequence continues at coordinate 60,559,345 of NC_057717.1, read as the reverse complement.
ATTGCGTACACGATATGACTGGTCATGCTACAGTTCTGGAGGACTTTGAAATACTGCGTATACCAAATTGGCCAAACTTAGAATACAGTTCACAGTTCTGGACACGAGATTACAGTAAGGATGTCAATGCTTTGGCAAGGGTGCAGAGGAGGTTCACCAGGATGTTGCCTGATGTGGAGGGCGCTAGCCATGAAAGAGATTGAGTAAATTAGAATTGTTTTCATTAGGAAGGCGGAGGTGGAGGAGAATTGGCTTGAGTTGCCATAAACATGAGTGGTATAGACAGGGTGGAAAGTAAGAAGCTTTCTTTCCAAGACTTGGGGAATCAATTACTATACGTCAAGAATTCAAGGCGAGGGGAAAATATTTGAGGGAAATATGCCGGGAAAGTTTTTTTTTAAGCAGAGAACGGTGGGTGTTCGGAATATTTTAGCAGCAGAGATGGTAGAGGCGGCCAAGATATCGTCAGTTAAGACGTAACAAGACAGATATATGAATGGGAAGGGCGCGAAGGGACACATCGTCTTGCAGATATGCAACATACTTAGATAAGTGATAATTTATCAATACTTTGGATCGCCACAAGCATGGAGGGCCAAATAACTTGTTACTGTGCTGCAATTTTCTTTGTTCTTTTTTCGTTAATCTTTGTTGTTCACTGTCACTGATAGACATGATTCTCACTCAGAACATACTTCTCTTTTTCTGACAAATCTGGAACTCCTTGCAGTTTTCCTTAATCTTACCATCCAAGGTTTATTTTTCATGTCTCCATCTTGCTTTCCTCAGTCCATTCTTCAGGTCCTTTCTGGATATCTTGTAACCCTCTCGAGACCTCCCTGGCCGTTGCTTCCAAAATCTTAAGTAAAATTCCTTTTTCCTCTTGACTGCATGTTACAAATCGCTTGTCATTCATGGTTCCTTAACCCTACCATTCTCCCTGGTCGTTGCTTCCAAAATCTTAAGTAAACTTCCTTTTTCCTCTTGACTGCATGTTACAAATCGCTTGTCATTCATGGTTCCTTAACCCTACCATTTTTTCCTTAACTCACTTGACAAACCTGTCCAACACTCGTAGCCAGCAGTCCATAAACAACCTCGACATTTCGGTCGTGCCTTTCTTTTAAAATGTCTGTTCTCATTTTGTGCTTGACAGTTCCTATCTCATAACATTGTAATCCCCCTCCCCAAAATAAAAATTAGTCCCTAATCGTCTGCACCAATCAGTCTTCATGACTATAGTAAAGATCAGAGAGTTTGTTCATTATCGCTGAAATACGACTCAATCAGAGATCTAACCCCTGACCTGCTCGTTTCCAAGCACCAATTCAAATACGACATCCCTCCAGATGGCATAACTACATTAGGAGTCAAGTATCTTTCCTGATGCACTGAACAATGTCATTTACATACAAAATAGTTGCACGAAGGAGGTTGTAATGATTATGAGGGAAGTTGACGTCACCCACGACAACAATCTTTACATTTCAGCACCTTTTCAAGCTCTGCCTCCCAATCTGCTCCTCCGAGTCTCTGTTGTTATTGAGAGCGGGCGGGGATGGGCGTGCTGTTCTATAGAAAACCCCGAATCTCATGACTGCTCCTTTCCCGTGTCTGCCTTCCAAACATACTGACTCAGTCGACAAACCCTCCTCGATGAACTCCCTTTATGTTGCTGTGATGTTATACTTATTTAGCAAAGCCACTCTCTCACCTATTTCATGTTTCTCTCTATTCCTTTTGAAATAGCTAAACCCCGGCACATCCAACAACCATCCTGCCCTTGTGACATCCAAATCTCTGGAATGGCCACAACGTTGCAGTTCTCACGACTGATCCATACTCGAAGTTCTTCACCCTTATTTCTGGCAGTTTGTTTGCGTCAAAATGTGCACAATTCAACCTATCACACTGATTGCAACTTTAACGTCTCAACTATCTGTCTTTTCTGTCGGACTCGCTGCACTCTGTATCTGCCTGTTCACCAGCTAACTCATCATCTGCGTGATTGCTCCGGCTCCCATGCCCCTGCCAAAGTATTTGACCCCTTGCCAAGTCCTCTGGCAAATCCCCCACTAAGGATATTGTTACCATTCCATTTGAGTTGAAAGGTGTCTTCCTTTTACAGATCCCACCTTCCCCCTATATATCACAATGATATCGAAACATATCAAAAGTTGTTCTCCTACACCATCTCTGTAGCCACGTGTTCAGCTGCACCCACTCTCTGTTCCTTGTGTCACTAGCTCTTGGCACCGGTAGCAATCCTGGAATCGCTTCTCTGCTCGTTCTAACTCCTACCTTACAACCTGACTGCCACAATTTTCACTTCAGATCCTCATGCATTTTTTCTACCTCCATCATTGTACCACGACTACTGCCTGCTCACCCTACCCTTTAAGATTCTTGTAGACTTGATCTGAGACATTCCTGACCAGAGCACCGAGGAGGCAACATACCATTGGGAGTTTCCTTCAGGACCACAGAATTTCCAGTCATGATCGCAGTCCTACCCTACTTCATCCCTTCTTCCTGAAACGCACAGTAAGGCTCAACACCGTCCAAGATCATATGCTTGTTAATGAGGGAACGGACACAGGGGATCCTAGCATTGTCTGCTGGTTCCGTTTCAATCTTTTCACTGTCACCCCACCCCCACACACCTCTCACTTATCTCTCCACCTTCAGGATCTCTGCCTGTATTCCTGATGAAGGGCTTTTGTCCGAAACGTCGATTTTCCTGCTCCTCGGATGCTGCCTGAACTGCTGTGCTTTTCCAGCACCACTAATCCAGAATCTGGTTTCCAGCATCTGCAGTCATTGTTTTTACCCAGTTGATTTTAACCCTACATCGAATACACTTGCAAGGATGCCTGCCTTGAAGAAGTTTTCCTCCTCTCTCTACTAGAATCTCAGGGAGTCCCTCTCCCACTGCAACTGCCAGGTCATTTCCTCTGTCCTGAAGCTCTTCAACCATGTCCTGAAACAAACTCGAACCCCAGTGCATGAATGTGGATTTGTACAGTTTCCTCATTTCCCCTTCTCCCACCTCACCCTTGTTCCAAACATCCAGCTCAGCACTGTCCCCATGACTTGTCCTGACTTGCCCTACCTGCCTATCTTCTTTTCCACCTATCCACTCCACCCTCCCTCCCCGACCTATCACCTTCATCCCCTCCCCACTCACCCTTGGTACTCTGTGCTACTTTCTCCCCACCCCCACGCTCCTCTCACTTATCTGTCCAGGCTTCAGACACTGCCTGCATTCCTGATGAAGGGTTTTTGTCCGAAACGTCGATTTTCCTGCTCCTCCGATGCTGCCTGAACTGCTGTGCTTTTCCAGCACCATTAATCCAGAATGTGGTTTCCAGCATCTGCAGTCATTGATTTTACCAGGGGTATATATAGAGTCCGGCTGTAAGTTTCTTGGCTGACCTGGTAGATCTATTCTCAGACGTATCAGCACCATGCTAAGTTGAATCACCAGTTAGCCTGTGATGAAGCGCTGGTGTTCTGTCACGAACATTTTCTTGCCCAGACCGTTCTTCTTCATAGTTTTAGAGTGGGTTGTTGGCATTATTCATTATTTCTCCGAGCATCCTGCGGCAATTCTGTTCTGCTGTGTTTCTGGCTGGTTGGGTGTTGACAGCTGGTGTGTTTTTGAAACATCGTGGTTGTTCCTTTTTCCTGAGGCATTCGTGTGGGAAGTAATGTTTTAGCGGGTAGAGCTCAGTCATATGACATTGGTTTCCCGTCGTCGGGCTGATCTGAACACATTGCACGCATAGGAATTATCCTCAACATAGAAAGTATTATAGAGCCAATTTGAGTTTGCCATTCTAGTAATGATGCGGCTATAAAGTGTCCATTTACACGAAATAGCGTGCTTGCCTTGAACAGTCGAGAGATAGATTACAACAGGAAGGTTGATATCTTTGAAGAAGACTGTACTTTTTTCGTCAGAGAAGTGCGCAGTTCTGATCACCACACTATTAAACAATTCACATCAACCAAATCTGCTATAGGTTCGAGCTCTGAAGCGGTATATGACGAGAAAATGAATGTTTTAATCGTGATTTTTCAGGTATGACGAGAGTGAGGCAGCGTCGCAGAAGACTGTAGAATCGCTAAAGTATCCCCAGGTTTAAGGGAGGGGGGAATGGAAATTTACATGCCGATTATCCTGATCTAAATTGGTGGTAGAATTTTGCATTCTATTTGGAAAGATTAGATATCCGAATATTTGGAAATATGTGGTACTATGAGACAAAGTTATCATCGTTTAATCAAGTGGAAGTCATGCCTGACAAAACTGTTAGAGTTCTTTGAGACGTTAACGAGCAGCTTAGAGCAAGGATAGTCAACGGACGTTATCAGTCTCGACTTCCAGTAGGCCTTTGATAAGGGGTGGTGCGAGAGGCTGCGGAGATGGGTCAAGGCCCATGGTGAAAGGAACAACGTACTGGTATGGATAGAAGATTGGCTATCTGCAGAAGGCAGAAGGGAGATAAAAAGTGTCCATCTCAGGATGGAAGTGGTGATTAGTGGTGTTAAAGAAGAAACAGTTTTGTATCCAAAAATTTTCGCTTCATCCATTCATGATCTGGATGAAGAAACTGAGAGTATTCTTGCCATGTTAGCAGCTGAAGCAAAGGGAGGTGGAGGGAAAGATTGTGCTGATTTGGAGAAAGACTGCAGAAAGATATGGATAGGTTAGGAGAGTATGCAAGTCATTCACAGATGAAATGCAATGTTTCGAAATGTGATGATATGCACTTTGATAGGAAGAATAGGGACATATAGTATTTTCTAAATGGGGAAAAGAATTCAGAAATCTGGCGTGCAAGTGGGATTGGAACCTTGTCCAGGTTGCTCTTAAATTGAACTTGAAGTTGGAGTCGATAGTTAGGAGGGCAAATACCATGTTGCCTTTTGTCTCGAAAAGATGGAAAAAAAAGATATGTTGCTCAGACTTTACAAGGCAATGCAGATTTCTCAAGCTTTCTCATTTCCCCTCCCCCCACCTTATCTCAGTCCCAACCCTCGCACTCAACACCGCCTTCTTGACCTGCAATCTTCTTCCTGACCTCTCCGCCCCCACACCCTCTCCGGCCTATCACTCTCACCTTAACCTCCTTCCACCTATCCCATTCCCAACGCCCCTCCCCCAAGTCCCTCCTCCCTACCTTTTATCTTAGCCTACTTGGCACACCCTCCTCATTCCTGAAGAAGGGCTTATGTTCGAAACGTCGATTCTCCTGCTCCTTTAATGCTGCCTGACCTGCTGCGCTTTTCCAGCAACACATTTTTCAGCTCTGACCTCAAGCATCTGCAGTCCTCACTTTCTCCAAGGCAATGGACGATCCACATTTAGATATTGTGAATAACCTTGAGCCCTACACTCAGGATAGATGGATTTGTTCCCGATCTGATCCAGACGAGCTTCACAAGAATGATGTCAGGAGTTAAAGGCTTAATATATGAGGAACATTTGAGGACTCTGCTATTGATGTTGATGGTCTTAGAAGGATGAGGGGGAATCTGATTGAAACTTACAGAATGCTGAACGATGTGGTCAGAGTTGACATTGGGAAGATGTTCCCATTGACACAGAAATAAGGACACGAGAGCACAGGCTAAGTGTAAAGGAATGCCCTTTTGAACAGTGATAAGAAGAAACATCTGTCGCCATAAACTGGTGAATCAATCGAGTTCAAAGCCACAGAAGCCTGTGGAGTCCAGGTCATGAAGAAAAATTAAAGCAAAAACAGATTTCGTGATTGCCAAATGGATCAATGGTTCCAGGGAGTAGCCAGAAAATGGGTTTGAAATATCTTTCAGCGTGGATTTAATGGTGGAGAACACTCGATGGACCAAACAATATAGTTCCTGTCCCTATATCTTAAGGCCTTCGGGACAGATGTGATTACACTTCATGGGTTGCCAAGGACACTCACCATAACGTTGCCGAAGTTAGAGCATGTTCAGCACTGAAAAGAAGTTTGGCTATTTATTTGGAGCAGAGAATGTTGAGGGAATATCTTGTTCGGTTGCATTAGATCTTGACAGGAGTTTGCAAAATTTATAGAAAGCAATTTACAATCCTCCCACATTTAGTCGAATAATCAAAATATATATGCATATATCTAATTTTAAAACGCATTGGATTGGATTGGAAGAACTGTGTATATATGTGTGTGTGTGTATATATACATATATATATATAACATATACAAGTGTGTGTGTGTGCGCGCACACACACATACATAAGTCTTGAAATGTCGTAATTGTGGATTAGGTTATGCCTTATCGCATTGTTCGCAGTACAGACTCAATAGCTGAAAAGCCTCCTCAGGATTATATTATACTTTGACTTTACGATTGAATATTCCATACATGCGATAAATAGCCATCATAAAACTCCCACGATCGAATGCAATCTGTAGATTTGAAGAAGCCTCTTTGCTAAGAAAACGTAGCACTGTTTTATCGCAGAAAACGTACGAATATTCAAAGTTACAACTTTGGAAATCAGGGCAAGAAAACAGAGTTATTGCGTGTTGTGCCTTTTTGCAACACCTTGCTAAAGACAGCTGTGGGGTCTGTTGGCCTTCCATCATTTTGCAAGAATCCTCGTAAACATTCCCACTCGTTACACGTGATGATCAGGGACGGAGATAGCGGAAGTGCTGAATTTCATCGATTTCTTGCGGGAAGAGTCCTTGGTACCAGGTGGAAAATTGAGGTGTGGAATGTTTATGGATGTTGCTTAAAGGCTCGTTCAGTACAGATTCAATAAATTAACATACAGAGATTTTTAATTCAGATAGAAAATCACAGAAGTAAAGATACATTTCCAATAGACATCGATAAATGATTGTTTCAGGCTCATGAGCAGGCCTCAAGTTAGCAGGCGGTGACCAATAATGTCTGACACAGATCTGCAATCTGGGCTCATTTGCGCCAATCGGTTAATAACGGCATGTACAATGAAGTAGTCAGGTTCATATCTAAATTTACCGATGACAGAAAGTTACTCAGCCCCATGGGCAGTTTTAAAGAATTCATACACTTAACACAGGAGTAAACATAGTGAATGGGCACAACTGATCTAGATGTTTGATATAGATATTAATGAAAGCAAGTGAGAGTTTATAAAGTTTGGATTGAAAAATAATAGATAGAGTACTTTCTTAAGGTAAGATGGATGTACACAGTACGACCAAGTAAGGAACGAAATGTTAAGTCCCTCGGGTAAACATTTATAAAGAAGGGAAACAATTTAGCTTTCACCATATTAATGGACATAATCTGACCAGGACTTCAACCTACAGTGGTATTGTTTCGGGTAGTTTTAGTGTTCAGCCATTCTACATGATTATTCTTCGAAAGTTTACTGCTCACTTTTACGTTATTATAACTATTTTGTCCTTCAGCCTCTGAAGGGATACGTTGATGATTGCCCAACTTGTCATTCTTTTCCAAGGTATTCAAGGTTGATGATTATTGTTTCAGGTCCTTTCAGCCAAATTATTACAAGTCTGCAGTTTGTCTTCCGATCAAACGTTCTCCATCTTGTTAAGATTCAGTGTTTACAATAGAGTCGAAAGACATAGGTTACCTGTTGTTAATTCCGTAAAATCTTCTGCAGTGAAATCAATTGTCCTGTGGCGTTAAGACATCCAGTTTATCAAGCAAGAGTCAGAGCAGGTTTGTTTATATAATCTCAACAATGCATGGGTACCTGCTTGAGTCGTTAAGTAACAACTTGCCTTTGTTTCTTAACAGTTTATTCCAGACAGATTTATCACTGTGTGTCAACGTTCATCTTGCGTTGAATCAGTCTACGAACTGTTACTACATTTCTGACGTGTATAATGTCATTATCTCATGCAATGGCTGAACAGCGTGGTCCTATATTTCTAAACTCCTCTGTTTGAACAAAGGACCTTACTCTCCAATTTACGTTTAGAATATTCCACAAGTGAAATAAAATTTATACCAAACTATTGTCTCTATTAGGAAACTGATCAAGTTGGCTGAAATGAAAGCGTCCAGTATCGAGAGTAAATTGGAATGTTAATCTCGAATTGCCTTCGCTGTATGAAGCAGGGGATGCGGGCCTAAAATTGTTTGTATGTGTGAAGGAGCCATGTAGGTGTAGATTAGAACATGGTAGCGGTGTGTTCAAAATAGGTTTATGGACTTTTGTTTGGTTGTTTGACGTTGAGTTTGAAGATCTTGAGTGAAGCATGAGTGACGAGGTTCAGGCTAACGTAGATGCATATTTTGATTTTTACACTCCGTCTTTCGATTATTAAAGTTGGCGTTGTGCATACACTTTTCTCTCTCCCGCTCTCACTCCCAGCAGACATAACAACCTCGAAGTCTTTTTCCACTGAAAAATTCATTCTTGCGGCTATTCCTTTCAAACTATTCGTTTTTTTCTGAATTTGGCTTTGCGTAGGTACCTGCTGCTGTATTGGAGTAGTAGATCAAATATGAATTATTTTCTATAATATCGAGATAGGTTTCCAATTATGCCAATTTCCTTGTTTTGTATCACAACTACGATGTTAGACTCAAGTGTGTTGAGCCTAAAGCTTAATCTAATCACATGCAGAACGCGACAACGTCTGTTAACCTTGGAATAAAGAAATGTATCCGTTCATTCTAGTTCAGAGACGGTTTACCAGGATGATCCAAGCTACAGAGGACTTATCTAATTGTAAAAAGTTAAACAGATTGGGAGAGTAGTCAGTGGAGTTTCAACGAA
>NC_057717.1:60537730-60548113 GCF_004010195.1 Chiloscyllium plagiosum | reverse complement strand
CATATATAGATATCAATGACCTCTTTCAATCAGTGCTGGAATTCAATGAGAAAGAAGTAAAGTTGTTTCAATGATAAAGAAAGCATTTGTGTTCAGCTGGAATTGCCACACTAAATACAAATAATCGTACAAAAGTTAATGCACACTTTCACTGCAATGTGGAACCAACTTCCTCGTGAGCTGTGATCACATGGTTGAAGATGAGTGATGTTGACAACTTGACAAGTCATCAATGTAGTTGCTGCCCGGACTGCTCATTTCTCGTCAGTAATATGATGTGCCAAAATCACTATTATCCCCGACAATAATTCTCGTACAGTGGCCACTTTCAGCATTGAAACTGTTGATCTTATATTCCTTTGCATTACAGAAGTAGATCTCATTTCTCGAATTTCAGTTCAGATCTGAATTTGGTTCCGTAAAAAAAATTATATTCATGGAAAAGAAAAGCAACATTTTGCTACGTTATCCTGTTTGCATCAAGGCCTGCATTTTATTTTTAACATTTCTAAAAATGAGCTAATTATCTCCGGGACAAAGCCATTAGGCATAATTATGACTCATAAATTTACGTATCAGAATGGAAAAAGAGTTCCTGATGAAAAATGAGCAAGTCACTGTTGTTGTTTGCCATTTACTACCCTGTCATTGCGGTGATCTGGAATCCAGGTACAGCATTCAGTTTTGTTGAAGGGAATAATTGTGATATATATCAGTGTTAAAAGTTATCGTAGCGATTTTAAGTAAACGGCATTTAATCTTGTGGTTCACTGCAGTATATTATTTCTTGTCTCCATTTTCAGATCGTCTTGCTGGAAAGACTAATCTTATTCTCGTTGAACAGCATTTATTTTCGAATTCAAGAGTTTTTGTTCTCACTTCCACAAACAAAATTTGACACAGATTCAATCTATTAAAAGTTTCATTACTACGTTACAACATCTTTGATTCTTCACTCTGTCCGAATTATGTACTTCCTCTGCACAGTTAACGAACTTTTTCATGCCGTTAACATTCTTTTCATTCTGAAGAATATGTCACCGGACACAAAACGTTAACTCAGCTTTCACTCCACAGACGTTACAATGCTGGGGCGATAACGGAGTTATGGATTTCACGGGTGCAGCGATGGTTGCTGAAGTTTACAGGGTTTAGGTCTAAGAAGGGTAGGGTTGTAAAGGAATAGAGGAATACATTGCTAATTGGAGAGTGCATCACAAACGCAGAAAATGAGTTTGTAAGGGAGGGTTTATCGACTGAGCCAATACGGTTAGAACTCAGTAACAGGAAATTAGCAGTCAATTTATTGGACGTTTTCTATAAACGCACCCCCCCCCACCCCCCACTCCCCCACCGCCCCACACTGCAGCAGAAACATGAAAGTATAGATTGAGCATTAGATCTTGCAAAGGTGCATCTGTAACAGAGTTGTTGTTTTGGTTGAGTCCAATTCCCCAATATTGATTAGAACCTCCTTCGCGCAAATTGTCTGGATGGAGCCGTTTGTGTGACATGTGTCCCGGAAGGATTGCTGACTCAGTATGCAGATCGGCCGACTGGGGCTGGGGAGGTGTGGGTGCATATTAGACTTACTGCTAGGCAACGCGTCAGGCTAGGTGTCAGACATCTCGATGGAAGAATATTTCAGTGAAATAACAACAACCTCACATTTACCATAACCATGGAGGGGGATAGGAGCAGGGAGTACGGGAAAGTACTTACTTGGAGGAGTGCAAACTAGACGGCTATTAGACAGATGTTGATAATTATAGCCACTTGTAGATTATAACTCGAGAACAATTGTTCTCCAGAATCAATATGGAGGCTGTTGTGGAGTACTTGCTACCAGTGCTGAATATCTTTTCCCCACTGTGGCAGGCAAATAATGGTAAGATGATTGAACGTTGGACGACAAGAGTAGAGGAGCTTCTCATCAAAAGGAAGAGGCAAGTTTACTCAAGGTTGGGAAAGCAAGGATGTGGAACAGCCTCAGAGGATAACATTTTAGCGAAGAAACAACTCGAAAATGAACTGAGGACAGCTTGGCGATGACATGAAAAGGCCTTGGCTGCAAGGTTTTGGGGAAGCTCAAATGCGTTCTGCACGTACGTGAGGAATAAGAGTTTATCTAGATAGACTGTAGGAACGATCATGGATACTGAAGTGAACTTGTGCTGGAGTCTGAAGAGGGAGGGAAGGCCTAAAATGTGGTTTTTGTTTCAGTATTCACTAGAGAGAAGGATATTATTGATAGTGAAAGCACCGTGGACCTCGTTGGTAGATTTAAACAAAGATATTTCCGAAATGGAAGTGCTGTACATTCTGGGAACCGTCACAATAGATATGTCGCCAGGGCTAGAACAGATATGCCCAAGGTTACTGCAGAATGCGAGGAATGAGATTGCTACTCCTCAAACCATTACCTTTGAATCCTCACTCTCGACGAGACTAGTACCTGCTGAGTGGAGGGAGGTGAATGTTGCTCCGCTGTTCAAGAAATTAAATAGGTAGGTCCCGGCGAATTACAGAGCAGTCAGTTTCATGTCTGTGGTAAACACGTTACTGGAAAGGATTCTGCGAAATATCGTAGATGTATTTTGGAAATACATAGTTGGATACTTTAGTCAACATGGCTTTGCCATGGGCAGGGCATGTCTCACAAGCACTATTAAGTTTTTTGAGAAGGTGACTTGTCAAGTTGATGAAGGTAGAGCAGAGGAAATTCTGTGTATAGTTATCAGTAAGGCACTTGAAAAGGTTCACCACAGTAGGCTTATTCAGAATGTTATGAGATATGGGATACAGGGAAATTTGGCTGTCTGAGTGCAGAATTTGCTGGCCACAACAAGGCAACGTTTGGTCGTAGATGGAAACCCTTCCTCCTTTAGTTGGGTGGTCATTTGAGCGCCGCATGGAACGGTTATTAAGCCTCTGATCTCTGTGGTTTGATTAGAGAAAAGACTTGGATGAAGAAGTGGAAGGGTGGTTGAGCAAATATGGTGATAATACGAAGGTTGGCGGTGTTGCACATCGTGTCGAGAGCTGCTGCAAGCAACAACAAATCATTGACAGGCTGCAGAGCTGTGATGAGAAGTGACAGATGGAGTTCACCCTTGAGAAATGACAAGCGATTCATGACGAAGGATGTTGTAGGTTACAGAGAGACATAGATAAGCTACAGAGCTAGACTGAGACGTGGCAAATGGAGTTTAATGGGGACAAGTGTGAAGTGATTCACTTTGGTCGTAGTAACCGGAATGCAAAGTACTGGGAAAATGGTAAGATTCTTGGTAGTGTAGATGAGTAGAGACAACTTGGTTTCCATTTGTATAGATCCTTGAAAGTTGCCACCCAGGTTGACAGGGTTGCTTAGAAGGCATAAAGTGTTTTAGCTTTTATTAGTAGAGGGATCGAGTTCTGGAACCATGTGGTTATGCTGCAGCTGTACAAACTCTGGTGCTTCTGTACTTGGAGCATTGTGTACAGTTCTGGTCACCGCATTATAAGAAGGATGTGGAAGCTTTGGAAAGAGTGCAGAGGCGATTTACTAGGATGTTGCCTGGTATGAAGGGAAGGTCTCATGAGAAAAGGCTGAGGGAATTGATTGGTTGTTTTCGTTAGAGAGAAGACGTTTGAGAGGTGATTTAATAGAGACATAAAAATAATCAAAGGGTTAGGTAGGGAGGAAAGGGAGAGCCTTTTTCCAAATATGGTGACGGCGAGCACGAGGGCGCATAGCTTTAAAGTGCGGGGTGATAGAGAAAGAACAGATGTCAGAGGTAGTATCTTTACTCAGAGAGTAGTAAGGGTATGGAATGCTTTTCCTGCAATGGTAGTAGATTCGCCAACTTTAAGTACATTTAAGTCGTCATTGGACAAGCATATGGACGTACTTGGAATAGTGTAGGTTTGATGGGCTTCAGATTGGTATGACAGGTCGGCGCAAGATCGAGGCCCGAAGGGCCTGTACTGCGCTGTAATGTTGGATATTCTAATCTGAGGAGCACAGGTCGTGTGCCCATCCTGACACTTTTCTGCAAGCAACAGCCTGTGGCCAGATATCCACACTGTATTCCTAACAATGGCCTGTTAACCCATCTCCAATCCATTCCCGTAGCAATGACCCATGAACCCATGCCTAATCTGTTCCCTGGGCATCAGCCGATGACTCCACACAAAACCCCTCTTCCTTGCATCGGCCTGTTAACATATATCAACTTTCTTCTCCTGGTATTACCTGAAAACCCATGCCCTCACTTTTTCCACAGCAACGGCCCGCGAACCCATTCCCACTCTTGTCAACGAGCAATAGCCTGTCAACCCATCCACGCTTTGTTCTCATAAGAAAAGCCTGTTGATCAGTTCTGATGCTGTTCCGCAAGCTGTGCTATTTGAAGCAATTCCCACTGTGTTCCCGTAACATCTGCCTGTGATCCAAATGCCTACTCTGCTTTCCTAGCAACAGTCTGTGAAACCATCCCACTCGGTTCTTCCAGCAACGGCCTGTTAACCCGGGTGGGGATTCACCTTCGCAATGAGAAGGTGCCAGCAATCCGGGAAAGTGTGGAAAAGATAAGTCCCATAGGTCATATGAGATGTGTCCTCGGATGCTTTGGGAAGACAGGGAGGGAATTGCAGAGCTTTTGGCTTTGATCCTTATGTCGTCATTACCAACATGAATTATGCCAGAAGACTAGAGAATAGTAAAAGTTGTCTCCTTGTTCAAGATTGCGAGTAGAGACCACCCCATAAAAAAAGTACAAGGAGCCTTAATTCAGTTGTGGTTAAAGGTTATAAGAGATAGGAAATATAGTTAGCTAGATATGAATAAGTTGATTAGGGGTAGTTAATGTGGTTTGTGAAGGGTTGGTCGTGCCTCACAAAACTCATTGAGTTCTTTGAGACAGTAAACAAATGGGTGGATGAGGGAAAAGCAACTAATGTGATGTGTGTGGAATTCAAAAAGTGTGTTTGGGAGAGTACCCCACGGTAGGCTATTGCACAAGATATGGAGGCATGGGATTGGGGGTAATTTAACGGTTTGGAATAGACTTTGGCAAGCTGAAAGAAGACAGATGGCGTTGGCTGATGGGTAGCATTTATCTTGGAGTTCAGTTACTCCTGGTGTACTGGAAGGGTCTGTTTTGTATCCACTGCTGCTTGCTACTTTTATAAATGAACTGGATGAGGGCGTAGAAGAAAGGGTCAATGAATTTGAGGAGAATACAAAGGTCATGGATTTGTTGATAGTGACGAAGGATGTTGTCGGTTACCAGGAGACATAGAAAATGTGCAGAGCTGGGCTGAGAGGTGGCAAATGGAGTTTAATGCTGAAAAGTGCGAAGGGATTCACTTTGGAAGGAAAAACGGGATTAAAAATCGCTGGGCTAATGATACGATTCTTAGCAGTGTTGATGAGCACAGACATCTCACTGTCCATGTACATAGATCCCTGAAAGTTCCAACACAAGTTGTAGGGTTATTAGGAAGGCGTACAATGTGTTTGTTCTTCTTGGTAGAGGTATTGAGTTTCAGAACCATGAGGTCATGTTGCAGCTGTACAAATTCTGTTGCAGGTGCACTTGGAGTGTTGCATCCAGTTCTGGTCACCACAGTTTTTTGAAGGACGTGGAAGCTTTGGAAATGGTGCAGAACAGATTTACTAGGATTTTGCCTGTATGAAAGGAAGGTCTTACGAGGAAAGGCTGAGGGACATAAGGCTGTTTTCGTCAGAGAGACGATGGCTGAGAAGTAACTTAATGGAGACAGACAAGATAATAAGCGTGTAGATAGGGAGAGCATTTTTCCTAGGATGGTGATGGCTGAAGTCGTTACCTTGCACGCTGACCAAACTTCTGAATACGAATCTTCAAGATTATCGAGCAAACTTGCTCCCATCAAAACAGAATATTTATATAAGAATATAACAGAATCAGAAAATAGGACAATAATAAAATAAGAGCATAAGACAGTAAGAATAATATAAGGGATCCGAAACTCTGAATAACATCAAATAAAAGAATAAGAAAATTCACGAATGAATAGTAATGAATAAATGAAAGGGAATATCAAAGGATAAGAGCATAATTTCAAAAAACAGATAAGAAGTGAAATGCATCGTAGAATAAGAAGATAAGAGAAAAATAACTAGAGGGAACAAAAACTGAAGAGAATAAATAATTAGGCAAATGAGAGTAAGAGAATAAGAACATAACAGAATAATAGCTGAGAAGAACATAAGAATATAATAGAATAATAACATAACAGATTTCAACATATTATAACTTCCCGTCGTTCATAAGCCTCTCGGAAAGAGAGATCACAGTACGATCGAATTTCAGACAGCAATGGAGGGTGAAATGATGGCATCTCATGCCAGTGTATTATGCTAAAGCACGGTAGGTTCAGGAATGAGGAAGTAGGTGGCTAAATTAGACAAGAAAACCAAGTTATATGGTGGAATATCTGAGGAAAAATGGAGGACTTTAAAAGAGATATTTCACGATGCTCATCGTTAGTATATTCTGGTCTAAAAGAAAGATAACAATTGTATGAAGAGCCAGCCTTCAATAAACAAGGAAATAATGAAAGGGATCTAATTAAATGTCCAGGCTTACAAAGAAGCCAAGTGTAATGGGAAACAGAAAGATGGAGAAAATCAAAACAGAAGAATAAAGCAAGTGACAAAGAAAGGAAAGCTAGATTATAAATGTAAACCAACATAGAATATAAACAGGTGAAGGAAAACTGCTCTTTTTATAAATATTTGAAACTGAAAATGGTTACTGAAGTAAGTGCCGTGCAGGATGAGAAAGGTGATATGATACTGGATCATAATGAAACGGCCGAGGCGTTGAATAACTCCTTCGTGTCAGACTTCAAGGTGGAATATATGCATAACTTGCCAAAGAATAACATAAAGGACACGATGGGCGGTGAGGACTTTAATGATCCTGATCCTGATGGAATACATTCCAGGGTGCTGAAACAAATGGTAAAAGTTACACTAGATGCGTTAGTGATAATTTACCAAAATTCACTGGACTGCGGGCAGGACCTGTCATACTGGAAGACGCCGAATGTCACACCAATGTCTGAAAAAAAGGTGTAGACAAAAAAGAGGTAACTGTATGCCACTTACCTGAACATCTGTCGTCGGGAAATTGCTGAAGGATATCATGAAAGAAGAAACAGTGAGACATCTAGTGTAAAGGGTTCCATTCAGACAGACGCAGCATGGATTCAGGAAAGGAGGCTTATGTCTGTTATACTTACTGGAATTCGTTGAGGATGAAGCAAGCACGACATATGGAGAGGAACAGGTGAATGTTATACACTTGTATTTGCAGAAGGCCGTCAATAAGGTTGAGAGTGCAGTGCTGCAGGTCAGGCTGCATCTGAGAAGTAGGACATTCGACGTTTCGGGCATAAGCTCTTCATCATTTTACATAAAATTTTGAAATACATAGATAACGTAGAGGAAGCCAAAGTTTTTCCATCGATGGATGAGACTTGGACTAAGGGACATGCCCTCAAGAATAGGGGGCTCAGGTTTAGACAGATATGTGGAGGACGCACTTTCCTCAAAGAGTTAAGAATATATGAATCGTCTGTTGCTATGATGTAGTAGAGGCACCTTCATGAAATATATTCAAGACAGAGTTTCAATTATATTGCATGATCGAGCAATTAAGGATTATGGGGATTATGCAGGTACGAGGAACTCCGACGATGGATAAATCAGCCATGATCTTAATGAATGGCAGAACAGGCTCGACGGGCTAATAGGCCTCCTCTTGCTAGCATTACTGTGAATCTATGAAGCTAATTAACTATGAATTAAACAAGAAGGGAATAAGAGAACAAAACGTAATACAACAAAAACGTTAGAGTATAAGAAAATGAAATCATAAGAGACTTAGAAAATAAGAGAATGGAAACGAAAGGTGACTGCGAACATAAGAAAAGAAGAACAGAAAAAATGATCATATAAGAGATTAAGAACGTTAGATAACAATAGATTCGAATAAGTGAATGATTACTTCAGAGATAATCAACGTCAGAGAATTTGAAGGGAGATGAGCCAGAGAATGAGAATGTAAGACTGTAAGAAAAAAAGAGAATAAAAGAATACCAACATTAGACAAGAGAATAGGAGCATAATAAAATTACACCATGACAGTGTAAAAAGAGAAGAGAGTAAGAACTTCAAGACATCTGTGTTCGATAAGAGATTGAAAACGTGAGAATAAAATAACAGAACAGAATAAGAACATAAGAGAATAAGCACATAAGACAGAAAGCTGGTCGAAATACTGTTACAGTTCAAGATACTTGACCAGAAACTCCTCGTGTAAGTACTCCACAGGGCCCTACTGTCCGGACAAGCGATAATGGTGCAAGCATCTTATGATTTACAGTGATTGGTAATAAAAAAATACATGCTTGTCCTCGGATCAAGAGAGATGAATCTCAACTTGACCAGCCTTGGACGCGCTCCAAAGTCATTAGCATGATTCAAAACGCTCTGATCTGCTCCATTAATCAACAGTTTTTTTCAACTGGCGAGTACAAATCTGCAGTGATTATAGTTGCGTGCCTCAGGATTTCCAAACATTAATGAATGTATTCGAGGCGACATATTTGGTGATCATTAAAGACTCCAGTATACTTCCCCCGGCCATGGATTAAAGCAGAAGCACAGACAATGTGGCGTGAAAATATTGTTGGAATTGAAACCCCCTAATTTTGACTGTTCTGAAATGTGAATGTTTCATTCCCCTTACGAAAAAGGAAGGAACAGATGCTTAAAAAACCGGAATAGAACGAAAGTTACCAGAGAGGGAAAAATACCGTCTCAGCACTGAGTCACTGAAGCTTGCAGAAAGGTAAACATTTTGTGGTTTGTTTTGAATGAACATTTGCTTGTTGGTGATTGAATGTTGATGTTTTGCTGCCAGAGCTCGAGGTCTGAAAATGTGCTTCTCACAGATCATGTCTGCAGTACTGCCAGTTTCTAAATCGCCTAAGAATTTGTCTTCGCAAATGGGGGGAGCAGTGATCATCTATTGAGATGGCAAGAATGAGATCATGCCACGATCCAAATTACACGTAAAACAGAATATGTCCAACAGCCTCGTGATCCATGCACCCAGTGTGCCAACACTGAAGAGGTTGATTGAGACTACCTACTCATTGGGGATGGAACCAAACTCAGATTTCGGCCCAGCATCCACTGTTGAGCAACCCATTCCAGACAGGACCCGAGAAAACGGAACAGCGGGCCCAAGTACAACACCTTTGGGACTGGGATTAAGCCAGCTAAAACCCCAGGGCAAATGGCAGGCCCTTGCTTTTACTTTGAAAATGTGGCCACTGAGGAGCAAAGAGTCCTTGTGGCTGCATTGGTGCTAACGCCAGGACCAACATGCTTGCATCCTAGCCAAAAGAAAAGTTGCCAAACTGCTGACTGTCTCTCGTTGAGCTTGGTTGAAGCATCCTGCCTATTTTAGCTGATTATGAGCATAGATGTACACACTTGGGCAAGGGGGGGGTTCTCGAACCACTCCCTTGCGTGGTTGGCCGTTTCACTTGTCCGCAAATTGATATTGTAGAATTACATCTAGTACATTGTTGCAAATCTTGTCTATTAATAACAAATGTATTTAGTTGATGAATGGGAACCTTTCAATGTCTGATATTACTTCCACAGCAGTCGTGAACAATTAAGAAATATCTGTACAAGTTAACCCAAACTCTTCAAAGTTCACATTCACAGATACACCTAGTCGGAGCCTTAGGTCCGGGGAAATTTGGAGCAGAGGGGACAAGGCGAGTATCTGCACATTAGTTAAAATCAAAGCAATATTCGAGTGGATGCACAAAAGTCGTTACGAGACAATACCGCCTCAAAGGGAGCCCTGCTACCGGTGGGACTTGTGGGGTTGTGTGGGCTCATCGTTCTGGTTCTACAGCAGTGCCCTCGGACAAGGATTTATGCTCCTTGTTTTTTTTTACTTCTCACGGTTCTTGATAGCTCCATTAAGCAGGGTTGTGGATGCTTTGTTTCTCTGCTGCTGCCCTCCGTCCCATTTAAAGTCAGCTGATCAGCATCCCTCTGGTTGGCAAAGGCACTGAGCCCCAGACTCCAGACCTAAGAGCACTGATCCTCTTATTCTGATGACTATCTGCCCGATTCTGAGCCTCCCTGTCCAGGCAATCTCCTGGCTCTGATTACATTCCGCCTTTTACTGAAGCTCCTGGCCTGCTTAGCTGATTATAAAAAGAAAAAAAAAGTATTTGTGGAAGACAGTTTGCTGTTAATGGCTTCCCCACCGGTGAAGCAACCAGTTCGCTGAAATGCCACTCGCCCCGCAGAATGTT
>NC_057717.1:60531700-60537663 GCF_004010195.1 Chiloscyllium plagiosum | reverse complement strand
AGCATCAATTAGAGCTCACTGCGAGAGCTGGGCCCTGATTTGGGACCATCTCGTAACCATCCTGCCACTATTTATTTTACGATCAGCCTGTAGCACCGCCAGAGCTTTTATATCATGTAACCCTTTCACTTGCTGCTGTACTTTGGTGCCGACCGAGCCACTGTTAGAACGAAGAGGCTTCTCATGATGCATCGTGTAATAAACTGGTTAAGGCTTGAAGTCTGCCTCTCGAGATTTTCTTCAACAGACAGGGACAAGCATAACTGATGAAATGATAAACCAGTCAGTTTGTCATCGTAGTTAGAAAACTGATGGCGGACCTAACACGGGAAAAGGGAAATATACAGTTAGAGAAAACTAAAATAATTCCAGACAGTTAACATGGCATTGGGAAAGTCAGTTCATGGGCAGCATGGTGACACAATGGTTAGCCCTGTTGCCTCACAGCGCCAGAGGGCCGCGTTCGATTCCCGCCTCAGGCATCTGTCTGTGTGGAGTTTGCATATTTTCCCCGTGTCTGCGTGGGCTTCCTCCGGGTGCTCCAGTTTCCTCCCACTGTCCAAAAATGTGCAGGTTCGGTTATTTGGCCATGCTAAATTGCCCATAGTGCTAGTTGAAGGGGTAAATGTCGGGGGATGGGTCTTAGTGGGTTGCTGTTCGGAGGGTTGGTGTGGACTTGTTTGACCGAAGGGCCTGTTGCTACACTGTAAGTAATATCTGAAAAAGTTGGTTCATTTCATTGACGAGGTGACCCAAGCAGCAAATCACGATCATGTTATGTATGCTGTACATTTGGACTTCCACAAATGTTTTGATACGGTTGTTCATGGCAGGTTAATTAAGAAAGGAGGAATGATAACGATTGGCGTTTCTTTGGCAGCATGGAGTCGATGTTGGCGAAAGGAAATGAAACAGGTGATAGTTACAGTAGGTTATTTCTCACATTGGAGATGAGTTGAAAATGGTGTTCGCTTGCAAACTGTATTGAGACCTTGCTTTCCTCTGAATTGGAGTTGCTTATTGATGTCAAAACTTCCACATTTAAAAGATCATACTAAGCCAGGGAGTGTTGTGAATTGTGAGGATGATGCTGAGAGACTTAAGACGGACATTGAAAATTTGTTCAAACGAGCAGTTGCCTGGCAGATGAAATTCAATGCAGAGAAAGGTGAGGTACTGCATTTTGGTGTCAGAAACATAGAAAGACAAAATAGGCTCAATCGTAGAATTTTGACGTTCGTCCAGGAGCGGACAGGAAGGGGATTCATTCCATATAACCTTCTTAAGGTGCACAGTTAATTTCAAATATTAGTTAAGAAGACTTGCAGGACCTTTGAACTTGTAAACAGGGATAGAAAGTATAAAAACAAGGAAACGATGCTACATCGCTATAAATCATTGGTGAGACGACGTTTGGAGTACCGTTTTCAATTATGGCGCCGAGTTTAAGGTAATTTCAAATATTAGTTAAGAAGACTTGCAGGACCTTTGAACTTGTAAACAGGGATAGAAAGTATAAAAACAAGGAAACGATGCTACATCGCTATAAATCATTGGTGAGACGACGTTTGGAGTACCGTTTTCAATTATGGCGCCGAGTTTAAGGGGAGATGCTGAAGCCCTGGAGAGAGTAAAAAGGAGGTTTCGTACAATCGTACCAGAAATGAATGTGTTTAGATACAAGAAAAAATGGGAGACACTGGTCTTGTTTTCCTTGAAGTCTGGAAGACAAAGAGGTGATCTTAATGCGTTAATTAAATTATGTATAATTTTAACCATGTAAACAAAAACATTTTTTCGACTAATTAGTATGTCAGTGAAGTTTGCTCGTAACTTCAATATTGTGGGCAAGACAGCGAGGAGTGAGATGAAGAGACACGTCTTTAGACAGAGAAATGTTATGATTTGGAATGCATTACCTGGGAGAGTATTGGAGGCAGGTTACTTAGAATGTTTCGTAAGAGATTTGAATATATGTTTGATAGGGATGAGGTTGGGGGACGACCGAGACAGGGCTGGTCAGTGGTACTACCTGGGGAGCTTTTTCTGGAGTCGGTGCAGACGGATCACATGGTGCCGTTCTGTACTGCAAAACTCTCTGGTTGTATTTTTCTTTGCCCTTCAGTTCCTCGACTGTGAGTTTGATCCATTGTTTAATAATTCACACCAACAAAAGCAATAAATTTCTCCTGGCCCAACCAATCCAACTGTACTTCATCATAGTTTATATTAACTAATCTAGAATTGTGTTACTGGAAAAAGTTCTGCCTCTCAGGCACCTTCTACGGAGAAACAACATTCGGGAAGTTCTAGGGGTTTCGAGAATGGAAACGTTTAAGGGATATATAAGTGGAACATTCTTCACACAGATGGTGGTGGGTGCCTGGCATGCATTGCCAGTGGAGGTAGTGGGACGAAATAAGAGCGATCTGTGAAATGTACCTGGACAGACACATGAATGGTAATGTACTAAGGAAATAGATGCTTAGTAAATATACAGCAGGATTAGAGAGAGTGTCTGGACCCATGCAGGCTTGCAGGGCCAAAGGGACGGTTCCTGTGCTGTAAGGTTCTTTGTTCCTTGTCTTTTGGGTGCAGAATTCATCTTCAGAGTTGATTGCATTTAGGAAACGTACACATGTTAGAGAAAGTCTGGGGCGGGGTGCAGCAGTAAACGATAGGTGGAAGTGCGCTCAGAGAGTTCGACGTGTGTAAAGACAATCCTCACAGAATGAGTAGTTCGCAATTGGGATCTTTGTGGTCTGACAGCGCAATGCGGTTTTCATAGCTGTCCGTGCAACAACGAATTCTCCTTGTAACATGAACAGTTCATAAACCCATACAGGATGGCAAAAGTACAGTAAACATTACCTGTTCCAAGTATAACAAATCAAATAGAATTACAATAATTTATTACCCAATGACGTACATGTTAGTGTACAGCTTCACCTCGTCAAGGATAGAGGCGATCTACTGAATCTTAATGAGTTCGCAATTAAATAGCTACACCTTTAAATTTAATCCCTGTAAGAGAAATGACCAAATCATAATTACAAACACGTTTACGTTTCAGTGCAGAGAATTGTGAAATAATGCATTTTCGTAGAAGCAGCACTGAGAAACAACACAGATTCAATATAGATGTAAAACTGGGGGGAGTACAGCAACAGAAAGCCCCCTGGGTTCACATATATAATTCTCTGAAGTTGACCCTAAAGCTTAAACAATTGTTAAGAAGCCGTTTTGGATCCTTGTATTTATCAGTAGAGGTAAAATGCGAAAAACGAAGAAGTGCTGCACCACCTCTAAAAACCATTTGTCAGAACCAGGACTCTGGCTCAGTTCCTGGTACCTGAATGAAAGAAGTATATCAACTAACTGGACAGAGAACAAGGGATAGTTCCTACAATGATGCCAGAAATGAAAATATCCGTTGGGAGGGAAGGTTAGAAAGGTTTATTGTGCTTGGAACAGAGAAAATTAAAAGATGACCTTATTGGACAGTTCTACATTTCAGACAACCTTTGCAGAGTAAGGAAGGACATAGTATTTCCACAAGACGGAGTATCAGAAAAAAGGGGTAAAAATATCAAGACTGTAAACAAGAGAGCCAGAAGTGAAGTGAAGAGAGAGTTCTTTACTCACACAGTTATTCTTATTTGGAGTGCTTTGCCCAGGAAAGTGGTTAAGAAAGATTGCATATGAAGTTTCAGAAGAGAATTGGATGCATGTTGGAAAGTGACGAATTCAGAGGGCTCTGGAAATCGGCCTGGAGAATAGGCTTCGCTGATTTGCTCTTTTGAGAGCCACATTATTCACATTGTGTTTAATAGCCTTCTTCTGATCTGCGAAGTTTTATCATTGTAATTTTTATTTTTATTGAGGTACAGATCTAAACTTAATCTCGAAATTTTCCAATTAATTTTCCAATTCTTCTTTTGCATTATATTTGCCCGTGGAACTGGTATAAATTTATTCGTCTTTTGCATGAAATGGCGCATGTTTTTGACTCTCCCCACATAACATCTAACAATTGTTTTAATCCTACTATTCCAGCCGATCATCCAACGGTTTCGATTACCTGAGATTATCTATTTGTCATTACAAAACAATTGACAGACAATTGATTATTTTTTTCTGAAGGTAAGCAGGATTTTCAATAAAACACAATGGACAGAATCACTCAGAATTATTGATAAAAGCACAGAAAAAATGACTGGTTTCAGTGGTGACAATTTCCGAGCAAATATCTTGTGAAGGAGCTGTAGAGATCGTTTCCCATTTTATTTTGAAATATTAACGTCATGACGCCTTATTTAAGTTTGAGACAGTACTCACCGATCGAGGCTTTTCATCACATTCCACCATATTCGAA
The DNA here is from genome assembly GCF_004010195.1 of Chiloscyllium plagiosum. NCBI lineage: Eukaryota > Metazoa > Chordata > Chondrichthyes > Orectolobiformes > Hemiscylliidae > Chiloscyllium > Chiloscyllium plagiosum. The sequence continues at coordinate 60,533,288 of NC_057717.1, read as the reverse complement.
GTTTTCAGATCCTTCTACACAGATTTGCTGCACTATAGACTTTGCCTCCTTGAACTTGCCTAGTTTGGGCGCACTGCATCCTAATTTAAGAGATTGTTGACACACAGACTCACTCTGCAGGATATGGAACACTACTAGCATTTCTTCCTTCTCAATTTTTGCTGTTTAAATCTAACAGTGCGCGTGCTGAAAGGACATGTCAGCCACATTTTTATCTCCTCTCGGAACTTGCTCTGAGAGATTATGTATATGTTGCAGGCACTGACCAACTGAAACATATTAACCGTCTCTTGACATTAAAATCCAGGCCAGAGAAGTAGCCTTCACNNTATAGAAGATCACTCGAACGTCACAAAGCCAGCCCCCTCCATTCACAGAGTGCAAAGGTTGATAGATGAAGCAGAAAGGGACACATTACTCCAATCAACAACAATGCCCTTTTCTCCTTGCAGTATTTGGTCTACAAACTCTGGGAACATACGGCTCCAAAGGGGTCGAAGAAGAAGGATACAGTCAAGCAGACTGAAGCATACCCAGCGGCAACGGACCAGTCTGCAAGCAAGCGTGGTGGACAGGTAACTGTCCCGAAAGTAAATGTGGTTCATGGCAACAGCGGTAATGATGACAAGGAAATCACCCACTGCTATTGCACCAAGAAATAGGGGATCCACAAGAAGAGTCCACACCGTCCTTGGGAGACGATTACAATTGCTATCACGTTTGCTGTGAGAGATAAGGACCGAGAGATATTACGATGCACATGCCATCCATCTGATGTATTGCTCAAGTCACCTCGTTTTTGCTCTGGCAATTCGGTTGCTGAATGTTTGACATCCAATGTTGGATTAATTAATTTTCTGCACATGGAGTCAATGCAAACTGCCCGTTCATAAATTCAAAGCCCCCCCACCCCCACCTCTGACAATGAACCAGTCCTCACGTCTAGCTATCCAAAATAGTCTTCTGCAAAATGCAAAATATTTGCTGCCGACGTTTTGATGCATACCATGTCCCATCCATCCAGCAACACTATGTATGCTGACGTAAAATATGTCCACAACCAACAGCATTTCAATTTAACTTTCTAACTTGCCAAGTCATCTATACCCTCATCACAGCTGGAAATGTGTTGCTGGAAAAGCGCAGCAGGTCAGACAGCATCCAGGGAACAGGAGAATCGACGTTTCGGGCATAAGCCCTTCTTCAGGAATTCTTCAGGATTCCTGAAGAAGGGCTTATGCCCGAAACGTCGATTCTCCTGTTCCCTGGATGCTGTCTGACCTGCTGCGCTTTTCCAGCAACACATTTCCAGCTCTGATCTCCAGCATCTGCAGACCTCACTTTCTCCTCAAAGATTTATACCCTCATCACATCCATCGGTATACTATATTCTTACCAACGGATTTTACAGTTAATCGCCAAATCTATCATTTCTTGAATTCCTGATATATGTCCAAAAGTGGCAGTGATGTCTTCCACTGCCCATGCCATATAATTGTGATTTTCAGACTCAACTGCTCCATCACTCCTTCTTATTCCCGATTATCTGTGTAATGTTATGAAATATTCAAGTTTTGTGTACTGTGTT
>NC_057717.1:60512066-60531200 GCF_004010195.1 Chiloscyllium plagiosum | reverse complement strand
ATTTTCCTTCACCTAGACCTCATATATGCTTAATTTGCTCTCACTCCATTCAAAACTTCGCTCCTTTGTCCTTGAGTGTGCCAACCCTTTCTCTAGTTTCCCTCTTGCTCCTTTTACACGAATACAAGGTTTTGGGACTTTTCGTAACCCTGGTTAGCCGTCTTCAGTCCTCGTTGCAAATTAGTCCTAAATTCCCGATATGCTTCCAAAGCTTCGTCTGTTTTCCTTCACCTCGACCTCCTATATGCTTCATTTTTCCTCTTAGCTGCTGTCACAATTTCACCTGTCATCCACGACCCCAAATCTTGCAATTTCTATCCCTCACTTTCATAGCGAAGTGTCTGTCCTGGACTCCAATCAATGTCTCTTTTAAAGCCTTCCAAATATTAAATGTGGAGTTATCTTCAAACAGCTGCACCTAATCAACTTTTCCTAGCTCCTGACGAATTTTGCGATAGTTGGTCTTCCCACAATTTAGCACTCTTCCTTTTGGACCTCTGTCGTCTTTGTCCATAAGTATTCTACAACCTTGGGGAAATTATTCATAATGCCCAAAGAAATCCCCTACCGAAACTTCAAACAACTGGCTGGGCTCATTCTACAGACGATGTCCAATATGGCCCTTCCCGTGTTAAACTATTTACATACTGTTCTATAAAATCTTCCTGGATGCTCCTTACGGATTCTCCTAAGACTAAACCTCTAACTCTAAGTGAATCCCAATAGGGAAAATCAAACTCTCCCATTACGACCATCTTATTGCTCCTATATATTTCCATAATCTGTTTACATATTTGTACCTCTATCTCACGCTCACTGTTGGGAGGCCTGTCGTAAAACCCCAGCATTGTTACTGTACCCTTCCTATTTCTCTGTTCTGCTCATAATGCCTCACTGCGCGAATTCTCGCTGATGCTCTCCTTTAGCTTCGTTGTGATATCCACTCTGAACAGTAAAGCAACTCCTCAAACCTTCTTACCTCTCTCTCTATCACACCTGAGACAGCTATATCGTGTGCTACTTCGATGCCAATCTTGCCCATTCCTCAACAATGACGCAGTAACAACAATAACATCATACTCCCAGGTTCTAATCCAAGACTTACCTCCTACTCTACTCGCATGAACGCAAAATCACCTCAGACCACCTGTCACTTCACATTAATCATCTGCTCCCTGCCTACATTTCCCCTCCGTCACACGGACTTCATTACCTAGTTCCTTACAGGCTTTCTTTACAACCTCCTTGCTGTCAACAAACCTCCTGATTTTGTTCTCATCCCGCTGAAACATTCGTTTAAATCATTCCCAGCAAAACACCCCCAAAGGAACTGCTCCAGTCCGGCCGAGGCGTAGACCATCGAGTCTGTAATAGTTTCACCTCCCCGAAAACCTATACCAATGTCCCAAAAATCTGAACCCCTTCCTAATTTATCATTTCACAAGCCACGCATTCATCCTGACTATTATCGCATTTCTTACGGCTTGGAACGACTTACCAGGGGAAAGCAATGGGGCACAGAGCTCTGGCACAGAGTCTGTCCCTGATGCTCAGAAGGGAAGGGAGAAGGGGAACAGAGCAGTAGTCATTGGGGACTCCATAGTTATAGGGATAGATAGGAGGTTCTGTGGGGACGAGAGAAAATCACGGTTGGTATATTGCCTCCCAGGTGCCAGGGTTCGTGATGCATCTGATCGTGTTTCTGAGATCCTTAAGGGGGAATGGGAGCAGCCCCAAATCGTAGTCCACATAGGCACCAAAGACATAAGTAGGAAGAGAGATGGGAATTTAATGTAGAAATTTAGGGAGCTAGGATGGAAGCTCAGAGCCAGGACGAACAGAGTTGTTGTCTCTGGTTTGTTGCTAGTGCCACGTGCTAGTGAGGTGAGGAATAGGGAGAGAGAGGAGGTGAACACGTGGCTACAGGGATGGTGCAGGAGAGAGGGTTTTGAACTCTTGGATAATTCGGGTTCTTTCTGGGGTAGGATGGGACCCCTTCAAGCAGGATGGTCTTCATTTGAACCAGAGGTATACCAACATCCTGCGGGGGTGGGGGTGGGCGGGGTGGGATTCGTTAAGGCTATTGGATTGGATTTAAACATACCCAGCAGGGGATGGGAACCAAAATTGTAGTTCGAGTATAGAAAAGGTTGAAAGAAGGGAGGTCCGAAATCAAGGTTCAGGGACACAAAATGGCACCAGCAAGCAAGACGTTGGTTTGAAGGGTGTCTACTTCAACGCCAGGAGCATCCGGAATAAGGTGGGTGAACTTGCAGCATGGGTTGGTACCTGGGACTTCGATGTTGTGGCCATCTCGGAGATATGGATGAAACAGGGACAGTAATGGTTGTTGCAGGTTCCAGGATTTGGATGTTTCAGTAAGAACAGTGAAGATGGTAAAACAGAGGGAGGTGTGGCATTGTTGGTCAAGGACAGTGTTACACTTGCAGAAAGGCTGTTTGGGGACTCGTCAACTGAGGTAGTATGGGCTGAGTATAGAAACAGGAAAGGAGCGGTCACCCTGTTGAGAGTTTTACATAGGCCTCCGAATAGCGCCAGAGATGTAGAGGAAAGGATAGTAAAGATGATTCTCGATAAGAGTGAGAGAGACAGGGCAGTTGTCATGGGGGAAATCAACTTTCCAAATATTGACTGGAAACACTACAGTACGAGTATTATAGATGGGTCAGTTTTTGTCCAGTGTGTGCAGGAGGGCTTCCTGACACAGTAAGTAGACAGGCCAACAAGGGGCGAAGCCACATTAGATTTGGTACTTGGTAATGAGCACGGCCAGGTGTTAGACGTCGAAGTATAAGAGCACTTTGGTGATAGCGATCACAATTCTGTTATGATATCTTTAGTGATAGAAAGGGATAGGTGTATACCACGGGGGAAGAGTTACAGCTGGGGCAAAGGCAATTACGATGCGATTAGGCAAGATTTAGGAAGCATAGGATGGGGAAGCAATCTGCAGGGGATGGGGACATTAGAAATGTGGAGCTTATTCAAGGAAAAGCTCCAGTGTGTCCGAGGTAAGTGTGTTCCTATCAGACAGGGGGAAAGCTGTCGAGCGCCGGAGCCGTGGTTCACGAAGGAAGTGGAATCTCTGGTCAAGATGAAGAAGAAGGCACGTGGTACGATGAGATGTGAAAGCTCAGTTATGGCGCTTGAGGGTTACAAGTTAGCCAGGAAAGATCTAAAGAGAGAGCTTAGAAGAACCAGGAGGAGACATGAAAAGTTTTTGCCGGATAGGATCAGGGTAAACCCTAAGGCATTCTATAGGTATTTCAGGAATAAAAGAATGAAGAGAGTAAGATTAGGGCCAATCAAGGATAGCAGTGGGAAGTTGTGTGTGGAGTCAGAGGAGATAGGGGAAGCACTTAATGAATATTTTTCGACAGTATTCGCTCTAGAATACGAGAATACTGAGATACAGGCTATTAGACTAGGTGCAATCGACGTTCACAAGGAAGAGGTATTAGAAATCCTGTAGAATGTGACAATAGATAAGTCCCCTGCACAGGATGGGATTTATCCTAGGATACTCTGGGAAGTCAGAGAGGAGATTGCAGGGCATTTGGCATTGATCTTTAAATCGTCATTGTCGACAAGAATAGTGCCAGAAGACTGGAGGATAGCAAATATGGTTCCCCTGTTCAAGGAGGGGAGTAGAGACAAACCTGGTAATTATAGACCAGTGAGCCTCACTTCAGGTGTTGGAAAAGTGTTGTAAAACGTGATAAGAGTTAGGATTTATAATCACCTAGTAAAGAATAATTTGATTCGGGATAGTCAGCACGGTTTTGTGCAGGGCAGGTCGTGCCTCACAAACCTTATTTAGTTCTTTCAGAAGGTGACCAAACAGGTAGATGAGAGTAAACTGGTTGATGTAGTGTATATGGATTTCAGCAAGGCATTCGACAGGGTTCCCAACAGTAGGCCGTTGTACAAAATGTGGAGGAATAGGATTGTGGGAGACATAGCAGTTTGGATCAGTAATTGGCTTGATGAAAGGATACAGAGGGTGGCGGTTGAATGCAAATGTTCATCCTGGAGTCCAGTTCCCAGTGGTGTACCCCAAGCATCGGTGTTGGGTCTACTGTAGTTCGTCATTTTTATAAACGAACTGGATGAGGGTGTAGAAGGGTGGGTTAGTAAGATTGCAGACGACAGTAATGTCGGTCGAGTTGAGGATAGTGACGAAGGATGTTGTAGGTTACAGAGAGACATAGATAAGCTACAGAGCTAGGCTGAGACGTGGCAAATGGAGGTTAATGGGGACAAGTGTGAAGTGATTCACTTTGGTCGGAGTAACCGGAATGCAAAGTACTGGGCAAATGGTAAGATTCTTGGTAGTGTAGATGAGTAGAGACAACTTGGTGTCCATTTGTATAGGTCCTTGAAAGTTGCCACCCAGGTTGATAGGGTTGCTAAGAAGGCATAAACTGTTTTAGTTTTTATTAGTAGAGGGATCGAGTTCTGGAACCATGTGGTTCTGCTGCAGCTGTACAAACTCTGATGCTTCTGTACTTGGAGTATTGTGAACAGTTCTGGTCACCGCATTATAAGAAGGATGTGTAAGCTTTGGAAAGAGTGCAGAGGAGATTTACTAGGATGTTGCCTGGTATGAAGGGAAGGTCTCATGAGAAAAGGCTGAGGGAATTGATTGGCTGTTTTCGTTAGAGAGAAGGCGTTTGAGAGGTGATTTAATAGAGACATATAAAATAATCGGAGGGTTAGGTAGGGAGGAAAGGGAGAGCCTTTTTCCAAGTATGGTGACGGCGAACACGAGGGGGCATAGCTTTAAATTGAACAGATGTCAGAGGTAGTATCTTTACTCAGAGAGTAGTAAGGGTATGGAATGCTTTTCCTGCAATGGTAGTAGATTCGCCAACTTTAAGTACATTTAAGTCGTCATTTGCCAAGTATATGGACGTACTTGGAATAGTGTAGGTTTGATGGGCTTCAGATTGGTATGACAGGTCGACGCAAGATCGAGGGCCGAAGGGCCTGTACTGCGCTGTAATGTTATATATTCTATTCTGAGGAGCACAGCTCGTGTGCCCATCCTGACACTTTTCTGCAAGCAACAGCCTGTGGCCAGATATCCACACTGTATTCCTAACAATGGCCTGTTTACCTATCTCCAATCCATTCCCGTAGCAACGGCTCATGAACCCATTCCCAATCTGTTCCCTGGGCATCGGCCGATGACTCCACACAAAACCCCTCTTCCTTGCATCGGCCTATTAACATATATCAACTTTCTTCTCCTGGTATTACCTGAAAACCCATGCCCTCACTTTTTCCACAGCAACGGCCCGCGAACCCATTCCCACTCTTGTCAACGAGCAATAGCCTGTCAACACATCCACGCTTTGTTCTCATAAGAAAAGCCTGTTGATCAGTCCTGATGCTGTTCCGCAAGCTGTGCTCTACGAAGCAATTCCCACTGTGTTCCCGTAACATCTGCCTGTGATCTAAATGGCTACTCTGCTTTCCTAGCAACAGTCTGTAAAACCGTCCCACTCGGTTCTTCCAGCAACGGCCTGTTAACCCGGGAGGGGATTCACCTTCGCAAAGAGAAGATGCCAGCAATACGGGAAAGTATGGAAAAGATAAGTCCCATAGGTCGGATGTGATGTGTCCTCGGATGATTTGTGAAGATAGGGAGGGAATTGTAGAGCTTTTGGCTTTGATCGTTATGTCGTCATTATCTACATGAATTGTGCCAGAAGACTAGAGAACAGTAAAAGTTGTCTCCTTGATCAAGATTGCGAGTAGAGACCACCCCATAAAAAAAACACAAAGAGCCTTAATTCAGTTGTAGTTAAAGGTTATAAGAGATAGGAAAGATATTTAGCCAGATATGAATAGGTTGATTAGGGATAGTTAATGTGGTTTGTGAAGGGTTGGTCGTGCCTCACAAAACTTATTGAGTTCTTTGAGAAAATAAACAAGTGGGTGGATGAGGGAAAAGCAACAAATATGATGTGTATGGAATTCAAAAAGTGTGTTTGGGAGAGTACCCCACGGTAGGCTATTGCACAAGATACGGAGGCATGGAATTGGGGGGTAATTTAACGGTTTGGATTAGACTTTGGCAAGCTGAAAGAAGACAGAGGGCGTTGGTTGATGGGTAGCATTAATCCTGGAGTTCAGTTACTCGTTGTGTACTGGAAGGGTGTGTTTTGTATCCACTGCTGCTTGCTACTTTTATAAATGAACTGGATGAGGGCGTAGAAGAAAGGGTCAATGAATTTGAGGAGAATACAAAGGTCATGGATTTGTTGATAGTGACGAAGGATGTTGTCAGTTACCAGGAGACATAGATAATGTGCAGAGCTGGGCTGAGAGGTGGCAAATGGAGTTTAATGCTGAAAAGTGCGAAGGGATTCACTTTGTAAGGAAAAACGGGAATACAAATCGCTGGGCTAATAATAAGATTCTTAGCAGTGTTGATGAGCACAGACATCTCATTGTCCATGTACATAGATCCCTGAAAGTTCCAACACAAATTGATAGGGTTATTAGGAAGGCGTACAATATGTTTGTTCTTCTTGGTAGAGGTATTGAGTTTCAGAACCATGAGGACATGTTGCAGCTGTACAAATTCTGGTGCAGCTGCACTTGGAGTCTTGCATCCAGTTCTGGTCACCACAGTTTTTTGAAGGACGTGGAAGCTTTGGAAAGGGTGCAGAACAGATTTACGAGGATGTTGACTTTATGAAAGGAAGGTCTTACGAGGAAAGACTGAGGGACATAAGGCTATTTTCGTCAGAGAGACGATGGCTGAGAAGTAACTTAATGGAGGCAGACAAGATAATAAGCGTGTAGATAGGGAGAGAATTTTTCATAGGATGGTGATGGCTGAGGTCGTTACCTTGCACGCTGACGAACCGTCTGAATACGAATCTTCAAGATTATCGAGCAAACTTACTCCCATCAAAACAGAATAATTATATAAGAACAGAACAGAATCAGAAAATAGGACCATAATAGAATAAGAGCATAAAACAGGAAGAATATAAGGGATCCGAAACTCCGAATAACATCAAATAAAAGAATAAGAAAATTCACGAATAAACAGTAATGAATAAATGAAAGGGAATATCAAAGGATAAGAGCATAATTTCAAAAAACAGATAAGAAGTGAAATGCATCGTGCAATAAGAAGATAAGAGAAAAATAACTAGAGGGAACAAAAACTGAAGAGAATAAATAATTAGGCAAAGGAGAGTAAGAGAATAAGAACATAACAGAATAATAGCTGAGAAGAACATAATAATATAACAGAATAATAACATAACAGATTTCAAACATATTATAACTTCCCGTCGTTCATAAGCCTCTCGGAAAGAGAGATCACAGTACGATCGAATTTCAGACAGCAATGGAGGGTGAAATGATAGAATAATAGCTGAGAAGAACATAATAATATTAATAGAATAAAACATAACAGATTTCAAACATATTATAACTTCCTGTCGTTCATAAGCCTCTCGGAAAGAGAGATCACAGTACGATCGAATTTCAGACAGCAATGGAGGGTGAAATGATGGCATCTCATACCAGTGTATTCTGCTAAAACACTGGAGGTTCAGGAATGAGGAAGGAGGTGGCTAAATTAGACAAGGAAACCAAGTTTTATGGTGGTCTGAGGAACAATGGAGGACTTTAAAAGAGATATTTCACGATGCTCATCGTTAGTATATTCTGGTGTAAAAGAAAGATAACATTGTACGAAGAGCCAGCCTTAAATAATCAAGGAAATAATGAAAGGGATCCAATTAAATGTCCAGGCTTACAAAGAAGCCAAGAGTAATGGGAAACAGGAAGATGGAGAAAATTAAAAAAGAACATTAAAGCAAGTAACAAAGAAAGGAAAGCTAGATTATAAATGTAAACCAACACAGAATATAAACAGGTGAAGGAAAACTGTTCTTTTTATAAATATTTGAAACTGAAAATGGTTCCTGAAGTAAGTGCCATGCAGGATGAGAAAGGTGATATGATACTGGATCATAATGAAACGGCCAAGGCGTTGAATAACTACTTCGTGTCAGACATCACGGTGGAATATATGCATAATTTGCCAAAGAATAACTTAAAGGACACGATGAGTGGTGAGGACTTTAATTCAATTATTTATCATAAAAGATTTTAGTATTGAACAAACTTGAGATTCTAAATATGGCTAAGTTTCCTGATCCTGATGGAATACGTTCCGGGGTGCTGAAAGAAATGGTAACAGTTACAGTAGATCCGTTTGTGATAATTTCCCAAAATTCACTGGACTGTGGGCAGGACCTGTCATACTGGAAGACGCCGAATGTCACGGCAATGTCTGAAAAAAAGATGTAGACAAAAAAGAGGTAACTGTATGCCAGTTACCTTAACATCTGTAGTCGGGAAAATGCTGAAGGGTATCATGAAAGAAGAAACAGTGAGACATCTTGTGTAAAGTGTTTCATTCAGACAGACACAGCATGGATTCAGGAAAGGAGGCTTATGTCTGTTATACTTACTGAAATTCGTTGAGGATGAAGCAAGCACGACAGATGTGGAGGAACAGGTGGATGTTGTACAGTTGGATTTGCAGAAGGCCGACAATAAGGTTGAGAGTGTAGTGCTGCAGGTCAGGCTGCATCTGAGAAGTAGGACATTCGACGTGTCGGGCATAAGCTCTTCATCATTTTACATAAAATTTTGAAATACATAGATAACGTAGAGGAAGCCAAGTTTTTTTTTCCATCGATGGATGACTTGGACTAAGGGACATGCCCTCAAGAATAGGGGGCTCAGGTTTAGACAGATATGAGGAGGACCCACATTCCTCAGAGAGTTACGAAAATATGAATTGTCTGTTGCTATGATGTAGTAGAGGCACCTTCATGAAATATATTCAAGACAGAGTTTCAATTATATTGCATGATCGGGCAATTAAGGATTATGGGGATTATGCATGTACGAGGAACTCCGATGATGGATAAATCAGCCATGATCTTAATGAATGGCAGAATAGACTCGACGGGCTAATAGGCCTACTCTTGCGAGCATTACTGTGAATCTATGAAGCTAATTAACTATGAATTAAACAAGAAGGGAATAAGAGAAAAAAAAAAAGTAATACAACAAAAACGTTAGAGTATAAGAAAATGAGATCATAAGAGACTTAGAAAATAAGAGAATGGAAATGAAAAGGAGATTGCGAATATAATAAAAGAAGAACAGAAAAGAATGAGCATGTAAGAGATTAAGAACGTAAGATAACAATAGATTAGAATAAGCGAATGAATACTTCAGAGATAATCAACGTCAGAGAATTTGAAGGGAGATGAGCCAGAGAATGAGAATATAAAATTGTAAGAAAAAAAAGAATAACAGAATACCAACATTAGACAAGAGCATTGGAGCAGAATAAAATTACACCAATACAGTGTAAAAAGTGAAGAGACTAAGAACATCAAGATATCAGTGTTCGATAAGAGATTGAAAACGTGAGAATAAAATAACAGAACAGAATAAGAACGTAAGACAATAAGCTCATAAGAACAATGCCGAATAAGAACATGAGAGGAGAAGAACTTAAGAAAAAATAGAATAAGAACATAAGACAATAAAAAATATAAGAGGTTAAGGACCTGAGACAACAATGGACATAAGGTAATAGGAACATACGAGAATAAGAATATTATGAATAAGAACATAAGTGAATGAGAATTTAAAAAGAAATTAGAATAAGAAAATGAGGGAATCGGGACATCGGAATGAAAAAGCCTAAGGGAATAAGAACATAAATGATTAAGAATTCAAAAGAATCAGAACATAATCAGTTACTATTGGGATACCGCAAGGATCAGTGTTGGGTCCACTGGTGTTCGTCATTTGTATAAATGACCTGGATGAGGGCGTGGCAGGGTGGGTTAGTAAATTCGCAGATGACACTAAGGTAGATCGAATTGTGGATAGTGACGAAGGATGTTGTAGGTTACAGAGAGACATAGATAAGCTGCAAAGCTGGACTGTGATGCGGTAAATTAAGTTTAAGGCGGACAGGTGTGAGGTGAATCACTTTGGTCTGAGTAACCGGAATGCAAAGTACTGGGATAATGGTGAGATTCTTGGTAGTGCAGATGAGCAGAGAGATCTCGGTGCCCAAATCCTTGAAAGTTGCCACCCAGGTTGGCAGGGTTATTAAGAAGGCTGTCAGTGTATTCGCTTTTATTAATAGAGGGATCGAGTTCCGGAACCATGAGGTTATGCAACAGCAGTACAAACTCTGGTGCGGCCGCACTTGGAGTATTGTGTACAGTTCTGGTCACCACATTTTAAGAAAGATGTGGAAGCTTTGGAAAAGGTGCAGAGGAGATTTACTAGGCTGATGCCTGGTATGGAGTGGAGATATTACGAGGAAAGGCTGAGGGACTTGAGGCTGTTTTCGTTGGGAGAAGAAGGTTGAGAGGTGACTTAACAGAGACATAAAAGATAATCAGAGGGTTAGATCGGATGGACGGGGAGAGCCTTTTTCCAAATATGGTGACGGCATGCATGAGGGGGCATAACTTTAAATTGAGGGGTGATCGGTATAGGACAGATGTCAGAGGTCGTTTCTTTACTCAGAGAGTAGTAAGGGTATGGAATGCTTTGCCTGCAATGGTAGTAGATTCGCCAACTCTAAGTGTATTTAAGTCGTTATTGGACAAACATATCGATGTACATGGAAAAGTGTCGTTAGATGGGCTTCAGATTAGTATGACTTGTCGGCGCAACATCGAGGGTTCTATGTTCTATGTTGTATAAGAGAACATAAGCGAATAACAACATGAGAGATTAGTAACAGCATGAATGACAGAAGAAGAGCATAATTGAAATAGAACCGAAGAGATCAACTCTGTAAGAACAGATGGGAAAATACAATCGAATAAGAGAAAAAAAGTACAAACGAGACTGACAACAACAGCGAACAAGAACAGTAATGAATGGGAGATTATGAACAAAAGAGAATAATAACAAAAGAACGAAAAATAACAAGAGAATGAGAAAATTAGTAATTACAACACAAGAGATCCAGAATATCATGGAATTTGAATGCAAGAGAATAAGAACATAAGAGTTTAGGGGCAGACATTAATGAGAGAGTAAGATCATAACAGAATCAGAACATAATAATGTAGGGGAGCTAGAAAGTAAGAGATAAAAGAGAAAACAATAAGAAAATAAGAACATATGACAACAGCGGCATACTTGAATGCGAACAGACATGAAAAATAGATTCTGAATATAAGTGAATAGGATCATGATTGAATAAGAAAATAAGAACAGAAACCAAGAAAAAGAAAATGAGGATGTGAATATAAGACAACAAGGTCATAATTGAATAAGAGCAGAAGGGAATATGGGAATAAAAGGATAGGAAAATGAGAGAATACGATTGTAAGAACATAAGACAGTACGAATGTAATAGAATAACACATGAATAAGAAAATAAATTACATGCAAAACAGCATAAGTGAATAATAATACAGGTCAAGAAGGGTATAAGGAAATAAGAACATAAGATAATGAGAGAACAAAAGAATAGAAATATTTGGATTAGGAGCATGCGATTACAATAGAGTAGATCAGAAGAGGGTAAGAACAAAGCCAAATGAGAAAATAAATAATTAAGAGAATAGGAAAGCAGAGAATAATAGAACATGAAAATGAGCACATAACAAATATGTACATAAGAGGAGAAGAAAACAAGAACGTAAGTTAATAACAACATAACAGAATGAGAACATAACGATAAAACAGAATGAGAGCATCACAACCCAAGTACACAAGACGATAACAACACAAGGAATGAAAAGCAGACTGAATAAAAACCGAGGAGAATTGGATCAAAAGATCTAAATCGGAGAAAATAATAAGAACATAAGTCCATAAGAACATAAGAGAAGTACCCAACAGAACATCAACATAAAAGTATAATAACATCAGGAACTCAGTAAAGGTATGATTGACAGAATAAGAACATAACAAATTATGAAGAGAAGAAGGTAATAGAAAATAACGTCAGACAAAATAATAGAAGAGAATAATAAAGGAGAATAATAAAAACAACAGAATAAGCAAACAAGAGTATCAGAGAATAAGGTCATGAAAGTGTAATCAAAAAGGGAATACGCGAATAGCAACAAAGCAAAATCTTAATAAAAGCAGCAGAGAATTCGCAATTAAGATAGTCAAAACGTAAGAGAAAAAGACTAGAGGAATGACGAAACCTGAGTGTGGAAGCCATTTTCTTGGCTATGGTTTTCCTCTCAGTTCGGGAACTATTTTTCTGAAGTGCCCCTCACCAAGCAGAACAATCGTTCTTTGCATGTCGCTGTGTGAGTCTGTCTCGCAGGATCCCTGGAATAGCTTCGTTCCTCTCTCACTAGGAGATAATGTCAATATGCAGCTTCTCTGTTCAAGGCGCCTCGGTTTACCTGCTCAATGTTTCCCCACTGTCATGTATTGGGAGGGTATGTAACTTCGTTGCTTGAACATGCTTAGCTCCATGCATTAGTTTATGGTTTATTGCCAATACTTGTGGATATATCTCCGATATGTGTAACGGATCTCTGCAAACAGCATTTTACCTGATAACTTTCATTCCGCTTCACAGTTGTAATATGTAGCACCAGATAGGGCTGATGCTGATAGTAACTCCTGAGATCATCCTGACAGTTTGTAAGTAACGGTCAGCCTGTGTCTTAACCTGGTTTTGGTTCATGTATAGACCTGGAACTATCTGCTGTACTTCGGAGTCCTACTGAGCCACGGTTAGGGGAGAGTCTCTTCCCATGATTCAGCTTGGAATAAAATTGTTGATGCTCGAAATCTGCTTCTCGAGATTTTCTTTAACAACTGGCATTTTCGCCTTCATTACAGGATCTTGCATTCGTGCCTTCAATAACTTGAATTGGTGTTTGAGAAAGTGTGAGTATTGTGTGGAGCTAATCAAAATGCTAAGCCTGATTAAGTGAATGATTCTGACCTGAGCCTGCAGGCTGAGCCCCTGAGGCAAGAGGAAATTATGAAATTATCACATTAAATTCGTGCATTTGTTTAAGGATTTCATCCTGACCTGAGCCTGCAGGCTGATCCCCTGAGACAAGACAGAAAATGGGCAAAGAGTGTCTCTAAATTTCTAAATTTGTAAACTCCTGGTCTGATGCTGAAGGCTTATTCCTTGAGGCACGATGGAAGATGGGCAGACGTAATATCTAGGATTGAAAACATTGCTGATCGCCAAGCTTGGGGAAGCCTTGAGGAATTTATCATTGTCTTGTCGTGTTGTTTTGTTTGTTTTTTTGTCTTTGTTTGTGTATTCTTTGCTTGCCTGCAGGTGACTGCTCTACGTCTGGGACCTCTGAGGTGAGGAAGGGATCGAATCACTCTACAAGCGCGGCCCTCGGCTCCGAGACAATGTCGTGCAGGCGGAACGCCGCCCTTTTGCCCGCTCAGAGGAGACACTGAAATGCCACGGTAAACAGACGAAGTGCAGCATTTAAGGCAATTGTGTTGTTGAGTTTAATGAAGTGGCTAAGAGCTATCAGCCATGTGGAAAGACAATCCAGGTCAGCGTGCAGGGAACACTTTCGTAAACCCTCCCACCATACCAGCATCCGAATCCCTTATGTTCCACACAATTACCGTCCCAGGTGGGATTGCCGCTGTTATCGCTTCACAAACGAACAGGAGAGATGGCCAGGGACAGAAAGCTGGTCGAAATAATGTTATAGTTCAAGATACTTGGCCAGAAACTCCTCGTGTAAGTACTCCACAGGGCCCGAGTGTCCGGATAGGCGATAATAGTGCAAGCATCTTATGATTTACAGAGATTGGTAATAAAACATACATGCTTGTCCTAGGATTAAGAGAGATGAACCCCCACTTGACCAGCCTTGGACGCGCTCCGAAGTCCTTAGCATGATTCAAAACGCACTGATCTGCTCCATTAATCAACAGTTTTTGTTTCAATTGGCGAGTAGAAATCTGCAGAAATTGTAGTTGCGTGCCTCTGGATTTCCAAACATTAATGAATGTACTCGAGGCGACATATTTGGCGATCATTAAAGACTCCATTATACTTCCCCCGGCCATGGATTAAGGCAGAAGCACAGACAATGTGGCGTGAAAATATTGTTGGAATTTAAACTCCCTAATTTTGACTGTTCTGAAATGTGAATGTTTCATTCCCTTTACGAGAAAGGGAGGAACAGATGCTTAAAAAATAAACGGAATAGGATGGAAGTTACCAGAGAAGAAAAGATACCGTCTCAGCCCTGAGTCACTGAAGCTTGCAGAAGGGTTAACATTTTGTGGTTTGTTTTGAATGAACATTTGCTTGTTGGTGATTGAATGTTTATGTTTTGCTCCCTCGAGCTCGAGGTCTGAGAATGTGCTTCTCACAGATCATGTCTGCATTACTGCCAATTTCGAAATCGTCTAGGAATTTCTGTTCGCAAATGGGGTGAACAGTGATCATCTATTGAGATGGCAAGAATGAGATCATGCCAGGATCCAAATTACACGTAAAATAGAATATGTCCAACAACCTCGCGATCCATGCACCCTGTGTGCCAACACTGAAGAGGTTGATTGAGACTACCAACTTATTGGGGATGGATCCAAACTCAGATTTCGGCCCAGCATCCACTGTTGAGCAACCCATTCCAGACAGGACCCTGGAAAATGGAACAGCGGGGGCCAAGTCCATCACCTTTGGGACTGGGATTAAGCCAGCTAAAACCCCAGGGCAAATGGAAAGCCCTTACTTTTACTTTGAAAATGTGGCCACTGAGGAATGAAGAGTCCTTGTGGCTGCATTGGTGCTAACGCCAGGACCAACATGCTTTCATCCTAACCAAAGGAAAATTTGCCAAACTGCTAACTGACTCGCGTTGAGCTTGGTGTGTCCCACCATTACGGAGCTTGTTGAAGCATCCTGCCTGTTGTAGCTGATTATGAGCGTAGATGCGCACACTTGGGCAAGGCGGGGGGGTGAGTTCTCGAACCACTCCCTTGCGTGGTTGGCGGTATCACTTGTCCTCAAATTAATATTGTCGAATTATATCTCGTACATTGTTGCAAATCTTGTCTATTAATAACAAATGTATTTAGTTGATGAATGGGAACCTTTCAATGTCTGATATTACTTCCACAGCAGTTGTGGACAATGAAGAAATATCGGCACAAATTAACACAAACTCTTCAAAGTTTACATTCACAGATACACCCAGTCGAAGCCTTATGTCCGAGGAAATTTGGAGCAGAGGCGACAAGGCGAGCTATCTGCACATTAGTTAAAATCAAAGCAATATTCGAGTGGATGCACAAAAGTCGTTACAAGACAATACCGCCTCAAAGGAGCCCTGCTCCCGGTGGGACTGGTGGAGTTGTGTGGGCTCATCGTTCTGGTTCTACAGCAGCGCCCTCGGGCAAGGGTTTGATTTTTTTTTAACTTCTCACTGTTCTTGATAGCTCCATTAAGCAGGGTTGTGGATGCTTTGCTTCACTGCTGCTGCCCTCCGTCCCATTATAAAGTCAGCTGATCAGTATCCCTCTCGTTGACAAAGGCACTGAGCACCAGACTCCAGACCTAACAGCGCTGATCCTCTTACTCTGAGGACTATGCCCGATTCTGAGCCTCCCTGTCCAGACAATCTCCTGGCTCTGATTACATTCCGCCTTTGACTGAAGCTCCTGACCTGCTTAACTGAATATGAAAAGAAAAAAGTATTTGTGAAAGCCATTTTGCTGTTAATGTCTTCCCTTCCGGTGAAGCAACCAGTTCGCTGAAATGCCACTCGCCCCGTGGAAAGTTTGTCCTTGGCATGAAGCTTTTAGAAGCTGTCTCACAGCCTCTCGTACATGGCTTAGTTCCTCTCTCACTAGAAGGTAATGCTTAATTGTAGCGTTTCTGTTCAAGGCGCCTCGGTCGCCTGCTTAATGTTTTCCCATTGTGATCTATTACTCGAACATGTAGCTCAGTTGCTCAAGTGGTCAAAACCCCGCCAATTAGTTTGCAATGTTCCTCTAATAAAGAACATCTGTCCTAACTTTGTCATTGATTTTTGTAAACGGAATTGTAGTTGGTAACTTTCATTCCTGTCCACTTCTGTAATGCATAGCATCAAGTAGAGCTCACTCCGAGAGCTGGGCCCTGATTTGGGACCACCTCATAACCATCCTGCCATTATTTATCTAACGATCAGCCTGTAGCTCCGCCAGAGCTTTTATACCATGTATCCCTTTAACTTGCGGCTGTACTTCGGTGCCCTACCGAGACACTAAGGACGGAGAGGCTTTCCATGATGCCTCGTGTAATAAACTGGTTAAGGCTTGAGGTCTGCCTCTCGAAATTTCCTTCAACAGAAAGGGACAAAGCATAATTGACGTAACAATAAACCAGTCAGTTTGTCATCGTAGTTAGAACACTTATGGCGGACCTAACACGGGAAAAGGGACATATACAGTTAAAGAAAACTAAAATAATTCCAGATAGTTAACATGGCATTGTAAAAGGCAGTGCATGGGCGGCACGGTGACACAGTGACACAGTGGTTAGCACGAATGCCTCACAGCGCCAGAGGCCCGCATTCGATTCCCACCTCAGGCATCTGTCTGTGTGGAGTTTGCATATTATCCGTGTGTCTGCGTGGGTTTCCTCTGGGTGCTCAAGTTTCCTCCCCCTGTCCAAAAATATGCAGGTTCGGGAAATTGGCCATGCTAGATTGCCCACATTGCAAGGTGTAGGGGAATGGGTCTGGGTGGGTTGCTCTTCGGGGGGTTGGTGTGAACTTGTTGGGCCAAAGGGCCTGTTGCCACACTGTAAGTAATGTCTGAAAAATTTGGTTCATTTCATTGACGAGGTGACCCAAGCAGCAAATCACGATCATGCTATGTATGCTGTACATTTGGACTTCCACAAATGTTTTGATACGGTTGTTCATGGCAGGTTAATTAAGAAAGGAGGAATGATTACAATTGGTATGCCTTTGGCAGCATGGAGTCGATGTTGGCGAAAGGAAATGAAACAGGCGATAGTTACAGCAGGTTATTTCTCACATTGAGGATGAGGTGAAAATGGTGCTCGCTTGCAAACTGTACTGGGAACTTGCTTTCCTCTGAATGGGAGTTGCTTATTGATGTCAAAACTTCCACATTTAAAAGATGATACTAAGCCGGGGAGTGTTGTGAATTGAGAGGATGATGCTGAGTGACTTAAGACGGACATTGAAAATTTGTTCAAATGAGCAGTTGCCTGGCAGATGAAATTCAATGCAGAGAAAGGTGAGGTACTGCATTTTGATGTCAGAAACATAGAAAGACAAAATAGGCTCAATCGTACAATTTTGACGTTCGTACAGGAGCGGACAGGAAGGGGATTCATTCCATATAACCTTCTTAAGGTGCACAGTTAATTTCAAATATTAGTTAAGAAGACTTGCAGAATCTTTGAATTTGTAAACAGGGATATAAAGTATAAAAACAAGGAAACGATGCTACATCGCTATAAATCATTGGCGAGACGACGTTTGGAGTACCATTTTCAATTATGGCGCCTAGTTTAAGGGGAGATGGTGAAGCCCTGGAGAGAGTACAAAGGAGGTTTTGTACAATCGTACCAGAAATTAATGTGTTTAGATACAGGAAAAAATCGGAGACACTGGTCTTGTTTTCCTTGAAGCCTGGAAGACAAAGAGGTGATCTTTAATGCGTTAATTAAATTATGCATAATTTTAACCATGTAAAAAAAAACATTTTTTCGACTAATTAGTATGTCAGTGAAGTTTGCTCGTAACTTCTATATTGTGTGCAAGACAGCGAGGAGTGAGATGAAGAGACACGTCTTTACACAGAGAAATGTTATGATTTGGAATGCATTACCTGGGAGAGTATTGGAGGCAGGTTACATAGAATGTTTCGTAAGAGATTTGAATATATGTTTGAAAGGGATGAGGTTGTGGGACGACCGAGAGAGGGCTGGTCAGTGGTACTACCTGGGGAGCTCTTTCTGGAGTCGGTGCAGACGGATCACATGGTGCCCTTCTGTAATGCAAAACTCTCTGGTTGTATTTTCTTTGCCCTTCAGTTCCTCGACTGTGAGTTTGATCCATTGTTTAATAATGTACACTAACAAAAGCAATACATTTCTCCTGGCCCAACCAATCCAACTGTACTTCATCAGAGTTTATATTAACTAATCTTAAATTGTGTTACTGGAAAAAGTTCTGCCTCTCAGGCACCTTCTACGGAGAAACAACATTCGGGAAGTTCTAGGGTTTTCGAGAATGGAAACGTTTAAGGGATAAATAAGTGGAACATTCTTCACACAGATGGTGGTGTATGCCTGGAATGCATTGCCAGTGGAGGTAGTGAGACGAAAATAAGAGCGATCTGTGAAATGTACCTGGACAGACACATGGATGGTCATGTACTAAGGAAATAGATGCTTAGTAAATATACAGCAGGTTTAGAGAGAGTGTCTGGATCCATGCAGGCTTGCAGGGCCAAAGGGACGGTTCCTGTGCTGTAAGGTTATTTGTTCTTTGTCTTTTGGGCGCAGAATTTATCTTCAGAGTTGATTGCGCTTAGGAAACGTATACATGTTAGAGAAAGTCTGGGGCGGGGTGCAGCAGTAAACGATAGGTGGAAGTGCGCTTAGAGAGTTCGACGTGTGTAAAGACAATCCTCACAGAATGAATAGTTCGTAATTGGGATCTTTGTGGTCTGACAGCGCAATGTGCTTTTCACAGCTGTCCGTGCAACAACGAATTCTCCTTGTAACATGAACAGTTCATAAACCCATACAGGATGGCAAAAGTACAGGAAACATTACCTGTTCCAAGTATAACAAATCAAATAGAATTACAATAATTTATTACCCAATGACGTACATGTTAGGGTACAGCTTCACTTCGTCAAGGACAGAGGCGGTCGATTGAATCTTAATGAGTTCGCAATTAAATAGCTACACCTTTAAATTTAGTCCCTATAAGAGAAATGACCAAATCATAATTCCAAACACGTTTACGTTTCAGTGCAGAGAATTGTGAAATAATACATTTTCGTAGAAGCAGAACTGAGAAACAACAC
>NC_057717.1:60497019-60511566 GCF_004010195.1 Chiloscyllium plagiosum | reverse complement strand
CATGCAATATTTTGAAATAAATGCGAACAGTAGTTTTTTCAGCATGAAGTGACGCCAACTTCCTGAAGAATACGAACCCCCAGTGCGGACTGAAGCTGTGAACTTATCATTTTTAGACGACTTTAACTTGGTGGCCGAAGACCTCAGCACTTTCCATCAGTCTCACTCCGCTACTATTCGAGAAACCCAGACTGGAATTAGGCAGCAAAGTTAGTTAATAGACTGAAAATTATGACCTTAGCGGCTAAAGGTTGGAGAGATAATGTACTCGCACCAGTGGTCTTGCATTTAGCAGACTTTGTCATGAGAGGACAGGATTGAAAACACTTCAGAAACGTATCGTTGCAACAAAGTATTTTCTGCTGTATAGAGGTATTGAAGGGTTCTATTTAAACATTTATTTCCATGACGGTGAATGTCAGTTAACAATTTGATGGAGTGCTCCAAGGACAGCGGTACTTTCCAGTGTGCACTTCACTCTGTCTCTCTCAAAGTCTGCCTATCCTCATCTCTCTCAAACACAACAGGATAGTGACGACTGCAGATAATGGAGAGTTAGAGTCGATAAACTATCGCGCTAGAAAAGGCACAGCAGGTCATGCAGCATCTGAGGAGCAAGAGTGTCGACGTTTTGGGCATAACCCTTCAATGGGTCGTGAAGAAATGTTATGGCCGAAGCACTGATTTTGAAAGAATGTTTCCCTTTATGGACGCATCTATGATCAGAGGGCACAGTCTCAGAAATAAAAGCACACTGAACGAAGGCTGAAATGAGGAGAAATGTTTTTCTCAATGTTTGTGAGACTTAGGAAGTCCCCGCCAATGAGATGTTGGCGTAGAGTTCTTGTAGTCATTTAAGGGTGGGACAGATTCTTGATATCCCCAGGAATAGAGGGTTGTGGGGAAAAAAACAGGAAAGTGGACGTGAGGAATGTCCAACTCGCTGTGATCACATTGAAGGCTCGCAGGGCTGAATTACCTCGCCTTCTTCCCGTTTCCATGATGCGGAGGTCCCAGTGTTTGACTATGGTGCACAAAGTGAAAACTCACACATCACTAGGGTACTATCCAAAAGATGTATTTGGAATCACTCGCGTTCGTAACACTACTCCTTCCTCAGGTAGCTGTCAGCGAACTGAAGAAGGGGAAGCGATACAAAAGCTATTGCTTTCCAATAAACCTGTTGGAATATCACCTACAATTTTAATTGCTTCCATGATCATACTAAACTAACTCGCCTTGACAACCTTCTGCTGGAATACATTCCACAATTCCACTGCCTTCTGGCAGATTAAATTCCTTGTCGCTGTTTTAAATAGGTCACACTGAGAGATTCTGAGCGAAGCAGATGCCACACGTTGGGGATTGGGGATGGGAATCAAGTTCCTGGTTTTTCTTGTGAGTCCGGATCCGCACTGAGACTCCTACCGTCTCACCATGAATTGCACATGTTTTTGGTCACAATGTGGCCCGAGTGAGTGACGGTGACACCAGATCAATAGGGTCACAGGCCAGACATGGAAGACGAAGCCGGGAAACTGGTCCTCCAACCAGTCGGAGTGGATAAGGGGCAGTGTATGTCTGACGCTGATCTTCCTCTGTGCAGGCGCATTGTCGTAACTGAGGCTGGCTGCGGGTGTTTGGTCGTGGTAAATGCCGTGTGTATCCTTGGAGTGGAGAGAACAGAGATTGAGATGTCTTTTAACCAAGCGGACATCCTTGAAAATCGTAATGTAAAACTTGAGGCTCTGGCTTGAAGCAGACCAGGAATAGGAAGCGTGTCTAAAGCAGGTGCTGTGGCCGGATTGAAGGCCATCATGTTGATTGGGAGCAATATGCACAGCACTCGTGCGCAACCTTTCTTTCAATAAGACCTGGATTTTTAAAAAAAGATACGTGCACAACAAATTTAAACCATGAGAAATGCTTGCTTCTTCCCAATTTCAATCCTGAAATCATAGGAGTTTTTTTATTGATAAATTGCTTTTTGTCAAATTTTCATTGGAAATTGTTTACACTCAGTGAACTCAAAGGGAACATCTGGGGACACCATGAGGAGCGTGATTTTCAAATAGGGCTGTGAGAGGAAGAACATTTCCACTTCAGAGAGAAATTGTTGAGTTATAGAACCATAGAATCATACAGTGTGGGAAACATAGCCATACGTTCAACTAGTCCACGCTGATCATGATCCCAAACACATCGAGTCTCACTTTCTGATATTTGGCCCATATCCCTCCAAACCTTGCGTATTCATGTACTTATCCAAGTATATTTTAAACATTGCAACTATATCTGTATCTATCACTTCCCGTGGTAGGTTATTCCACACACGAACCACTGTCTGTACAAAAGTTGTTCTCATGTCATAGTGTGAGACCAAACAGCGTTGTTATCACTGAGTTGGGTACCGTGCCACGTGCAAGAAATGCAAGAAATCTGGAGAGAGAAATGTTGAAGACGTGGCAACAAGTACGGTGCAGGTGGGAGGATCTCGGATACCTGGATAATTGGGCCTCATTTTGGAGTCGGTGGTGTCTCTCCAAACAGGATGGTTCACACGAAAAAGAGTGGTACCAATATCGTCGAAAAGAAATTTGCAAATGCAGCTCGTGAGGGTTTAAAATAATTCAGGAGGACGATGACGAGCGAATTTGTTGTGCCAGTGTACAGGAGGTTGAGAGTCGTGAGATCAGAAATGAGGTTTCAAGGTCGCAAGAGTGCACCAGCAACCAGGAATGTGGCTTCACGTAGGTCCGTGTCAATGCCAGGAACATCCAGGTTAAAGTCTGTGAACTTGCTGCATGGGTTGGTACCTTGGATTTTGATGTTGTAGTCATGTGGAAGGCATGGGTAGAACAGGGACATGAATGATTCTTGCATATTCGTGCACTTAAATGTTTCCGAAAGAACAGACAAGGAGCGGAGAGTGTGCCGTTGTTAGCGATGGAGGTATTACAGTGGCAGAAAAGACGTTTAAGGACTCATCTACTGAAGTAGGATAGGCTGAGCTTAGAAACAGGAAAGGAGAACTCACACAGAGTGCGGAGCATCTATGGAATGAGCTGCCAGAAAATGTAGAGAAGGCTGGTAGAATTGTTTGAGGTGGGTGGTGGAGCATGAAATGCCATTGACCATATAATGACATTGATAAATGAACTTGACCATATAATACCTCACGAAAACACTTATGCAACAGAGCTCACAACTGTTCGTTGAATAATTCTACTTCCAGGTAAACAGTATCTCAATGAATCAGAGTAACATGCAATTTTTAAATACTTTCAACAGATTGTGCGACAGGGTATTAATGCTCTCAGGGAAAGATTATTGTAAAAGTCAATATCCACTTTTTTATTTGGTGAATTTGCAGACATCTATCAACGTGTGCATTGTCAGGGGTTGGTGCATGGTGCTGGGCACTGCCTACTTCCAGCACAAAAACCAGGTAGCTCAGATATTGCACTGGCAATTCCAAAGGGTTTATCTGGACTGCTCTGATTCTTGGTTATCTCTCATTCTCCAAGCCTTCGAGTCAAGGTAGGAACAGTTTTCTTTCGTCCACTTCTTGACTGGAGAATGTTGGACATTTCACAAGTGGTTTTGTGGATGTTCACAAACTGGGTTGTAGACATAGATTACTTACCTGGTGAAGCATTTGAACTTGGATCTGTTAAAGCGACTGTTTTGAGACACAATGTTAAAAAATTGCTTCCCAGCACTCTGTGAATCTGCAACTGATTATCCTGCAATAGACTGTGAGGAAGTGCATTATGCAGCAGCTCTAACCTTGTAAAGCCAGTCTGTCCACGCACAGGGGAGAGACCGGAGGGAGTCAAGGGAAAGGGTATTTTATTTAGCTCATCAGAGTAGGTGCAATACGCGTGAAGTGCATAAGAAGGTACCGTTCGTGCGATTGTTTGGGAGCATCAAGAGAAATAAAGACAAAATACCTAAGAAAAATAAATCAACCCCAACTCGAAAATGAGCCAAATTGATTCTTCTGCTTTTATACTGAACCACTCACTTCTCGGCATCCCAACCTGCAATTTGAATGTGAGCTGCTGGGACACTCTATTCTGATGGAGAAGTTCAGTCTCTCTCTGCAAACATTAGACTTGCATCTTCCTGTTATCTATTTCTCACAGGAAGGCTCCAAAACGTAAACAATCTGCCCTTCTCCGTGTTGGCAGTTTACAGCAGATACAACATACAGCATAATAAAGATTCCTCAGCTCTCCGTATTGTGCCAGCCTTTCATGGAAAAATTAGACTAACTGACATATTGTTGAGTGCACTACTTTCCATGGGCCTATCCTAGGGTCGCTTAAATGTGCCTAATGTATTTGACTCGACGACCACTGCTAACAGTGCATTCCACATAGCCACCACGCTTTGTGTAAAGAACATACCTCTTAGATATCCGCTAAACCTTCCTTCAATTACCTTAAAATTATGGCCACTTGTGAGAAACATTTCCGCTGTAGTAAAATGTCTCTGGTTATCTATTTTGTCTACGCCTCTCAACATCTTGTACAGCTCTATGAAGTCACTTCTCATCCTCCTTCGCTCCAATGAGAAAAGCATTACTCCCCAAACCTTTCTTCAGAAGACCAGGTCTCCAGTCCAGGAAGTATCATGAACAATCTCGTCTGAACCCTTGCTAAAGCTGCCATATCTTTCCTACCTTAAGACAAACAGAACTGAAAATAAAGTCCAAGTGTGGTCTAACCAGAGCTCTCGAAAATAGAACATCACAGCGCAGAACGGACCCTTCAGTCTCGATGTTGTGCTGACCTGTGAAACCAATCTGAAGCCAACTTATCTTAAACTATACCACTTTCCTCCATATATTTACCATTTCCTCCATTTATATTTAACATATAAACCAATTAAATGTTCTTAGATTTCGTGTGTTAGGAGCTTTCAGCAAGTGCGTTCCACCCACCTTTTGCTCACTGACTAACCAAATAAACTACCTGTGACATCTGTCGCATATCTATCACCCCTCTATTTGGAGCTGTGTCCTCTCGTGCTAGTCATCAACATCAGATTAAAAAGGCTATCACTCTCCACCCTATCCAACCATCTGGTTATCTTATATGTCTCAATTAACTCACATCTAAAGTTATTCTCTCTAATGAAAATCGCCTCATGCTCCTCTGCCTTTCCTCATGACACCAGCCATCCATACCTGCAACATCCTCGTAAATCTCTTCTGAACACGTTCCAAAGTTTCCACATCCTTTCGCTAATGCATTGACCAGATCTGTACGTAATTCTCCAAGTGCGGCCCAACCAGAGTTTTGTATAACTGCAGAACAACCTCTCTCCTTTTTAATTCAATCCCCTTGCTAATGAAAGCCAATACAACGCATGCCTTTATACAACTTATCAATCTGGGTGGCAACTTCGAGCGATCTATGGGCGTGGACTCCAAGATCTCTTTGTTCATTGATATTGCCAAGAATCCTGATTTAAGCCTGCATTCTGCATTTAAATTCGAACTTACAAATTTAATGACATCACACTTTGCCAGTTAGAACTCCAACAGCCACTTCCAAGCCATGTTATGCTTCCCTGCAATGTCCAGTTACAACCTACAGCCCTCCAAACTATCCACAAATCCACTAATCTTCGTTTCATGTGCAAACTTACTAACCCACTCTCTCACTTCCTCATACAAGTCGTTTATAAAATTATCAAAGAGCAGACGTCCCAGACCATATCCGTGCGGAACACCATGGTCAACGAGTTTCAGGCTGAATCCTTTCCTCCTAAACCCAACCTCTGTCATTTATGGGCCAGTCAATTCTTTATCCAGACAGTTAGATTTCACTGTACGCATGTGTCCTTGCTTTAGGAATCAGCCGACCCTGGGGAACCTTTCAAATGCTTTGCTGACATCCGTGGACACTATATCTACTGTTTTATCTTCATCGGCGTTTTTCATCACATCCTCAAATAATTCAATCATGTTTGTGAGGCATGACCTGCCCCTCACAAGCCATGCTGACGGTCTCTAATCAAAACCCGCAATTAAACAACCAGGTGCAGTATCGAGATTCACAAGATTGAGAGACTAAAGAACACGTTTTATGCAATGGACCCCTCATTCCATCAACACCAGTCCATTGGATCATGCCTGCCCTCACTGTAACCTTAGCGTCCTTTCCCAAAAGTCCAAAAATGATTTAATCCGTGGTCTATCAAGAACTGTAGGATTCATCCGGGGTTACCTTCAATCACCCTGTCTCCAATGCTCTCTGGTTAATGCATACTGGTAAACCATCTGATGAGAGTTTTCAGATTATATCAGGTAGGAAACATCTTCGTGAATCATTCGCTTTTGATGGGTCTGATGATCCATCAAACTCTCCCTGTTTAGGTTCCAGGTGCTTGCTCTCTACAACTGACAGACTCATCGGCAGTAGTCGGTGGGAAGCAGTGTCAGGCTCTCATCAATGCTTATGTATTTATCTGATACTTCACAGCATTGTTTGCAAACTAAATATTTCCACATAAGAACTCAAATGTAGACACAGTCGGAGGATCTGAAATGAATGAATCCTTGTTGTTTGAAAGAATATGACAGAAGAAATATTTGAGGATGCTCCAGACACAACAGTAACAGTAGTTCGGTTTTTCCTTCTTCGGCATTTTTGGGAAGTGTGTGTTGCTTGTTAAGACAGAAGTTATAGCCCGTTCCGGATTAGACAAAAGTCAACTCTGATAAATGCTGGGGATTTCAATCAATGATGTCATTTCGCAACATGACCATGTTAAACAGTCGAACACCTGCTGAGGAACCAAAAACCTATGTAGATGGTTACCTGTAGACGTTCATTAATTGTGAATATCGCAAAGATGTGAAGAAATAACAAAACTGTGACAGGACCACGTATCAGCATTTATCATAAACAATTCTATGATATGGAATCATGCAGGCATGGCAATTGTGTTATTTGCAACATTAAGTTCACTTAGATATGCTCTGACGTTATTCATCTTTCTGATGTGAAAAAGAGTTGGGCCCCACGGTTGTGTTTGTATGTTCGTTCAATGAAATATTATGAATGCGCGTGTTGCCGATCATTTGCCCCTCTGTACTTCCTTATTCTAAATAAATGAGGGATGATTTGTTTGCGTCTCCGAGATAACGTGTGAAGCTTCAGGAGTACTTCGACTTTTTGAAAGACAATGCACGGCACAGCGAATGGACCAATCTTTGCCATTTGCCACCCCATTCTCATTCTTATTGGTGTCCCTGGAAAATAAAGTATCCGATAAAACTTTGTTTTTTTTAAGCATATTCTTATATCTATTGAACATTCTTCAATTTTATGTTAGTGTGAGCACGTAGCAATTTATATGGTTGCATTCTACGATATAATGCAGTTTAACGTTGAAATATAAATTAATATCATTGGGGTTCTGTAAACATTATTCCATTATTTTTGGAGCATTGCGTTTTGGTTTTTAGTTTTGCAGAGAGAAATCCCATCGCAATGGACAAACAAGTATTACGACGTGGTTGTGCGATTATTATATTACAATATTTCCATTTGATGGTTTCAAGATCAAATATAATTTAGTTTATTGGCATATCTATATACATTTTGACTACTGGACCGATGCAAATATTACAGTCTACTACATTCACAATGGACATTTTCAATGAGATTTGGGGACTTCCTTTATTCACAGCGTTTGCTGATCAACCATTGAATTTGGGGAAGGGCTGAAGAATTCAGTGCAAATTCAATATCTTTTTAAAAATCTATTATGCATTCAAAATATTAACAATAGAGTGTTTACCATATGGGTCTTGTTTTGGGTCAGCATCTTATATTGCGTTCGGTGTGGTTGACACTAACATCATGAATGTTATTTGCTTATCGTTGACTTCTATTTGAAATCATTGGGTTTGACTTGATTCATAAAGAATTGCCTAAATACGAAGGCGTCTTTCATGAGACCTTAAACAAATGAATGACATAAGGAGAAGATTGAACACAGTACAGAAAACTTGAATATTTCATAACGTTACACAGATAATCGGGAATAAGAAGGAGTGATGGAGCAGTTGAGACTGGAAATTACAATTATATGGCATGGGCAGTGGAAGACATCACTGCCACTTTTGGACATATATCAGGAATTCAAAAATGACAGCTTTGGCGATCAACTGTAAAATCCGTTGGTAAGAATAGATTACATCGATGTATGTGATGAGGGTATAGATGACTTGGCATGTTAGAAAGTTAAATTGAAATGCTGTTGGATGTGGACATATTTTACGTCAACATAAATTGTGTTGCTGGATGGATGGGACATGGTACGCATCAAAACGTCGGCAGCAAATATTTTGCATTTTGCAGAAGCTTATTTTGGATAGCTGGACGTGAGGATTGGTTCATTGTCAGAGGCGGGGGGTGGCTTTCAATTTATGAACAGGCAGTTTGCATTGAGTCCATGTGCAGAAAATTAATTAATACAACATTGGATGTCAAACATTCAGCAACGGAATTGCCAGAGCCAAAACGAGGTGACTTGAGCAATACATCAGATGGATTGGAATCTAGTGGCATGTGCATCATAATTCCTCTTAGTCCTTATCTTTCACAGCAAACGTGATAGCAATTGTAATCCTCTCCCAAGGACGGTGTGGACTCTTCTGGTGTATCCCCTATCTTTTGGTGCAATAGCAGTGAGTGATTTCCTTGTCATCATTACCACTGTTGCCCTGAACTGGATTGGACGCATTTACTTTCGGGGCATTTACCTGTCCACCACGCTTGATTGCAGACTGGTCCATTGCCGCTGGGTATGCTTCAGTCTGGTTGACTGTAGCCTTCACCTTCGACCCCGTTGGAGCCGTTTGTTGCGAGAGCTTGTAGGCCAGATACTGCAAGGAGAAAAGGGCATCGTTGTTGATTGGAGTAATGTGTGCCTTGAGCTGTATCAAGAACGTCCATTTCTGCTTCATCTATCTACCTTTGCATTCTGTGAATGGAGGGGGCTGGTTTTGTGACGTTCGAGTGATCTTCTATACCTCGTCGACCTGGCAGGTCCATGACTGGTTGAACCACACCTATTCTACCATTGTTGCTCATGCTGCTTCTGATCAACTTCACAGTAAGACACATGTTCGCAGCCAGCAGAGCATGCAGGAGGCTCCGTGGTGCCGATAATTGTGGTGATATGGAGATGCCAATCGCAAGAACTCCGTAGTCTTGCTCTTCACAGTCACCACCAGCTTCCTTCTCTTGTGAGGAAGCTATCTCTTGCATTTTTTCTACGTGCGGGCTACAGGTGAAGGCGACATCTCTGGCCTAGATTTTAATGACCCATGGTACGTCGTTCAAGAGACGGTTAATATGCTTCACTTGCTCAGTGCTGCAACAACATCTTCTTATACGTAATCTCCCAGAGCAAGTTCCGAGAGGAGATAAAAGATGTGGCTGACATGTCCTTTCAGCACACGCACTGTTGGATTTGAACAGCAAAAAGTGAGAAGGAAGAAATGCTAGTCGTGTTCCATATCCTGCAGAGTGAGTCTGTGTGTCATCAATCTCTTAAATTAGGATGTAGTGCGTCCAGTCTAGGCAAACTCAAGGAGGCAAAGTCTATAGTGCAGCATATCTGTGTAGAAGGATCTGAAAACTTCGAATATGATGGAATGTGATGGAAAGCCTCGATCGGTGAGTACTGTCTCAAACATAAATAAGGCACCATGACGTTAATCTTTCAAAATAGAATGGGAAACAATTGCCACAGCTCCTTCACAAGATATTTGCTCGGAAATTGTCACCAATGAAACCAGTCATTTTTTTCTGTGCTTTTATCAATAATTCTGAGTGATTCTGTGCATGGTGTTGTAAAAGTCCTTCTTAACTTCAGAAAAGCCATAATCAAATGTCTGTCAAATGTTTTGGAATGAAAAATAGATAATCTCAGGTAATCAAAACAGTTAAATGATCGGCTGGAACAGTAGGATTAAAACAATTGTTACATGTTATGTGGGGAGAGTCAAAAACATGCACCATTTCATGCAAAAGACGAATAAATTTATTCCAGTTCCACGGGCAAATATAATACAGAAGAATACACTTTTTACGCCATTTGTAATTGAAACATGTCGAGATTATGTTTAGATCTGCACCACAATAAAAATTAAAATAACGTACAATGACAAAACTTCACAGATCAGAAGAAGGCTATTAAACACAATGTGAATAAAGTGGCTCTCAAATGAGCGAATCAGCGAAGCCTATTCTCCAGGCCGATTTACGGAGCCCTTTGAATTCGTCACTTTCCAACACGTATCAAATTCTCTTTTGAAACTTCATATGCAATCTGTCTTAACCACTTTCCTGGGCAACAAACTCCAAATACGAATAACTGTGTGAGTAAAGAACTCTTTTTTCACCTCGCTTCTGGCTCTCTTGTTTTCAGGCTTGATATTTTCTTCCTCTTTTTCTGATACACCGTCTTGTGGAAATACTATATCCTTCGTTACTCTCCAAAAGTTGTCTGTAATGTAGAACTGTCCAATAAGGTCATCTTTTAATTTTCTCTGTTCCAAGCAGAATAAACCTTTCTACCCTTCTCTCCAAACGGATATTTTCATTTCTGGCATCATTGTCGGAAATATCCCTTGTTCTCTGTCCACTTAGTTGATATACTTCTTTCATTAAGGTACCAGGAACTGAACGAGTGTCCTAGTTCTGACAAATGGTTTTTAAAGGTGTAGCAGCACTTCTTCGTTTTAAGAATTTTACCTCTACTGATAAATACAAGGATCCAAAACGACTTCTTAACAATTGTTTAAGCTTTAGGGTCAACTTCAGAGAATTATATATGTGAACCCAGGGGGCTTTCTGTTGCTGTACTCCCCCCAGTGTTACACCTATATTGAATCTGTGTTGTTTCTCAGTGCTGCTTCTACGAAAATGCATTATTTCACAATTCTCTGCACCGAAACATAAACGTGTTTAATATTATGATTTGGTCATTTCTCTTACAGGGACTAAATTTCAAGGTGTAGATATTTAATTGCGATCTCATTAAGATTCAATAGATCGCCTCTATCCTTGACGAAGTGAAACTGTACACTAACACGTACGTCATGGGGTAATAAATTATTGTAATTGTGTTTTATTTGGTATACTTGGAACAGGTAATGTTTACTGTACTTTTGCCATCCTGTATGGGTTTATGAACTGTTCATGTTACAAGGAGAATTCGTTGTTGCACGGACAGCTATGAAAACCGCATTGCGCTGTCAGACCACAACGATCCCAATTACGAACTATTCATTCTGTGGGGATTGTCTTTACACGTCGAACTCTCTGAGCACACTTCCACCTATCGTTTACTGCTGCACCCCAGACTTTCTTTAACATGTATACGTTTCCTAAGTGCAATCAACTCTGAAGATGAATACTGCGCCCAAAAGACAAGGAACAAAGAATCTTACAGCACAGGAACCGTCCCTTTGGCCCTGCAAGCCTGCATGGATACAGACACCCTCTCTAAACCTGCTGTCTATTTACTAAGCATCTATTTCCCTAGTACATGACCATTCATGTGTCTGTTCAGGTACATTTCACAGACCGCTCTTATTCTCGTCCCACTACCTCCATTGGCAATGCATTCCAGGCATCCACCACCATCTGTGTGAAGAATGTTCCACTTATATATCCCTTAAACATTTCCATTCTCGAAACCCCGAGAACTCCCCGAATGTTGTTTCTCCGTAGAAGGTGCCTGAGAGGCAGAACTTTTTCTAGAACACAATTCCAGATTAGTTAATATAAAGTATGATGAAGCACAGTTGGGTTGGTTGGGCCAGGACAAATTTATTGCTTTTGTTGATGTGCATTATTAAACAATGGATCAAACTCACAGTCGAGGAACTGAAGTGCAAAGAATAATAAAATCAGAGAGTTTTCAGTACAGAAGGGCACCATGTGATCCGTCTGCACCGACTCCAGAAAGAGCTGCCCAGGTAGTACCACTGACCAGCCCTGTCTCGGTCGTCCCCTAACTTCATCCCTTTCAAACATATATTCAAATCTCTTACGAAACATTCTATGTAACCTGCCTCCAACACTGTCCCAGGCAATGGATTCTAACTCATAACATTTCTCTGTGTAAAGACGTGTCTCTTCATCTCACTCCTCGCTGACTTGCTCACAATATTGAAGTTACGACCACACGTCACTGACATACTAATTAGTCAAAAAAATGATTTTTTACATGGCTAAAATTATACATAATTTAATTAACGCATTAAGATCTCCTCTTTGTCTTCCCGGCTTCAAGGAAAACAAGACCAGTGTGTCCGATTTTTTCTTGTATCAAAACACATTCAGTTCTGGCACGATTGTACCAAACCTCTTTTGTACTCTCTCCATGGCTTCAGCATCTCCCCTTAAACTAGGCGCCATAATTTAAAACGATACTCCAAACCTCGCCTCACCAATGATTTACAGCGATGTAGCATCGTTTCCTTGTTTTTATACTTTATATCCCTGTTCACAAATTCAAGGATCCTGCAAGTCTTGTTAACTAATATTTCAAATTAACTGTGCACCTTAAGAATGTTATATGGAATGAATCCCCTTCCCGTGCTCAATAGTCAAAAGTGTACTATTGAGTCTATTTTGTCTTTCTATGTTTCTGACACCAAAATGCAGTACCTCACCTTTCTCTGCATTGAATGTCATCTGCCAGGCAACTGCTCAGTGGAACAAATTTTCAATGGCCGTCTTCAGTCACTCAGCATCATTCTCAGAATTCACAACACTCCCTGGCTGAGTATCATCTTTAAATGTGGAAGTTTTGACATCAATAAGCAACTCCAATTCAGAGGAAAGCAAGGTCTCAATACAGTTTGCAAGCGAACACCATTTTCAAATCATCTCCGATGTGAGAAATAACCTGCTGTAACTATCACCTGTTTCATTAAATTTAGCCAACATCGACTCCATGCTGCCAAAGACATGCCAATCGTAATCATTCCTCCTTTCTTAATTAACCTGCCATGAACAACCGTACCAAAACATTTGTGGAAGTCCAAATGTACAGCATTCATAGCATGATCGTGATTTGCTGCTTGGGTCACCTCATCAATGAAATGTACCACATTTTTCAGACAGTGTGGCAACAGGCCCTTCGGCTCAATACGTCCACACCAACCCTCCGAACAGCAACCCACCCAGACCCATTCCCCGATATTTACCCCTTCAACTAGCACTACGGGCAATTTAGCATGGCCAATTTACCGAACCTGCATATTTTTGTACAGTGGGAGGAAACTGAAGCACCCAGAGGAAACCCACGCAGACACGGGGAGAATATGCAAACTCCACACAGCCAGATGCCTGAGGCGGGAATCGAACGCGGCCCTCTGGCGCTGTGAGGCAACAGTGCTAACCATTGTGTCACCATGTTGCCCATGAACTGCCTTTCGCAATGCCATGTTAACTATCTGGAATTATTTTAGTTTTCTCTAACTGTATATTTCCCTTTTCCCGTGTTAAGTCCGCCATCAGTTTTCTAACTACGATGACAAACTGACTGGTTTATCGTTTCGTCAGTTATGCTTTGTCCCTTTCTGTTGAAGGAAATCTCGAGAGGCAGACCTCAAGCCTTAACCAGTTTATTACACGATGCATCATGCCTCTCCGTCCTAACAGTGGCTCGGTAGGCACCAAAGTACAGCAGCAAGTTAAAGGGTTACGTGGTAAAATTTCTGGCGGAGCTACAGGCTGATCGTCAAATAAAGGGTGGCAGGATGGTTACGAGGTGGTCCCATATCAGGGCCCAGCTCTTGGAGTGAGCTCTAATTGATGCTATGCATTCCAGAAGTGAACAGGAATTAAAGTTACCAACTACAATTCTGTTTACAAAAATCAATAACAAAGTTATGATAGATGTTCTTTATGAGAGGAACATTGCAAATTAATTGGCGGGTTTTGACCATTTGAGCAACTGACCTACATGATCGAGTAATACATCACAATGGTGAAACATTAAGTAGGCGACCGAGGCGCCTTGAACACAAACGCTACACTTCAGCATTACCTTCTCGTGAGAGAGGAACTAAGCTATGTACGAGAGGCTGTGAGATAGCAACTTAAAGCTTCATGCCAAGGACTAACTTTCTGCGGAGCGAGTGGCATTTCAGCAAACTGGTTGCTTCACCGGTGGGGAAGCCATTAACAGCAAAATGTCTTCCACAAATACTTTTTTTTTTCTTTTCATAGTCAGTTAAGCAGGCCAGGAGCTTCAGTAAAAGGATGAATGTAATCAGAGCCAGGAGATTGTCTGGAGAGGGAGGCTCAGAATCGGGCAGATAGTCCTCAGAGTAAGAGGATCAGCGCTGTTAGGTCTGGAGTCTGGGGCTCAATGCCTTTGCCAACGAGAGGGATGCTGATCAGCTGACTTTATAATGGGATGGAGAGCTACAGCAGAGAAACAAAGCATCCACAACCCTGCTTAATGGAGCTATCAAGAACCGTGAGAAGTAAAAAAAAA
>NC_057717.1:60466350-60494228 GCF_004010195.1 Chiloscyllium plagiosum | reverse complement strand
GGTCAGGATCATTCCCTTAATCAGTTTTAGCATTTTGATTAGCTCCACACAATACTCACACTTTCTCAAACACCAATTCAAGTTATTGAAGGCACGAATGCAAGATCCTGTAATGAAGGCGAAAATGCCAGTTGTTGAAAAAATCTCGAGAAGCAGATTTCGAGCATCAACAATTTTATTCCAAGCTGAATCATGGGAAGAGCCTCTGTCCTAACCGTGGCTCAGTAGGACTCCGAAGTACAGCAGATAGTTACAGGTCTATATAAGAACCAAAAACCCGGTTAAGACACAGGCTGACCGTTACTTACAAACAGTCAGGATGATCTCAGCAGTTACTGAAACAGGGGTTAGCTATCAGCATCAGCCCTATCTGGTGCTGCATATTAAAACCGTGAAGCGAAATGAAATTTATCAGGTAAAATGCTGTTTGCAGAGATCCGTTACACATGTCGGAGAGATATCCACAAGTATTGGCAATAAACCATAAGCTAATGCATGGAGCTAAGCATGTTCAAGCAACGAAGTTACATACCCTCTCAATACATGACAGTGGGGAAACATTGAGCAGGCAAACCGAGGCGCCTTGAACAGAGAAGCTGCACATTGACATTATCTCCTAGTGAGAGAGGAACTAAGCTATGTCCGGGATCCTGCGAGACAGACTCACACAGCGACATGCAAAGAACGATTGTTCTGCTTGGCGAGGGGCACTTCAGAAAAATAGTTCCCGAACTTAGAGGAAAACCATAGCCAAGAAAATGGCTTCGGGTTTCGTCATTCCCCTAGTCTTTTTCTCTGACGTTTTGACTATCTTAATTGCGTATTCTCTTCTGTTTTTATTGAGATTTTGCTTTGTTGCTATTCGCGTATTCCCTTTTTGATTACACGTTCATGACTTTATTCTCTGATACTCTTGTTTGCTTATTCTGTTGTTTTTGTTCTTCTCCTTTATTATTCTCTTCTATTCTTTTGTCTGACGTTATTTTCTCTTACCTTCTTCTCTTCATAATTTGTTATGTTCTTATTCTGTCATTCATACCTTTACTGAGTTCCTGATGTTATTATTCTTTTATGTTGATGTTCTGTTGGGTACTTCTCTTATGTTCTTATGGACACAAGTTCTTATTGTTTTTTTGCGATTTCGATCTTTTGATCCAATTCGCCTCTGTTTTTATTCAGTCTGTTTTTCATTCCTTGTGTTGTTATCGTCTTGTGTACTTGGGTTGTGATGCTCTCATTCTGTTTTATCGTTATGTTCTCATTCTGTTATGTTGTTATTAACTTACGTTCTTGTTTTCTTCTCCTCTTATGTACATATTTGTTATGTGCTCATTATCATGTTCTATTATTGTCTGCTTTCTTATTCTCTTAATTATTTATTTTCTCATTTGACTTTGTTCTTACCCTCTTCTGATCTACTCTATTGTAATCACATGCTCTTAATCCAAATATTTCTATTCTTTTGTTCTCTCATTCTCTTATGTTCTTATTTCCTTATGCTCTTCTTGGCCTGTATTATTATTCACTTATGCTGTTTTGCATGTAATTTATTTTCTTATTCATGTGTTATTTTATTCGATTCGTACTGTCTTATGTTCTTACAATCTTATTCTCTCATGTTCCTATCCTTTTATTCCCATATTCCCTTCTGCTCTTATTCAATTACGACCTTATTGTCTTATATTCACATTCTCGCTTTTATTTCTTGGTTTCTGATCATATTCTCTTATTCAATAATGATCCTATTCACTTATATTCAGAATCTATTTTTCATGCGTGATTGTATTCAAGTATGCCGCTGTTGTCATATGTTCTTATTTTCTTATTGTTTTCTCTTTTATCTCTTATTTTCTTGCTCCCCTACATTATTATGTTCTGATTCTGTTATGATCTTACTCTCTCATTAATGTCTGCCCCTAAACTCTTATGTTCTTATTCTTTTGTATTCAAATTCCATGATATTCTGGATCTCTTGTGCTGTAATTACTAATTTTCTCATTCTCTTGTTGTTTTTCGTTCTTTTGTTCCTCTTCTCTTATGTTCATAATCTCCCATTCATTACTGTTCTTATTCGTTGTTGTTGTCATTCTCGTTTGTACTTATTTTTTCTTATTGGATTGTATTTTCCCATCTGTTCTTACAGAGTTGATCTCTTCAGTTCTATTTCAATTATGCTCTTCTTCTGTCATTCATTCTGTTCCTAATCTCTCATGTTGTTATTCTCTTACGTTCTCTTATAGAACATAGAACATAGAACCCTCGATGTTGCGCCGACCAGTCATACCAATCTGCACCCCTAACCTACACTATTCCATGTACGTCGAAATGTTTGTCCAATGACGACAGAAATACACTTCGAGTTGGCGAATCTACTACCGTTGCAGGCAAAGCATTCCATACCCTAACTTCTCTCTGAGTAAAGAAACGACCTCTGACATCTGTCCTATATCTATCACCCCTCAATTTAAAGCTATGCCCCCTCATGCATGGCGCCACCATATTTGGAAAAAGGCTCTCCCTGTCCACCCTATCTAACCCTCTGATTATCTTATATGTCTCTGTTAAGTCACCTCTCCACCTTCTTCTCTCCAACGAAAACAGCCTGAAATCCCTTAGTCTTTCCTCGTAATATCTCCCTTCCATACCAGGCAACATCCTAGTAAATTTCCTCTGCACCTTTTCCAAAGCTTCCACATCTTTCTGATAATGTAGTGACCAGAACTGTACACAATACTCCAAGTGCGGCCGCACCAGAGTTTTGTGCAGCTGTAGCATAACCTCATGGTTCCGGAACTCGATCTCTCTATTAATAAAAGCGAATACACTGACAGCCTTCTTAACAACCCTGCCAATCTGGGTGGCAACTTTCAAGGATCTGTGTACCTGGACATCGAGATCTCTCTGCTCATCTACACTACCAAGAATCTCACCATTACCCCAGTACTTTGCATTCCGGTTACTCCGACCAAAGTGATTCACCTCACACTTGTCCGCCTTAAACTCCATTTGCCACATCTCAACCCAGCTCTTCAGCTTATCTATGCCTCTCTGTAACCTACAACATCCTTCGTCACTATCCACAACTCGACCGACCTTAGTGTCATCTGCGAATTTACTAACCCACCCTACTACGCCTTCATCCAGGTCATTTATAAAAATGACGATCACCAGTGGACCCAACACTGATCCTTGCAGTACCCAAATAGTAACTGATTATGTTCTGATTCTTTTGAATTCTTAGTCACTTATCTTCTTATTCCTTCTGCTTTTTCATTCCGATGTCCCGATTCCCTCATTTTCTTATTCTATTTTCTTTTTTATTTCTCATTCTCTTATGTTCTTATTCATAATATTCTTATTCTCGTATGTTCCAATTACCTTATGTCCATTGTTGTCTCAGGTTCTTAACCTCTTATATTTTTTATTGTCTTATGCTCTTATTCTATTTTTTCTTAAGTTCTTCTCCTCTCATGTTCTTATTCTGCATTGTTCTTATGTGCTTATTCTCTTATGTTCTTATTCTGTTCTGTTATTTTATTCTCGCGTTTTCAATCTCTTATCAAATACTGATGTCTTGATGTTCTTCCTCTCTTCTCTTTTTACACTGTATTGATGTAATTTTATTCTGCTCCTATTCTCTTGTCTAATGTTGGTATTCTGTTCTTCTCTTTTTTTCTTACAATTTTACATTCTCATTCTCTGGCTCATCTCCCTTCAAATTCTCTGACGTTGATTATCTCTGAAGTATTCATTCGCTTATTCGAATCTATTGTTATCTTACGTTCTTATTCTCTTACATGCTCGTTCTTTTCTGTTCGTCTTTTCTTATGTTCGCAGTCTCCTTTTCATTTCCATTCTCTTATTTTCGAAGTCTCTTATGATCTCATTTCTTATACTCTAACGTTTTTGTTGTATTACGTTTTTGTTTTCTTATTCCCTTCTTGTTTAATTCATAGTTAATTAGCTTCATAGATTCACAGTAATGCTAGCAAGAGTTGGCCTAGAAGCCCGTCGAGCCTGTTCTGCCATTCATTAAGATCATGTCTGATTTATCCTTCGTCGGAGTTCCTCGTACCTGCATAATCCCCCTTATCCTTAATTGCCCGATCATGCAATATAATTGAAACTCTGTCTTGAATATCTTTCATGAAGGTGCCTCTGTTACATCAGAGCAACAGACGATTCATAGTTTCTTAACTCTCTGAGGAAAGCGGGTCCTCCTCATATCTGTCGAAACCTGAGCCCCCTATTCTTGAGGGCATGTCCCTTAGTCCAAGTCTCATCTATCGATGGAAAAACCTTGGCTTCCTCTACGTTATCTATGTATTTCAAAATTTTATCTAAAATGATGAAGA
Organism: Chiloscyllium plagiosum; assembly: GCF_004010195.1. NCBI lineage: Eukaryota > Metazoa > Chordata > Chondrichthyes > Orectolobiformes > Hemiscylliidae > Chiloscyllium > Chiloscyllium plagiosum. The sequence goes on along the minus strand of NC_057717.1, from coordinate 60,489,873 downwards.
GCTTATGCCCGACACGTCGAATGTCCTATTTCTCAGATGCAGCCTGACCTGCAGCACTAAACTCTCAACCTTATTGACGGCCTTCTGCAAATCCAAGCGTATAACATCCACTTGTTCCTCTCCATCTGTCGTGCTTGCTTCATCCGCAACGAATTCCAGTGAGTATAACCGACATAAGCCTCCTTTCCTGAATCCATGCTGCGTCTGTCTGAATGGAACCCTTTACACTAGATGTCTCACTGTTTCTTCTTTCATGATATCCTTCAGCATTTTCCCGACTACAGATGTTAAGGTAAGTGGCATACAGTTACCTCTTTTTTGTCTACACCTTTGTTTCAGACATTGGCGTGACATTCGGCGTCTTCCAGTAAGACAGGTCCTGCCCGCAGTCCAGTGAATTTTGGTAAATTATCACGAACGCATCTACTGTAACTTTTACCATCTCTTTCAGTCCCCTGGAATGTATTCCATCAGGATCAGGAAATTTAGCCATATTTAGAATCTCAAGTTTGTTCAATACTCAAATCTTTAATGATAAAAAATTGAATTAAAGTCCTCACCGCCCATCGTGTCCTTTAAGTTATTCTTTGGCAAATTATGCATATATTCCACTGTGAAGACTGACACGAAGTAGTTCTTCAACGCCTCGGCCGTTTCATTATGATCCAGTATCATATCACCTTTCTCATCCTGCATGGCACTCACTTCAGTAACCATTTTCAGTTTCAAATATTTATGAAAAGAACAGTTTTCCTTCACCTGTGTTGGTTTACATTTATAATCCAGCTTTCCTTTCTTTGTTACTTGCTTTATTGTTCTTTTTTGATTTTCTCCATCTTCCTGTTTCCCATTACTCTTGGCTTCTTTGTAAGCCTGAATATTTAATTGGATCCCTTTCATTATTTTCTTGATTATTGAAGGCTGGCACTTCGTACAATTGTTATCTTTCTTTTAGACCAGAATATACTAACGATGTGCATCGTGAAATATCTCTTTTAAAGTCCTCCATTGTTCCTCAGATATTCCACCATAAAACTTGGTTTCCTTGTCTAATCTAGTCACCTCCTTCCTCATTCCTGAACCTCCCGTGTTTCAGCATAATACACTGGTATGAGATGCCATCATTTCACCATCCATTGCTGTCTGAAATTCGATCGTACTATGATCTCTCTTTCCTAGAGGCTTATGAACGACGGGAAGTTATAATATGTTTGAAATCTGTTATGTTATTATTCTGTTATATTCTTATGTTCTTCTCAGCTATTATTCTGTTATGTTCTTATACCCTTACTCTCCTTTGCCTAATTATTTATTCTCTTCAGTTTTTGTTCCCTCTAGTAATTTTTCTCTTATCTTCTTATTCTACGATGCATTTCACTTCTTATCTGTTTTTTGAAATTATGCTCTTATCCTTTGATATTCCTTTTCATTTATTCATTATTGTTCATTCGTGAATTTTCTTATTCTTTTATTTCATGTTATTCGGAGTTTCGGATCCCTTATATTATTCTTACTGTCTTATGCTCTTATTTTATTATGGTCCTATTTTCTGATTCTGTTATGTTCTTATATAATTATTCTGTTTTGATGGGTGTAAGTTTGCTCGACAATCTTGAAGATTCGTATTCAAACGTTTCGTCAGCGTGCAAGGTAACGACTTCAGCCATCACTATCCTAGGAAAAATGCTCTCCCTATCTAAACGCTTATTATCTTGTCTGTCTCCATTAAATTACTTCTCAGCCATCGTCTCTCTGACGAAAACAGCCTTATGTCCCTCAGCCTTTCCTCGTAAGACCTTCTTTTCATACAGGCAACATCCTAGTAAATCTGTTCTGCACCATTTCCAAAGCTTCCACGTCCTTCAAAAAACTGTGGTGACCAGAACTGGATGCAAGACTCCAAGTGCAGCTGCACCAGAACTTGTACAGCTGCAACATGACCTCATGGTTCTGAAACTCAATACCTCTACCAAGAAGAACAAACACATTGTACGCCTTCCTAATAACCCTATCAACTTGTGTTGGAACTTTCAGGGATCTATGTACATGGACAGTTAGATGTCTGTGCTCATCAACACTGCTAAGAATCTTATCATTAGCCCAGCGATTTTTATTCTCGTTTTTCCTTCCAAAGTGAATCCCTTCGAACTTAACCGCATTAAACTCCATTTGCCACCTCTCAGCCCAGCTCTGCACATTATCTATGTCTTCTGGTAACCGACAACATCCTTCGTCACTATCAACAAATCCATGACCTTTGTATTCTCCTCAAATTCATTGACCCTTTATACTACGCCCTCATCCAATTTATTTATAAAATTAGCAAGCAGCAGTGGATACAAAACAGACCCTTCCAGTACACCACGAGTAACTGAACTCCATGATTAATACTACCCATCAACCAACGCCCTCTGTCTTCTTTCAACTTGCCAAAGTCTAATCCAAACCGTTAAATTACCCCAATCCCATGCTTCCATATCTTGTGCAATAGCCTACCGTGGGGTACTCTCCCAAACACACTTTTTGAATTCCATACACATCACATTAGTTGCTTTTCCCTCATCCACCCATTTGTTTACCTTCTCAAAGAACTCAATAAGTTTTGTGAGGCACTACCAACCCTTCACAAACCACATTAACTATCCCTAATCAACTTATTCATATCTAGTTAACTATATTTCCTATCTCTTATAATCTTTAACCACAACTGAATTCAGGCTGTTTGTACTATTTTTTATGGGGTGGTCTCTACTCGCAATCTTGAACAAGGAGACAACTTTTAATATTCTCTAGTCTTCTGGCACAACGCATATAGATAATGACGACATAAGGATCAAAGCCAAAAGCTCTGCAATTCCCTCCCTGTCTTGCCAAAGCATCCGAGGACACATCTCATCCGACCTATGGGACTTATCTTTTCCACACCGGAACAGCATCAGGACTGATCAACAGGCTTTTCTTATGAGAACAAAGCATGGATGGGTTGACAGGCTATTGCTAGTTGACAAGAGTGGGAATGGGTTCGTAGGTCGTTGCTGTGGAAAAATTGAGGGCATGGGTTTTCAGGTAATACCAGGAGAAGAAAGTTGATATATGTTAACAGTCTGATGCAAGGAAGAGGGTTTTGTGTGGAGTCATCGGCCGATGCCCATTGAACAGATTGGGAATGGGTTCATGGGCCGTTGCTACGGGAATGGATTGGAGATAGGTTAACAGGCCATTGTTAGGAATACCGTGTGGATATCTGGCCACAGGCTGTTGCTTGCAGAAAAGTGTCAGGATGGGCACACGAGCTGTGTTCCTCAGAATTGAATATACAACATTACAGCGCAGTACAGGCCCTTCGGCCCTCGATCTTGCGCCGACCTGTCATACCTATCTGAAGCCCATCAAACCTACACTATTCCAAGTACGTCCATATGCTTGTCCAATGACGACTTAAATGTACTTAAAGTTGGCGAATCTACTACCATTGCAGGAAAAGAATTCCATACTCTTACTACTCTCTGAGTAAAGATACTGCCTCTGACATCTGTCCTTTCTCTATCACCCCCCATTTTAAAGCTATGCCCCCTCGTGTTCGCCGTCACCATACTTGGAAAAAGGCTCTCCCTTTCCTCCCTACCTAACCGTCTGATTATTTTATATGTCTCTATTAAGTCACCTCTCAAACGTCTTCTCTCTAACGAAAACAGACAATCAATTCCCTCAGCCTTTTCTCATGAGACCCTCCCTTCATACCAGGCAACATCCTAGTAAATCTCCTCTGCACCCTTTCGAAATCTTCCACATCCTTCTTATAATGCGGTGACCAGAACTGTACACAATACTACAAGTACAGAAGCACCAGAGTTTGTACAGCTGCAGCCTAACCACATGGTTCCAGAACTCGATCCCTCTATTAATAAAAGCTAAAACACTTTATGCCTTCTAAGCAACCCTGTCAACGTGGGTGGCAACTTTCAAGGATCTTTCCACATGGACACCGAGTTGTATCTACTCATCTACACTACCAAAAATCTTACCATTTGCCCACTACTTTGCATTCCAGTTACTCCGACAAAAGTGAATCACCTCACACTTGTCCCCATTAAACTCCATTTGCCACCTCTCAGCCTAGCTCTGTAGCTTACCTATGTCTCTCTGTAACCTACAACATCCTTCGTCACTATCCTCAACTCCACCGACCTTAGTGTTGTCTGCAATATTACTAACCCACCCTTCTACTCCGTTATCCAGGTCGTTGATAAAAATGACGAACTGCAGTGGACCCAACACCGACCCTTGCGGTACACCACTGGTAACTGGACTCCAGGATGAACATTTCCAATCAACCGCCACGCTCTGTCTTCTTTCAGCAAGCCAATTTACTGAGCCAAACTGCTATATCTCCCACAATCTCATTCCTCCGCATTTTGTACAACGGCCTACTGTTGGGATCCCTATCGAACGCCTTGCTGAAATCGATATACACTACATCAAACAGTTAACTCTCATCTACCTGTTTGGTCACCTTCTCAAAGAACTCAACAAGGTTTGTGAGGCACGGCCTATCCTTCACAAAACCGTGCTGACTATCTCGAATCAAATTATTCTTTACTAGATGATTATAAATCCTATCTGTTATCACTTTTCCAACACTTTTCCGACACCTGAAATGAGGCTCATTGGTCTATAATTACCAGGGTTGTCTCTACTCCCCTTCTTGAACAGGGGATCCATATTTGCTATCCTCCAGTCTTCTGGCAATATTCCTATCGACAATGACGATTTAAAGATCAATGCCAAATGCTCTGCAATCTCCTCCCTGGCTTCCCACAGTATCCTAGGATAAATCCCATCCTGTCCAGGGGACCTATCTATTGTCACACTCTACAGGATTTCTAATACCTCTTCCTTGTGAACGTCGATTACACCTCGTCTAATAGCCTGTATCTCAGTATTCTCGTTTTCTAGAGCGAATACTGTCGAAAAATATTCATTAAGTGCTTCCCCTATCTCCTCTGACTCCACACACAACTCCCACTGCTATCCTTGATTGGCCATAATCTTACTCTCGTCATTCTTTTATTCCTGAAATACCTATGGAATACCTTAGGGTTTATACTGATCCGACCCGGCAAAATCTTTTCATGTCTCCTCCTGGCTCTTCTGAGCTCTCTCTTTAGATCTTTCCTGGCTACGTTGTAACCCTCAAGCGCCATAACTGAGGCTTCACATCTCATCGTACCACATGCCTTCTTCTTCATCTGGACCAGAGATTCCACTTCCTTCGTAAACCATGGCTCCCGCGCTCGACAACCTCCCCCCTGTCTGATAAGAACATACTTACCTCGGATGCACCTGAGCCCTTCCTTGAATAAGCTCCACATTTCTAATGTGCCCTTCCCCTGCAGTTTGCTTCCTAATCCTATACTTCCTAAATCTTGCCTAATCGCATCGTAATTGCCTATGCCCCAGCTGTAACTCTTGCCCAGTGGTACACACCTATCCCTTTCTATTACTAAAGTAATCATAACAGAATTCTGATCGCTATCACCAAAGTGCTCACCTAGTTCGACGTCTGAAACCTGGCCGGGCTCATTACTCAGTACCAAATCTAATGTGGCTTCGCCCCTTTTTGGCCTGTCTACATACTGTGTCAGGAAGCCCTCCTGCACGCAATGGACAAAAACTGACCCATCTATAATATTCGTACTGTACTGTTTCCAGTCAATATTTGAAAGTTGATGTCCCCCATGACAACTACCCTGTCTCTCTCACTCATATTGAGAATCATCTTTACTATTCTTTCCTCGACATCTCTGGAGCTATTCGGAGGCTTATGAAAAACTCCCAACTGGGTGACCGCTCCTTTTCTGTTTCTAACCTCAGCCAAGTCTACCTTAGTTGACAAGTCCCAAACAGCCTTTCTGCAACTGGAACACTGCCCTTGACCAACAATGCCACACCTCACCCTGTTTTACCATCTTCACTGTTCTTACTGAAACATCCAAATCCTGGAACCTGCAACAATCATTACTGTCCCTGCTTCATCCATATCTCCAAAATGGCCACAACATCGAAGTCCCAGGTACCAACCCATGCTGCAAGTTCACCCACCTTATTCCGGATGCTCCTGGCGTTGAAGTAGGCACCCTTCAAACTAACGTCTTGCTTGCTGGTGCCATTTTGTGTCCCTGAACCTTGATTTCGGACCTCCCTTCTTTCAAGCTTTTCTATACACGGACTACAATTTTGGTTCCCATCCCCCTGCTGGGTATGTTTAAATCCAATCCAATAGCCTTAACGAATCCACCCCACCCCTCCCGCAGGATATTGGTATACCTCTGGTTCAAATGAAGACCATCCTGCTTGAAGGGGCCCATCCTACCCCAGAAAGAACCCGAATTATCCAAGATTCCAAACCCTCTCTCCTGCACCATCCCTATAGCCACGTGTTCAACTCCTCTCTCTCCCTATTCCTCTCCTCACCTCACTAGCACGTGGCACTAGCAACAAACCAGAGACAAAAATTCTGTTCGTCCTGGCTCTGAGCTGCCATCCTAGCTCCCTGAATTTCTACCTTAAATTCCCATCTCTCTTCCTACCTATGTATTTGGTGCCTGTGTGGACCACGAGTTGGGGCTGCTCCCATTCCCCCTTAAGGATCTCAAAAACACGATCAGATACATCACGAACCCGGGCACCTGGGAGGCAATACACCAACCGTGAGTTTCTCTCGTCCCCACAGAACCTCCTGTCTGCCCCCCTAACCATTGAGTCTCCAATGACTACTGCTCTGTTTCCCTTCTCCATTCCCTACTGAGCATCAAGAACATACTCTATGTCAGAGCTCTGTGCCCCACTGCTTTCCTCTGGTAAGTCGTTCCAAGCCGTAAGAAATGCTATAATAGTCAGGATGAATGCGTGGCTTGTGAAATGATAAATGAGGAAGGGGTTCAGATTTTTGGGACATTGGTATTGGTTTTCGGGGAGGTGAAACAATTACAAACTCGATGGTCTTCGGCGAGGCCGGACTGGAGCAGTTCCTTTGGGGGTGCTTTTGTTGGGAATGATTGAACCAAATGTTTCAGCGGGATGAGAACAAAATCAGTAGGTTTGTTGACAGTAAGGAGGTTGTAAAGAAAGCCTGTAAGGAACTACGTAATGAAGTCCGTGTGACGGAGGGGAAATGTAGGCAGGGAGCAGATGATTAATGTGAAGTGACAGGTGGGCTGAGGTGATTTTGCTTTCATGCGAGCAGGGTAGGAGGTACGTCTTGGATTAGAACCTGGGAGTATGATGTTATTGTTGTTACTGTGTCATGGTTGAGGAATGGGCAAGATTGGCATCGAAGTAGCACACGATATAGCTGTCTCAGGTGTGATAGAGAGAGAGGTAAGAAGGTTTGAGGAGTTGCTTTACTGTTCAGAGTGGATATCACAACGAAGCTGAAGGAGAGCATCAGCGAGAACTCGAGCAGTGAGGCAGTATGAGCAGAACAGAGAAATAGGAAGGGTACAGTAACAATGCTGGGGTTTTACGACAGGCCTCCCAACTGTGAGCGTGAGATAGAGGTACAAATATGTAAACAGATTATGGAAATATATAGGAGCAATAAGATGGTCGTAATGGGAGAGTTTGATTTTCCCTATTGGGATTCACTTAGAGTTAGAGGTTTAGTCTTAGGAGAATCCGTAAGGAGCATCCAGGAAGATTTTATAGAACAGTATGTGAATAGTTTAACACGGGAGGGCCATATTGGACATCGTATGTAGAATGAGCCCAGCCAGTTGTTTGAAGTTTCGGTAGGGGATTTCTTTGGGCATTATGAATAATTTCCCCAAGGTTGTAGAATACTTATGGACAAAGACGACAGAGGTCCAAAAGGAAGAGTGCTAAATTGTGGGAAGACCAACTATCGCAAAATTCGTCAGGAGCTAGGAAAAGTTGATTAGGTGCAGCTGTTTGAAGATAACTCCACATTTAATATTTGGAAGGCTTTAAAAGAGACATTGATTGGAGTCCAGGACAGACACTTCGCTATGAAAGTGAGGGATAGAAATTGCAAGATTTGGGGTCGTGGATGACAGATGAAATTGTGACAGCAGCTAAGAGGAAAAATGAAGCATATATGAGGTCGAGGTGAAGGAAAACAGACGAAGCTTTGGAAGCATATCGGGAATTTAGGACTAATTTGCAACGAGGACTGAAGACGGCTAACCAGGGTTACGAAAAGTCCCAAAACCTTGTATTCGTGTATAAGGAGCAAGAGGGAAACTAGAGAAAGGGTTGGCACACTCAAGGACAAAGGAGCGAAGTTTTGAATGGAGTGAGAGCAAATTGGTGAGATTCTTATTGAGTGCTTTGCAACGGTATTCACCGAGGAGAGAGACATGATGGTTGTTGAGTTTAGGAATCGCTGTTTGATTACTCTCGAATAAGTTGACATGAGTGGGGAGGATAGGTATCGTGTATTATAAAAGACGTTAAGGTGGATGATTCCCCAGTCCTGCTGGGATCCAGCCCAGGCTACTGAGGGAGGCAAGAGCAAAAATATCTGGGGCCTTCACAGATGGCTTTCCAGTACCAATGAACACAGGTGATATCCCAGAGGGCTGGAGAATTGTTAACATGTTCCCCTTGCTTAAGAAGTGTTGCAAGGATAATTCAGGTAAGTGTAGAGTGATGAGCCTGGTGTCAGTGGTAGGGATGCTGCTGGAGAAGATAGTGAGGGATACAATGTGTTATCATTTGGAAGAAGATTGGAATATCAGTGATAGGCAGCATGGTGTTTTTGCAGGGAAGGTCATGTCTTACCAAATTAACAGTATACTTTGAGGACGTAACAAAGTTAATTGATGAGGGAAGGGCTGTAGACGTCATATGCATGCATTTCTGTCAGGCGTTTGATAAGGGTCGCTGCAGTAGGACGATGGAGAAATTGAAGTTGCATGGAGTCCAGGGTCTACTGTCTTCCTGGACAGCAGGAGTCACAGTAGTCGTGGAAGGGAGTTTTTCAAAATGGATAACTGTGGCCAGATGTTGTTCCACTGGGATTCATGCTGAGACCACTGTTGTTTGTAATATGCATAAATGATCTGGAGAAACGTATAAGTGATATGATTAGCACGTTTGCAGATGACACTAAGATTGTCAGCAGAGAGTGAAGAGGACTGTCAGAGAACGCAGCAGAATATAGATAGATTGGAGATTGGGCCAGAGAAGTGAGAGAAGGAGTTCAATATAGGTAAATGCGAGGTGATGCATTCTGGAAGATCTAATTCGAGAGCGAAATGCATGATAAATGGAAAAGCCCTGGGAAAATTTGTTGTTCGGAGAGACCTCGGCTTTCAGGTCCCTTGTACCCTGAAGTTGGCAATGCAGGTCGATGAAGTGGCCAAGGAAATATATGGCATACTTTGGACGGGGCATTGAGTACAAAAGTTGGTGGATCATATTTCAGTACTTTGGACTTTATTTCGGCCACGTTTTGAATACTGCATGCAGTTCTGGTCGCCGCATTATCAAACGTTATGGATGCTATGACAAGGGGCAGAGGAGTTCCACCAGGATATTGTTGGTATGGTGAGCACGAGCGATGAAGACTGGTTGAGTAGATTGGGATTATTTTTATTAGAAAGACAAAAGTTGAGTGGAGCCGAGATTGAAGTCTACGATATCTTGAGAGTTATAGACATGGTGGATAGTAAAATGATTTTACACAGAATGGGGAACTCCATTAATCGTGTTCATGATTTCAAAGTGAGAGGGGAAATGTTTTTATGAAATATGCGTGGAACGTTCTTTATGCAGAAGGTGGTGGGAACCCGGAATGCGTTGCCAGCGGAGGTCATAGAGGCGGGCACGACGGCGTAATTTAAGATATATCTCGACAGATACATGAATGGGTTGGGTGCAGAGGCATACAAATCCTTGGAAAACAGCTGACAGGTTCTACAGAGGATTTAGATCATCAGAGGTCTGGAGGGTCGAAGGGCCTGCTCCTGTCGTGTAATTTGCCGTATTCTGCATTCTTTGAAGCAGTGTAGAGATTGGGTCACATGCTGTTGCTTGGGGCAGAGAGCAGGAATGGTTTAAAAAGACGTTGCTCAGAGAACAGAGAGGGATAGGCTCACAGGACGTTTCTAGCATATTAGTGTGGCGATGGGTCACAGGCTGTTGGACGGACAACAGTGTAGTTATATGTTCGCAGGCTGTTGCTTGGTGAACAGTGATGATATGTTGACAGGCCATTGCTTAGAGAACAGAATGAGGATTGGCTCACAATGTTTGCGAGAGAAATAGAGTCGGCATGAGTTCAAAGGTCATAGCTAGTGGAACAGAGTGATGCGAGATCAGAGTGGGGTTTGGAACCACAGGCTGTTTCTGTGAAAACAGAGTGGTTTCGGGGTGTTGCGAGGGGAATCATGCGAGGATGGCTTCACAGGCCAGTGCTCGGAGAACAGATTGGGGATTGGTTCATAGGCCATTGCTCGGGAAACAGTCTGTGTATGGTTTTACAGGCTGTTACCAGGAGAACAGGGTTGGAATATACGCACAGTCCATTTCTCAGAGAACCGAGTGACAATGGGTTCACAGGAGGTCGCAAGAAGAACAAAGTTGTCATTGGTTCAGAGGCAGTTGTGAAGGGAATGCAATGAGGATTGGCTTTTCGGCGTTTACTAGGGGTACAGTGCCGATATGGGGTTACAGACTGTTGTTAGGAGAACAAAGCGGGGACAAATTCACAGGTAGTTGCTGAAAGAACATACAAAGGTTGCGACACAGGCCATAGCTAAGGGTACAGTCTGGGGAAAGGGTTACAGGGTGTTGCTGGTGGAACAGGCGTTGCGAGGGAAACAGAGTGGGCATCGATTCAGAAGACGTTGCTCGGAAAAAAATGTCGATTGATTCACAGGACGTTGCTATGAGAACTGGCTGGGTGTATGTACACACGACGTGGCTCAAAGAAATGGGATTAGAGGCCATTGCTATGGAAACAGAGTGGGGTAGATGGCACAGGCGTTTGCTGAGCAACAGAGTGGGAGTTGTTGATAGGACAACAGGCCGTTGATAGGGCAAGAATTTGAGGACGTGTTCACAAGCCGTTTCGAGTGAAACAGATTAGGGGTCGGATCACACTACATTGTTAATGAAACAGTGTGGACATGAAACGAGTGGCGAAGGGTCACAGGCCATTGCGAGGAATGGCACAGAAATAGGTTCAGAAGCCGTTGCTATGGGAACCGAGTGGGTATACGTTCACAACACGTGGCTAGGGCAATACTATGCTGATGAGTGAACAGGCTTTTGGTGGGAGACGAGAGTGGGAATGGGGTCTTAGGTCGCCGCGAGGGGAACAGGGTGAGCATGTGTTAATACACTATTGCAAAGTGAAATAAGTGGGTGGGGGGGGGGGTGTTCACAGGCCATTGTTTGTAGAGCAGTGGGGATGCGTTCATAGGCTGTTGCTAAGAGAACAGAGTGTGGATGGCTTCACAGTCCACTACTAGAAGAATAGAATTAGAGTGGAGGGAAAAAAGGTGAGATTCTGAAGGGAGATTATAGAGAGTTAGGCAGAAATTTAAAAAGGGGGTCTTCAAGGGCAGTAATACCTGGATTACTCCCAGCGCTACGAGCTAGTGAGGGCAGGAATAGGAGGATAGAGCAGATAAATGCATGGCTGAGGAGCTGGTGTATGGTAGAAGGATTCACATTTTTGGATCATTGGAACCTCTTTTGGGTTAGAAGTGACCTGTACAAGAAGGACGGATTTCACCTAAATTGGAAGGGGACTAATATACTGCTGGGAAATTTTCTAGATCTGCCGAGGGGGCGGGGACGGGGGAGTGGGGGTTGTGGGACACAGGGAGGTAGTGAGGAAGGAGATCAATCTGAGGCTGGTACAGTTGAGAACAGATGTGAATCGAACAGTCATGGTAGGCAGGGACAAGGTAGGACTAATAAGTTGAACTGCATTTATTTCAATGCAAGGGATCGAACAGATGAAGTCAGGGCATGGTTAGGAACTTGGGACTGGGATATCATAGGAATCACGGAAACATGGCTCAGGGATGGGCAGGACTGGCAGCGTAATAATCCAGGATACAAATGCTACCGGAAGGATAAAAATAAGCGAGGCAAGAGAGGAAGGGGAGTGGCATTTTTGATAAGGGATAGCATTACAGCTGTGCTGAGAGAGGATATTCCAGGAAGTGCATACAGGCAAGTTATTTGGGTGGAACTGAGAAATAAGAAAGGATGATCACCTTATTGGGATTGTATTATAGACCCCCTAATAGTCAGACGGAAATTGAGAAACAAATTGTCAGGAGGTCTCAGCTAACTGTAAGAATAATAGGGTAGTTATGGTAGGGGATTTTAACTTGCCAAACTTGCCATCGTGTTAAAGGTTTAGACGGAGAGGAATTTCTTAAGTGCGGACAAGACAATTTTCTGCTTCAGTATGTGGATGTACCTGCTAGAGAAGGTGCAAGTCTTGACCTACACTTGGGAAAGAAGGCAGGGCAGGTGACTGAGGTGTCAGTGGGGGAACACATTGGGACCACCGACCATAATTCTATTCCTTGTAAAATCGCGATGGAAAAGGATAGACCAGATCAAAAAGTTGAATTTCTAAATTGGAGAAAGGACAGATTTGACGGTTTTAGGCAAGAACTTTCGAAAGCTGATCGGAGGCAGATGTTCGCAGATAAAGTGATGGCTGGAAAATGCGAAGCCTTCAGTAATGAGACAACAAGAATCCAGATAAAGTATATTCCTGTCAGGATGAAAGGGGAGGCTGGTAGGTATAGGGAACGACGAATGACGAAAGAAACTGAGAGTTTGCTTAAGAAAAAGAAGGAAGCATATGTCAGGTATAGACAGGATAGATCGAGTGAATACTTAGAAGAGTATAAAGGAAGTAGGAGTATACTTAAGAGGGAAATCAGAAGGGCAAAATAGGGACATGCGATAGCTTTGGCAAATAGGATTAAGGAAAATCCAAAGAGTTTTTACAAATATATTAAAGGCAAAAGGGTAACTAGGGAGAGAATAGGGCCCCTCAAATATCAACAAGGCCTTTGTGTGGAGCCACAGAAAATGGGGGAGATACTAAATGAATATTTTGCATTAGTATTTAATGTGGAAAAGGATATGGAAGAGATAGACTGTAGGGAAATAGTTGGTGACATCTTGCAAAACGTCCGGATTACAGAGGAGGAAGTGTTGGGTGTCTTGAAACGGTTAAAGGTGGATGAATCCCCAGGACCTGATCAGGTGTAACCGACAACTCTGTGGGAAGCTAGAGAAGTGATTGCTGGGCCTCTTGCTGAGATATTTGTATTATTGATAGTCACAAGTGAGGTACCTTAAGACTGGAGGTTGGCAAACGTTGTACCACTGTTTAAGAAGGGAGGTAAAGACAAGCCAGGGAACTATAGACCAGTGAGCCTGACGTCAGTGGTGGGCAGTTTGTTGGAGGGAATCCTGAGGGACAGGATGTACATGTATTTGGAAAGGAAAGGACTGATTAGGGATAGTCAACATGGCTTTGTGCGTGGGAAATCATGTCTCACAAACGTTATTGAGTTATTCGAAGTAACAAAGAATATAGATGAGGGTAGAGCAGTAGATGTGATCTATATGGACTTCAGTGAGGCGTTCGACAAGGTTCATCATGGGAGACTGATTAGCTCGGTTAGATCTCATGGAATAAAAGGAGAACTAGCCATTTGAATATAGAACTGGCTTAAAGGTAGAAGACAGAGGGTGGTGGTGGAGGGTTGTTTTACAGACTGGAAGCCTGTGACCACTGGAATGCCACAAGGATCGGTGATGGGTCCTATACTTATTGTCATTTACACAAATGATTTGAATCCGAATATAAGAGGTGCAGTAATTAAGTTTGCAGATGACACAAAATTGGAGGTGTGGTGGACAGCGAAGAGATTACAGATTACCTCAGATTACAACAGGATTTGTACCAGATGAGCCAATGGGCCGTGAAGTAGCAGATGGAGTTTAATTCAGATAAATGCAAGGTGCTGCAGTTTGGGAAAGCAAATCTTAGCAGGACTTATAACCTTAATGATAAGGTCCTAGGGAATGTTGATGAACAACGAGACCTTGGAGTGCAGGTTCATAGCTCCTTGAAAGTGGAGTCGCAGATAAATAGGATAGTGAAGAAGGCGTTTGATATGCGTTCCTTTGGTCAGAGTATTGAGTACAGGAGTTGGGAGGTCATGTTGCGGCTGAAAAGGACAATAGTTAGGCCACGGTTGGAGTATTGCTTGCAATTCTGTTCTCCTTCCTATCGGAAAGATGTCGTGAAACTTGAAAGGGTTCAGAAAAGATTTACAATGATGTTGCCAGGTTGGAGGATTTGAGCTACAGGGAGAGGCTGAACTGGCTGGGGCTGTTTTCCTTGGAGCGTTGGAGGCTGTGAGGTGACCTTATAGAGGCTTACAAAATTATGAGGAGCATGGATAGGATAAATAGACAAAGTCTTCTCCCTGGTATCGGGGAGTGCAGAACAAGAGGGCATAGGTTTAGGTTAAGATGGGAAAGATATAAAAGAGGCCAAAAAGTGGTACATGTATGGAATGAGCTGCCAGAGGAAGTGGTGGAGGCTGGTACACTTGCTACATGTAAGAGGCATTTGGATGGGTATATGATTAGGAAGGGTTTGGAACGATATGGGCCGGGTGCTGGCAGATGTGACGAGATTGGGTAGGGATATCTGGTCGGCTGGACAAGTTGGAGCGAAAGGTCTTTTTCCATGCTGTACATTTCTATGACTCTTTGAGTGAAATCACCGGCCACTGCCACACTAACTATGTGGCAATGTGTTTACAGGCCGTTGCTAAGAGAAGAGAATGGGAATGGGTTCAAAGATTATGCCATGGAACAAGACTGGAGATTGGTTCAACGGCTGTGGCTGGGGAAACAGACTGGAGATGGATTCACCGGATGTTGCTTGGGTAGCAGAAGTGCGATGGGTTCGCAGGCATTTGTGAGGAGCACAGAGGGGAATATTTTCAAAGGACGTTTGATGAAGAAATGTGGGGATGGGTTTCAATACCGTTGCTCGGGTATCAGAGTATGGGTGAGCTTAAAGTCCGCTACAAGATGAACGTTGTAGTAAAGGGTTCACAGGCATCTGTTCGCAGCACAGTTTGAAGATTGCCTCAGAGACCGGTGCTGGGTTAATGGAGTGTGGATGGGGTCACAGACGTTGCTAGCAGAACTGAGTAGCATTGGGTTCACAGGCAATTGTTGGGAGTACAGTTTGCGAATTGTTTCTCAGGACGTTAGCTGGAGAACAGAGATGACACGAGTTCACAGGCCATTGCTAACGTAACACTGAGGGGACGGGGTCTCAGTCTGTGGCTAGTAAACTGTTTATGGATTCAACTGCAGTCGCTAGGGAAACACGCTCGGTTTGCGTTCACAGGCCGTTGTTCGGAGAAAAGAGTGTAAATGGGCTCACGATTTTTTGATAGTAGAACAGTGTCGGGATTGGTTCACAAGCCGTTGCCAGTGTAACAGAATGGGGATCGGTTCACAGGCAGTTGCTACGTGTATAGAGTGGGAATTGGTTCACAGGCTGTAGCGAGGGAAACACAGTAGGATTGACAGGATGTTGTTGGGGAAATTGTGGGAGTTGGCTCACTGGCTGTCGTTAGGAGAACAGATTGGGATGGGTTCAAAGGCCCTTGCTGGGAGAACAGAGTGAGAATGCATTGACAGGACGTCACCAGCGGAACGTAATGTGAACGGTTTTAAAGGGGGTTGCTATGGGGAAAGAGTAGGAATGAGTTCTGAGGCCGTTGCTGGGAGAACAGAGTGGGAATGGTTTCGCAGATCGTTGCTCAGAGAACACATTTGGCTCATGATCAAATGTATTTCCTTGGTGAACAGATTGGGGATGGTGTCACAAGACATTACTAGACCAGCACAGTAAGGATGGGTTCACAGGACTTTGCTGGGAGAGCAGAGTCCGGATGGGGGCACAGCAATTGCTCGGAGAACAGATTACAGATGGTTTTTCAGGCCGTTGCCAGGGTAAGACATTGGGAACCGTTTCACAGGCTGTTGTCAGGAAAACAGAGTGCGGATTATATCACAGGTTGTTCCGTGGGGAAGAGAATAATGAATGTTTCACAGGCTTTTGCTTGGAGAGCAGCGTGAGGATGGTTTCAGGGAAAGTTGCAAAGGGAGCATAATTGGGGTATGTTCACAGAACGTTGCCAGGACAATGCTGTATTGATCGGTTGACAGGCAAGAGAAGAAGAGAATGGGAATGGGTTCACATGCCCTTACTTTGACAAAAGAATAGGAATGGGGTCCCAGGCAGCTACTAGGGGAATAGTGTGCATGTAGTTTTACAGGTCGTTTTTAGAAGTACTGAGTAGGGAGGGGTGACAGGGTAGGAGAACAGAGAGTTTATGGAATCACAGGACGTTGCAAAGCGAGCAGAGTTGGGATGAGCACGGGACGTTGCTGGCAGAAAAGAGTAGGTATGATATCAAACGCCATCACCTGGTGAAAAGTTTGGGCATAGGTTCGGAGGCCGTGGCGAGGGGAACAGATTTGGTATGGGATCACTTGAGATATCCAAGAGAACAGTGCATGAATGAGCTAACAGGCCGTTATCGGGGAACAGAGTTGGTAAGGGGACATGGCTTATTGCAAGGGAAGCAGCGTGGGGATAGGGTCACGTGCTGTTGATAAGGGAACAGAGCGTGCATGTGTCCAAAGGACGTTGCGAGGAATAGAGAGTGGAAATGGGGGCAAAGGGCGTTACTATGGGAACAAGTGGGGAGTATTTCAGTGACCATTGCTCGGGGAATAGATTGGGAATAGTTGATAAGCAGTTGCTAGGAGAAAAGAGTTGGGATGAGCTCACAGACTATGGGAAGGAGAACAGAGTAGAGATATGTCACAGGTCATTGCTGGGTGAACATCATGTGGATAGGCTAACAGGCCAATGATTGGGGGACACAGTTGGAATGGGATCACAGGATGATGCTAGAGAAACAGGGTGGATGGTGTCACAGACTGTTGCCAGGCGGACGGAGCGGTGAAGGGTTCAGAGGCCGTTGGAAGCAGCACAGAACGGAAACGGTATTGCAGGACATTATCATGGGAACAATGTGGTGATTGGTTCAGAGGACGGGGAGGACGGGTTAGCAGGTCGTTGATACAGGACGAGATTGGGTTGGGCTCCCAGGCTGTTGCCAGAGAAACAGATTGAGTGTGTGTTGAGCTGCCGTTGCTAATGAGCAGAGTAGGAGCGGACTCAAAGGGTTCACCAACACATTCCACGGGAACCACTTATAAATACGGACACAGTCCCGGGAGTCCCTTGTAAATTTCGACTCAATGCATGCGATCCTCCTGTGAATATCAATACATTTCTTGGAACACCGATTTAAATACTGACAGTCTACCCAGGACATCCAGAAATACCGACACATTACCCAGGCTCTCCCTGTGACAACTGAGACCTCCCGGGACGCACTTGTAACGACCAACACATTACTCGGGAACCCCCTCCAAGCCAAATGCTGACGCAGATTCCAAAATTCAGGTAAATGCTGGTACACTCCATAGGATACCATGCAAATGCTAACACTCTCCGTGGGACCCCCATGTAAATATGCACACACTGCATAGGGCATCCGCTGTAAATACCATCACACACCCCAGGACTCACATGTAAATGAGGACAGGCTCCCTGGGAACACCCCTGTAAATACCAACACACTCCTTGACACCCAGCCTGCTAATACAGACACACTCCGTCGGGCCACCCTCTAAATAACAACACAGTCCCCAAGACACATTGCAAATGTTGACATACTCCCTGTGACCCTCTCGAAATACTGACCCTCTGCCCTGTACCCCACACACGAAAATACCAACACACATCTCTGGGGCAACGCAATGTCTACCAACACACTCACCAGCACTCTTTGCAAGTACTGACAAGATAGAACCAAGAACAGAGAACAATGCAGTGCAGTACAGGCCCTTCGGCCCTCGATGTTGTGCCGACCTTTGAACTACTCTCAGCTCGTCCTCCTACACTAACCCATCATCGCCCATGCGCTTATCCAATGAGTGTTTCAATCTCCCTGAGGTGGCTAAGTTAACTGCATTGGCAGACATGTAAGCCAAGCTTACAACTCTCTCGCCACTGGGATCCCCTCTAAATACTGACACAAACTCACGAGCCGCCACTGTAAAAACCGACATACTCCATGCCCCCATATACAAATATGGACAAACTCCCGGGTACCCCAACAGTAAACACGGACTGTAAAAACTCCCCTGCAAAAACACTCTCACTCCCCGAGAACGACCTTAAATACTGAGACACTCCTTGTGACCATCCTGTAAATGCAGACACTCTCCCTGTGACCCCCGCTTAATACCAATACATCCCCCAGAACCCACCTACAAGTACTGATTCACTCCCCCAGATGACCGCTGCAAATGGTGACACACTCCCCAGGACCCTGTGTATCTATTGACACACTCTACGAGACCCTTGCCCGTAAATACCAACACAATCCACGGAATCCCTGTTGTGAATGCACACATTGCCCCCTGTAATTACCAACACATGCTCCGTGCCCTCGTTGAAAATACTGACAGATTCCCCTTGAACCCCTTGCAATTCTGGGGCACCCCGCGGGACCCAGCCCCCAGTAAATACCAACGCACTCTGCAGAACACCCCGTGTAAATACCGACAGAATCCCTTGGACATGCAGAACACCCCGTGTAAATACCGACAGAATCCCTTGGACACCCTTCTAAACGCTAATATACTCTGCGTCAACAACATGTAAATAGCAAAACTCCTTGGGACCCACTTGTAAATACCGACACATTCTCCAGTATCCCCTTCTAAAGGCCAACACATTTGCTGGAAGCCCCCTCCTGTAAATATCGACACACTCCCTGGGATCCACCCTGTAAATATAATATAATAGACAGTAGATGCAGGAGTAGGCCATTCTGCCCTTCCAGCCAGCACCACTATTCATTAACTCGCCAGGACAGCCTGGAAACAGAGACACACTGCCCTGAGCCCTCTTGTAAGTACTGACACCTCCCCAGAGAGATCCCACTGCAAATGCTGACACACTCGTTTGGATTTCTCCTTTAAATACAGACAACTCTGTAGAACCTCTGCTGTAAATGCAGATACAGTCCCCCGTACCCCCCTGTAATTAACAACACATTCCCTGGTACACCACACAACGTATATCCTGACACTCAACCGGGACCCCCTCCATATGCTGACACACTCCCGGGATCCCCACTGTAAATGCCGACACAGAGCCAGGGACTCCCACTGTAAATACTGGCATACTCTCCAGATCACCCCCTCCCCCACTAAATACTTACACACAGCTCAAACCACCGTGTAAATGCTAACATGCTCCTTGGGAACCCTTGTTAGTTCTGACACACTCTGAGGGAACTGACTGGAATAGTGACACATACCCGGGAAACCCTTTATAAATGCTGACGCATTCCCAGGTACCCCCACTCTAAAAATTGATATACTCCCCGAAACCTTCCCCGTAATTGTGGGCCAATTCCCTGGGATCCCACCAGTAAATACAGACACACTCCTTTTAACTCTCTGTAAATATCGACACAGCCCTCGAGACCCCACGTAAACGGTGACACACTCCCCAAGGGTCCCTTGTAAATACTGAAACACTCCCTGGGACCTAGTCTGTCAATGCCACTGTCCCCGTCCCCTGCAAACACCAAAACACTCCCAGGGAAGCTCTGTAAATAGCGACACACTTCCTGATACTGCCTGTAAATACCGACACACTCCCCAAGGTCCCACTGTAAATAACGACACACTTACTGAGACCCCCATCGAAATACTGACACTCCCCAGGAGCCCCCTGTAAGTACTGACACATTCTCCAGGATCCCACTGTAAATATCATCACACTCCCTGAGAAGGTCAGCAAATACCCACACACCTCCCGTGACACCTCCTGTGTATCAAAGCGCACTCACCATGCCTCACCCTGCCTGTGCCCTCCCAGGTAAATTGAACAAAGAACAAAGAAAATTTATAGCACAGCAACAGGCCCTTCAGCCGTTCAAGCCTGACCAAATCCAAATCCTGCATATGTCGATATCTATTGCCCAATTCTTAAGCATGTGTATTCCTCTGCTCCTCACCTACTCATGCATCTGTCCAGAGGCACCTTAAATGAATCTACTATACCTGCCTCTACTACCTCTGCTGGCAAAGCGTTCCATCTACCACCCTCTTGTGGGTGGCACAGTGGCTCAGTGGTCAGCACTGCTGCCTCATAGCACCAGGGTCCCAAGTTCGATTCCAGCCTCAGCCGACTGTCTGAGTGCAGTTTGCACATTGCCCCCGTGTCTGCGTGGATTTCCTCCGGGTGCTACGGTTTCCTCCCACAGTCAAATGATGTGGACTGCAGGTCAGGTGAATTGGCCATGCTAAATTGCCCGTATTGTTAGGTGCATTAGACAAAGGGAAATAGGTCTGGGTGGGTTACTCTTTGGAGGGTTGGTGTGGACTGGTTGGGCCGAAAAGCCTGTATCCATACTGTGGGGGATCTAATCTCTGTATAAAGTATTTGCTGTATATATCCACCTAAAACTATTCAGCTCTCACATTAAACACATGACCTACCATTATTGAATCCCTCACCCTGGGAAATAATCTCTATTTCCCCTGTCCTCACGTTCATGATTTGTAGATCTCAATCAGGTTCACCACAAATCTGCTTTTTTCTAATGAAAACAATCTAACCTACTCAACTTCTCTTCATAGTGAGCACCTTCCATACCAGATAAGATCCTTGTAAACTTTCTCTGCACACTCTCCAAAGCGTCTAGATCCTTTTGGTAATGTGTCAACCAAAACTATATGCAGTACTCTAAATGTAGCCGAACCAATGTGTTGTACAATTTTAACATGATCTGCCAGCTCTTACACTCAATACCCCGTCCGGTGAAGGCAAGCATACCATGTGCATTCTTGACCAATTTATTCACGTGTGCAGCCATCTCCATAGTACAATGGATCTTATCTCCCGGGTACAATGGATCAGCAACTTTTTCCAAGGCTCTTGCATTTGCAGTATAGTTTGCTGTCGAACTTTAATTCCTAAAATGCATCACCTCACATTTTGCTATGTTGAACTCCATCTGCTACTTCTACGCCCAACTGTCCAGTCTATCTATATTCTCTTGTATTCTTTAACGTCCCCTATGCTTTTTGCAACTCCACCAATCTTCATGTCAACTGCGAACTTATTGATCAGACAAGAAAGAGATCTTCCATATCATTTATATATATTACAAACAACTGTGGCTTCAGAACTGAATCCTGTGGAACACCACTGGTCAGCTTTCTTCATTTTGAGAAACTCCCATCAACTACCACTCTCTGTCTCCTGTTGCTCAACCAGTTCTTTATCCACCTAGCTAGAACACCCTGCACACCGTGTGACTTCATTTTCTCCTTTGACTTACCAGGGGGAACCTTATCAAACGCCTTACTAAAGTCCATGTATATGACAACTGTAGACCTTGTAAATGCCAACACACTCCCCGGGATTCCCTGTGAATACAGACACAGTTGCCGGGTCCGACAACGAAATACCGACAGACTCACCAGGACCCACTTGTAAATACTGACACAGTCCCGCACCCACTCCTCTCCCGCATATGTCATAACACAGTCGCCTGTATTCCTATAAATGCCGACATAGTTTCCAGTATGGACACACTGCCAGGAATCCCTGTGACCACCTATGTAAATACCGACACACTCCTCGCACCCCGCCTTTGAAAACTGGCGCATCCCTCAGGATCCCCTCTAAATACTGACATATTTCGCGGGACACCTCCTGTAAATGCTGACACACACCACGTGGAACTCCTACAAATACTGACACACTCCCTGAACAGGGAGTCCCTGAAGAAGGGCTTATGTCCGAAACGTCGATTCTCCTGTTCCTTGGATGCTGCCTGACCTGCTGCGCTTTTCCAGCAACACATTTTCAGCTCCACACTCCCTGAACACACCTGCACATACTGACACAGTCCCCTGGACACCCCTGTAAATATTGACACACTTCCCGTGACGCTCCCTGTGAATACTGACATTCTGCCCAGGACCCCATCTAAGTACAGAGTTCCCTGGGTACCCCAGTTAAATACCGCCAAACACCCCAAGTCGCCCCCTATAAATAGCAACACATTCCTCGTATCCCCCGTCAATGCCGACAAATGGCCAGGGACCCCACACCACCTCCCAGGTAAATAATGCCACACTCACTGGACGCCAAACGTAAATACTGACACGCTCCCCGGGACCCCCATTATAAAAGCCGACGCAATCCCCAAACCACCTCTGAAAATATTGACACACTTCCTGCCATCTGCCCTATAATTACGACACAATGCAGGGGATGTCCACTTTAAATCTTGCCTCTCTCCTCAGGACCCCTCCTTCCAAATGCTGACACACTCACTGGAACATCACTGAAAGTTCTGAAACATGCCCCGGAAACCCCTAATAAATGCTGACACGTTGCCAGGGAACACCCCTGCAAATGGCAACACACACCCTGTAAATAACAACACACACAGTCCCCAAAGACATCACTGTGAATATTAACAAACTTCCTGGACACCCCTGAAAATATCGAGACACTGCCCAGGACCACGCCTAGAACAAATTACCCATTCCCCGGGATGTCTTGTAAATATCGACGCATACCTTAGAACCTACCCTCAAAACACGGACACACTCTTCAGGAACACTCTGTGAATGCAGACACAGTCCCGGGACCGCCTATGTAAATGTTAAAACACACTGACACATTCCCCGCTGGTCTGCTTTAAATGCAGATACGGTCCCCGGGAGCCATCCTATAAATGTATTTACACTTTTTACAGCCCTCGGTAAATTCTGAAAAATTCCCGGTGCACCCAAATAAAAGTTGACACACTATCTGGCAACCTCTGTAAATAGCGACACACTCCCTGGGACCACAGTGTAAATAAAAACAGACTCCCATGACCTGCATTAATATTGGCGCAATCCCTGCGACCCCCTGTAACGACTGAGTCAAGCCTTGACATCTCTCCTCGAAATACCAACACAATCCCTGGACTTCTGCTGAACATTCTTATACAGTATCTGCGACCGCCTATAAATACCGACACCCAATTGTAAATAATGACACCCGGCCTGGACACCCCTATAGATACTGACACACACCCGGGAACCCCTGTAAATACCGACACATTCCCTAGTACCACCCCTCTAAATGCAGTCACACTCTCTGGGACACCCCATAAATGCAGAGCCTCTCCTTTTTAACTATTTACACATTCATCAGGACTGCCCTATAAATAATGACACACACCTCAGAACACCCCTGCTAAGGACCGCCCTGTAAACACTGACACACTACCCAGAGCCCTCTTGTGATTACCGACACAC
>NC_057717.1:60462076-60464958 GCF_004010195.1 Chiloscyllium plagiosum | reverse complement strand
TACATAACAACACACTCAACAGGACTTATCTGTAAATACCGTACACTCCCTGACATACAACTGCAAATACTGCCCCATTCCCAGGACAATGCAGAAATGCAGACGCAGTCCCCTGGACCATCCATGTAAATATAGACACACTCCCCAGGACCACCCCATTGATACTCATGCACTCCACAGGACCCCCCTGGAAATACTGACACCTGCCCCGGGACACTCCCCTCCAAATAAATACCGACATACTCTCCAGGAACCCCCTGTAAATATCGACACACTTCCTGGGACCTCCCTGTAAATAACCACACACTCACAAGGAGCCCCTCGTAAAAACAGAGACACTTGCCGACTTCTCCCCTGTAAGTACTGACACAATTCCCGGGAAACCCCTGTAAATCGCGAAACACTCCCTGAGACCACCTCCCTTCAAATATTGTCACAATCCCCATGTCTACCCTGTAGCTACCAACACGTCCCGCACGACTGTTGTGGAAATACTCACACGTGCCCCAGAACTCCCCTGTAAACAACAATACAGTTCCCAGAACCTCCCTGTAAAGACCAACACTGTTCACGGGACCTCTGCTGTAAACACTGATACACCCTGCAGGACCTATTGTAAATACTGACACACTCCCACGTTCCCCCATGTAAAGACCAACAAACTCTCAAGGACCCACCTGAAAATACTGACACAATCCCCATATCTACCCTGTAATTACCGACATGCTCCACATGACTGTTCTGTAGACACTCACACGTGTCCCAGAACTCCCCTGAAAACACCAATACCGTTCCCAGAACCTGCCTGTAAAGACTAACACTCCCCACGGGAACCCTGATGTAAATACTGACACACCCTGGAGGACCTAATGTAAATACCGACACACTCCCATGCTCCCCCATATAAATGTCAACAACTCTCAGTGACCCACCTGAAAATACTAACACACTCCCCGGGACACCCTCTGTGAAAACAGACACACTTCCCGGGAACCCACTGTCAATACTGACTTACTCCCCGACATCCATGTAAATGCTTATACACTTCCCAGGACCACATTTTAAGTAATAATACACTCCCTGGTCTCCCCTGTACATGCTGAAACATTCCCTGGACGGCTCCCTGCAAATGCTGGCACACTCACCAGGACCTCCTATAAATAATGACACACTACACGGGACTCCACAATACATACACACATACATCTGCCGCGACCCCAACGCATATAATGACATACACACAGTGACCACCCTGTAAATATCAACAAATGCCCTGGGACACCCCTGTCTCTCCCCAGGCCTGCTGGACACACTTTCCTCATTCCTGAAGAAGGGCTTATGCCCGAAACGTCGATTCTCCTGCTCCTTGGATGCTGCCTGACCTGCTCCGCTTTTCCAGCAGCACATTTTCGGCAGCTCACGTGAATACCAACAGTCTCCTCGGGACCCCTCCTTTAAATGCCCCCAAACTGCCCGGAACACGCACCACCGGTAGAAACCGGCACTCTCACCGCCCCCACGTTGAAAAAACTGACATACTCCACAGGAACCCCATGTCAGTACCGACACACTCGCCAGGATCACCCTTTTAAATGGCGACGTACTGCAAGGACCCCTCCTGTAAATACTGACACACATCCCCAAGACCCCCCTGCAACTACTGACACACTCACCGGGACTACCTGGAACTACTGACACGACCATCATGACCACCCATGTGTGAAACTCCCTGGGACACCCTGTACATACCAATGCAGTCACCGGTACCTCCCATGTGCATACCGACGCACTCCAAGAACACCCCTGCAAATACAGGCACTCTCCTCGGGACACTATCTGTAAATACAAACATACCCACTGTGAAGAACATGCTCCTCGGACTCCCCTGTGAATACCAACTGCGTGGAAGACCCCTGTAAAGACTGAGACAGTCCCTGGGACCTCCCTCCCCCATAAATTGCAACATGCTCCCCGAGACTCCCCTCTGAATACTGACGCACTTCTCGGGGACCATATGTAAATATTGAATCACTCCCTGGGATCCCTGCAAAGACTTGCACATTCCCCAAGGACCCGCTTGTAAATACAAACACACTCCCAAGGGCGACCCTCCAAATACCGCCACCTTCCCCGGGACCCCTCTATAATGACGGCCACACTCCCCAGGGACCCCGGCATGCAAACACCGACACACACCTCATGACCTCTCTGTAAATGCTGTCACGCTGGGAAACCCCTGTAAAATCGAGCACACTCCTGTGATAGTCCCTGAAAATACTTTCGCATTCCCTGGGAACACCCCCCGTAAAATCTGACAAGGTTCCTGGGACCTCCCTCTAAATACTGACATACTCTTTGGGACTCCTGTCCAAATACGAATGCGCTTCCAGTCAAACCCCTGTAAATACAGACACACTCCCTGGGAAGCCCGTGCAAATACTGACACTATGCCTGGGCCACCCTTTTAATACAGTCATAGTCCCCAGGAACCCCCCTGAATACCGACACACTCCCCGAGGCTCCCTAAACAAAGACACACACTCTGGAACCATCTATGAATACCAAGACACTCCCCAGGACCCCCTGCAAATATCAGAACACTCCCTGGGAACCAGTTGTATTCCTGCACACGCCCCTGTACTGCTTCCTTTTTTTCCATCCCACTGTCTCTCCCCTCACTTTCTACCACCCTCTGACTCTTTCTCGCTCGACCCTCATCCCACTCTTGCTCTTTCTGCTCCCTCCACTCTTTCTGTGCATCCGTCCCACACTCTCTGTCTGTCTCTTTTTGCCCACACCCACTTTTTCTCTACATCTCCCACTCTCTCTACCACCCTGCCAGTCTCTCTCTCCATCCCTACTGTCTCTCTCTACCCAGAACC
>NC_057717.1:60460906-60461871 GCF_004010195.1 Chiloscyllium plagiosum | reverse complement strand
TGTAAAATCGAGCACACTCCTGTGATATTCCCTGAAAATACTTTCGCATTCCCTGGGAACACCCCCCGTAAAATCTGACAAGGTTCCTGGGACCTCCCTCTAAATACTGACATATTCTTTGGGACTCCTGTCCAAATACTAATGCGCTTCCAGTCAAACCCCTGTAAATACAGACACACTCCCTGGGAAGCCCGTGCAAATACTGACACTATGCCTGGGCCACCCTATTAATACAGTCATAGACCCCAGGAACCCCCCTGAATACCGACACACTCCCCGAGGCTCCCTAAACAAACACACACACTCTGGAACCATCTATGAACACCAAGACACTCCCCAGGACCCCCTGCAAATATCAGAACACTCCCTGGGAACCAGTTGTATTCCGACACACGCCCCTGTACTGCTTCAGTTTTTCCATCCCACTGTCTCTCCCCTCACTTTCTACCACCCTCTGACTCTTTCTCGCTCGACCCTCATCCCACTCTTGCTCTTTCTGCTCCCTCCACTCTTTCTGTGCATTCGTCCCACACTCTCTGTCTGTCTCTTTTTGCCGACACCCACTTTTCTCTACAGCTCCCACTCTCTCTACCACCCCGCCAGTCTCTCTCTCTCCATCCCTACTGTCTCTCTCTATCATGAACCACACTGTGTATACCCCCGCTCCATTTTCCCTCCCTCCATCTACCACGCTATCACTTTTGCTTAGCCCTCCACCCACTCTCTCCCCATCCTGCTCCAAATCTCTCAGCATCCCACCATTCTCTCTCCCTTTGCCCCTTCCACACTCATTTTATTTTCTTTAACTTCCCTCCCTGTCCCCACTCCACCCTCCTCCAACTGTCTCTCTCCACACCTCTCCACTCCACAACGCTAACTACTTCTTCCCACTTAATCTCTACGCCCTCCCCTCTCTCTCCCTCGACCCCCTTCCAAACACTGTATCTAAACTCCTGTACATTCGC
>NC_057717.1:60453532-60460816 GCF_004010195.1 Chiloscyllium plagiosum | reverse complement strand
CGTCTTTTTGACTTACTCGCTCTACCCCTACCACGCTCTTTTCATCAGCACTCCTCTCTTTCCCCTTCCCTCCCCACTCTCTCTGCCCCTATCTCTCCTCGTCCCACTGTCTCATTTTACCCTCCTCTCAAATTCTCTCTCGGTATATTTATCTCGCTCTCTCATCTCCCACTCTCCTCCTCACTCTCTCGTTGCTCCCAATCTCTCTCCATACACCCTCATCCTCTATCTCGTTAACCACCTCCTCTCTCTCTCTCTCTCTCCCTCTCTGTATATATATATATATATATATATATACCCACCCTCTCTGTCACCACCTCCCAATCTCTGTTTCCAGCCCCCTCCCACACTTTCGCTCGCCCATACCACTTTCTGTTTCTCTCTCCACTGCACTCTCTCATCCCTCTCCCGCTGTCTGTCCACCCTCCTCCCACTCACTCTACGGATTAGATTAGATTCCCGACAATATGGAAACAGGCCATATGGCCCGAAAGGTCCACTCCTACCCTCTTAAGAGCATCTCAATCAGACTCATCTCCCTTTGACTAATGCATCTAACACGATGGGCAATTTAGCATGGACAATCCACCTGACCTGCACATCTTTGGATTGTGGGAGGAAACCAGAACGACCAGAAGAAACGCATGCATGCACGGGGAGAATATGCAAACAACACACAGACAGTCACCCGAGACGAGAATCGAATCCAGTTCCCTAGTGCTTTGAAGTAGCAGTGCTACCACTGAGCCACTGCTCCGCCCCTCCAAATTCCCCACTCCAATTCTCTCGCTCTCCCTGGCTCACTCCCAATCTCTTTGTACCTCACTCTCTCTTACCCCTTCCACTCTCTCTCTGTGTAACCAAATCCCACTCTGTCTGTAGCCTCCTTCCAATCTCTCTCTGCAATCTTCACCTATTTTCTCTCTCCATGTCTCTCTCTTTCTCTCTCTCCCTCTTCCCTCTATGTCTCGGTCTGTCTGCCTCTTTGT
The DNA here is from genome assembly GCF_004010195.1 of Chiloscyllium plagiosum. NCBI lineage: Eukaryota > Metazoa > Chordata > Chondrichthyes > Orectolobiformes > Hemiscylliidae > Chiloscyllium > Chiloscyllium plagiosum. The sequence goes on along the minus strand of NC_057717.1, from coordinate 60,459,827 downwards.
CTCTCTCTGTCTCTAATACCTCTCTCTATTTACCCCCTCCAGCTCTCTCGCAACCAATTTCCTCTCTCTTGTGCTCTAATCCCTCAAGCTCTATACCCCTCGCACTCGATGTCTACCCCTCCAACTCTTTCTCTTTCTCTGTCTACCCTTCTTCCTCCCTCACGCTTTGTCTATCCCCTCTCCCTCTCTCTCCCCACCCCACTCCCACAAACTCTCTGTTTCCTCACTCCCTTTCCTTCTGACTGAATCTTCCTCCTCCCTCGCTGTCTGACATACTGTCTCTCGCTGGTCCTTCGCTCTCCACCTGACCCAGAGACGGGAGATGTTAGAGAAGCTGCGGGGTAAGGGGGGTGTGTGGGAGTGGATATGAAGGGTGTGGTTGGAGCAGTGAGATAGAAAGAGGGTGGGAAACAGAGACAGCAGAAGAGTCAGACAGAAAGGGAGGGAAAGAGAGAGAAGAGTGGAGCCAGATGGAGCAACAGGGGGTGAGAGAGTGAGAGAGTGGGAAGTGAGGCAGTGAAAGGGAAAGGCGGTGAGAAAGTGAGATTGTGCAGTGGCGGGGAGAAAATGAGAAGGAAGAGCAGGGAGAGGAAATGTGGAGAGATTTCAAGAGAGAGTGAGTGAGAGGACAGATAGCGAGGAATGGATGGGGGGTTAGAGAGAGAGAGAGACAGATGTGGTCGGGTGGAGATTTCTTGAACGGGTTCGCAGAGATGAATTTTGCTGAGGCCAGATCGGTGTGGGGGACGCAGAGGTGAGAGCAAGGACAGAACGACTTTCCAGCAAAGATTGAACTCAGGCCACGGTCCCCTCCCCTTCACTGAGAACCACGACTTGGAGCTGAGTCTGTCTCTCTCCAGCTCAGCTTCCTCAACACAAATAAAAACAATATCTTTCACTCTGCTGCTCGGCACATTCAGATGCAAAGTTTTAATCTTTACAAATTAAAGTGACTGATGCAGTCAGTGGGATGGGTGCTATTTCTCGCTGGCCACTGAGGTGTGAGGAACATTGAAATGTGTTCTTGTAAACCCCTGTGGGATAAGGTTGGACGAACAAGTACTGCCCTCAGTCTGTTACCATAGTGGCAGGCTGCTTCATCTCTGAAAAACTGAACTGAGGTAAGAAAATGCCGGATGAAATTATTATGAGTGAATTTGATTGATGAATTTCGGTAAAGAGATATTTTGGCACATTCTTCAGCTGCTTAGTCTGGGTCACAACATAAACCGTGGTGTTTGTGCAGCAAATGAGGAGCTTCAGCCTGAAGCCCAATGCCTGCACGAAACAATCTAGATGGCCAGGGGTATCCACAACCCAGTACATCCGCTACCATATGGAATAAACCATTAACGTTGACCATAAAAGGATGATCTTGGCCGAGATCACGAACTGTAAAATGATGGACCATTTTGGCGATGTCTATTTTCTGTGTCAGACTAAGCGTCGCCATTTGTTTGAATCTGGAGTCTCCTGCGGGCTGTGCTTGTCACAAAAAAAATGTATCTGACTGTGAAAACATTGAGCAGCAGATTCAGGAGAAACGTGAGAGTCGGTGTTAGAATGTGTTGGAGGATCTCGATTGTGACCCAGACGCAAGAGAATAGAACACTCTCTGTTTCCTGACAAAACTGGGGCGTGTTCCACATCCAATACCAAGCTGTGAACATAAGCTACCAGGAAATAGTCTTTAAATAGCTCAGCATATTCGCTACTTCCAGAACCACCGCCTCATTTTTCTCACTGCAATATTTACTTTTCAGCTTCTTGCCACAAATGGCCACAAACCGATCAAAGGTGAAAATGACGCTGAACCAGACAGAAGAGTCAATGACTGCATTAAGCAGGACAGCGTGGATATTACACACGGGGATGGAATCCCTTGAGAAATAAAACTGTTCCGGATAAACAATGCGAATGTGTCTCGATATCAGGTCGAGGATAATGACCAGTAGATCCTCCGATGTAATGGCGCTCAGGTAACGTCTGACACATGGAGACAGTCCACAATCTTTGTAAAGCATGACATAGGTTGTCACTACATCAACTTTGAGGACAGAAAACAAACACCTTATCCATCTGCCTGGAGACAAAATGACCAGTTTGACTGCGGAGCCAGTGAAATATTCAAATGTGTCACAGTCTTCAGAGATTTATTCAAATAATTGGACCTGAAATAAGAAATGGCAAGGTCTGAACTGTTTATAAAAATGTGTCATGAAACACAAGAATCCATCCCTCCCCAAACAACAGAGACACATCGATAACTGTCTCTCAACTACACCGGCACCATTCCCCAAAACTTCCTCTGCTGTATTGATGACCTCTCCCTGCCACGGGATGTTTGAAGAATTCATCACTTCACCAGCACATTACATCCCGACTTCAATTTGATCGTGACCATCTTAGTCACGTTCCTCTCTTTCCTGCGCCTTTCCATCTCCATCTCCAGCGACTGATTAAACACGGACATTTAATACAAACCCGCAAACTCCGACAGGTACCTAGGCTACACCTAATCTCATCTTGCCTCCTATAAAAAAGCCATCCCATATTCGCAATCCTACCACCTCCACCGCACCTGTTCCCAGGATGACCAATTCCAATTTTAAAAAAAAATACCAGATGGCTTCCTTCTTCAAAGACCCAAAAGTTCCCCTTCTATGTAGTCGACGATGCCCTTCCGCGCATTTCACCCATTTCCCAGACCTCCGTCCTCACACTCCTCCCCTTCAACCACAATAAGGACACAATCGCCTTGTTCCTCACCTTCCAGCTCACCAACATCCTTATCCATCCCGTCATACAGCACCAACTACAGATCTACCCCACCAACACCGCCCAAAACACCCCCTCACCACTGTACAGGGCCCCAAAGGAAACTTCCACGTCCGACCTGCACTTTCATTCATGTCAGCTACTGTATCCGTTATGGTCTTCTCTACATCAGGGAGATCGGATACCAACTTGCTGATTGTCTCAGAGAACATCTCTGGGACAACTGCACAAACCACCCCCACCGCCCTGTGACTGCACACTTCAAATCCCCCTCCTAATCCAACAAGATCCTGCAGGTCCTGGGCATCCTACATCTCCACACACTGACCATCCGATGCATGGGGGAAGAACACCTCATATTCTAGCTTTGGACTCTCCAACCACGTGGTGTCAACGTGGATTCAACCAGTTTCCTGATTCCTCTCCTCCCACATTATCAGAGGTGCAAGTGTCCAACTCAGCTCGAACCTCTTGAACTATCCATACATAAGCCTTTCCCATACAAAAGCTCCACCCTCCTTTGAGACCTATCTCCGTATTCCCCACATTCCTCGACCTACCGCATTCCCAGCTAGCTTTGGACAAGCCCCACTACCCTCTCATTTATTTCTCAGCTCCTTGGCACACGGACCTCATTCCTGATGAAGTGATTTTACCCGAAACATGGATTCTCCTGCTCCTCGGATGCTGCCTGATCTGCTGTGTTTTTCCAATACAGCACTCTCTGTCAGGAAACTATCTGACTCGATCATGCTCACAGACGCAGACCTGACGGGTAATGTTTCATGAATCCCTATCACCATACCTGGCTCTATCCTGTCCCGCTGCCAGGACAGCCCGACTAGTGTTGGCGAAACCCTGAAATATTGTCAGGGAAGGACTTACCATGGAATTGGCCAACATTGATTCCAGAACACGGGAAATCTCATGGTAACAGGACAAAAATGTTCAAGGAAATGGCCTGATGATGGACATCTACTGTCTCCGCCGCATGCCTTGATGATAACTCAGTTCCCTCGATGTTGGAAACAAATGAGTTTGATAAGGACGCCGAAAGTACTCTGGGTGTGTGTCCACAATGTCCATCATCAAGATTGTCTCCATAGGCCCAGCACTGACTGAGCAGGGCGAGGCCTCAAATACACAGCAGCCAGACTGTGGAAAGTGATGGATGAACCAAGGGAAACATTCTCACCAAACCCCTTGTCATACATGGATCTGTCCCTCAAAGCATCTGTCGGAGCACGCAGCACACTATCCTGCAGAGGGCAAGTCTCAGCCTAATGTTGAAGAAACTATCCACTATGTTATGTAGTACTACATACTCTGAAGTAGGACATGCTTGTAAATGACCGACCAAGTGGAAACTGGACATCCATGAGGCACGGTGGGCTATCAGCAGCTGTAACATCAATAGCCCTGCCGCCATCATAAAGTCAGAAGTGATTTGGAGATGCCGGTGTGAACTGCAAAGTTAAAAATTACACAACACCAGGTTATAGCTCAACACGTTTATTTTGAAGCACTAACTTTCGAAGCACTGCTCCTTCATCAGGTGGTTGTTGAATATAAGGTCGTAAGACACAGAATTTATAGCAGAATTTAACAGTGTGATGTAACTGTCATTATATTTTGAAAAAAAGACCTGGATTGTTTGTTAAATCTCTCATCATTTAGAATGAACATGTTGTTTTCAGTTTTTTATATGTAAATTGGAGAGCATTTTTAAAAGTGGCATTCTCAAATGAAAGTGAATTGGTGGCATGTCGTCCCAGATAATGCGTTTAAGGTGTGAGTTGCACTGTGTGAGATTGGCTGTGCCACAATGTTCAGATCGATTCTAATTTAAAAAAAACAACGGGTTTACAGAACCTTAAATGGTTTCGTGCACTTTTTTGAGCAAAATAAAATGTAATTAAGCAAATACATGTTCAGGCAACAAACTTATGTGTGTTTTTGTGTGTGTGCGCATGTATGTGTGTGCGTATGTCGGGGGTGTCGGTGTTGATGGTTATGAGTTTCTGTGAAAGTGTGTGCGTATGTGTCTGAGAATGATTGTAAAGGTGTACATGTCTGTGAGAGGGTGTGTGCTAGTGTTGGAGTGTATGTATCAGCGTTTGAGAGAGCTCTGCGTTAATGTATGGGTCTGAAGGTGCCTGTACGAGTGCGTGTATGCGCCGGAGTACCTGTGTGTCGGACAGTATGTAGTCGTGTCCGTGTCTGTCAGTGTGTTTGTGTGTCTGTGTCTGTGTGTGTATAGTGCAGTGTGGTCACCTGTAGTGTGACATGGGCTGCTCACTGATGGTTCCAAACGTTTCAGCCCATTCATAGCGACACCTACACTGAAGCAGACTATTTAGCCCATCAAGAGGTTTGGATAGGAACAAATGAGGCCATTCAGACATTCGATGCTTTTACTCAACGAGTGAAGTCGATCTTTTAAATTCTTATGCCTGTTACACAGGAAATGGAAGGGACTATTCAAACTTTCAAAGCTGCTGCACAGATATGCAGGTAAGACTGGTTACTGAGCAGCGAGCGGGAATAAATTCGGGATAAATCAGTTTTTAACAGTTTAACACAAATTGACCACTGCACTGACACAGTGACTAGTGCTGGGCCTGAACCATTGGCAACCAATAACAAATTTTTAGATAATTGGAACAAATGTATTCTAACTAGGATAGGCAGGACATTACGTTATCGAGAGGAGGTATATTGGGCAAGCAATGGACAACAATTCAGCAGCTGTAATATAACGTGGGTAAATGTGGACCTTTGAATTTTTCAGGAAGAATAGAAGGCTGTTTATTATATAAACGAAGAGAGATTACAGGACTTAGTGGCCCGGTGAGTACTGGAGGATTCACTCTGACACATTCAGACGTGGTAAGTGTTGTTCCATCTCCCTGATGGTCTGCTCCTTGATGCGTCCAGTGGTCCCGTTGCTTACACAACACGCGAAAGCTTCTGATGTTGTTGGTTGGCGTGGGGAATGGTGACGTGGAGGGTGTTTTGAATCGTGTATCAAGTGGACGGCCTTTATCCAAGAAGGCATCGTTTCTTTCTACGTGGAGACCCGAAAATGATGGGAATGTCTAACTGCTTCTAAATGAAGACGCTGTGGCTGTTGCCAGGAGATTGTATTAACTAACATGATATACTGAGCATGGTTGCACACCGATATTAATGACGTGAAAAATGGAGTGTCCAATCATAAGAATAAGAATATTTTTTTAAAAAAGCATTGACATAACAGCTGAATCAGTTAGTTATATCACATTCTCAATCCACCACAGAGGTGCATTAACCCAGAGGAGATATCTGTTCAGCACAGATCAACCCGTGCTCGGTCCAACCCAAAAATCTGTTGAGTGCAGAAAATGTGCAGACCACAGTAGTACGTTGATCTATGAACCCAGTCTAGATATCTGTCCGGCACCGGAAAATGTGGAGACCACAGACGTGTATTGGTCGATAAACACGGACTGGATCTCTGTTCATCACTGGGAGCTAT
>NC_057717.1:60451724-60453277 GCF_004010195.1 Chiloscyllium plagiosum | reverse complement strand
GCAGGGTCAGAATCTTTCCAGGCGGCGCTCCTCTGCTTTATCCACTCAGTCATTGTGTGTCTCCTTTTTTCAATCCTTTATTCTTGAGGGTCTTTTTTTCCCCAAACGTTAAAAGTTTTGAAGTTACTCCGACAGGAATGGACGAGTTGAGTCTCAGGACGGAGGTTGGTGTTGGGAGGGCAGGTCGTGAGATTTAAAGCACAGAGCAGTCTGGAGAGTGGGCCTGGCAGATCTGGAAAAGGGGCCCGGCATGGTCTAGAGACTGAGCCAGTGCGGCCTGGAGACTGGGCTGGCATGTTCTGGAGACTGGGCCCGGTGCGTCCAGGAGATTGGACGTGTATGATCTGACGCTGTGCTTCGTGCAGTCTGGAGACAAGGCCCGGTAAGGTCTGAAGACTGGGGCCGGTGCGGCTTGGCGACTGAGTGTGGTGTTGACTGGGGACTGGGCCCGGCGTGGTGTGCAGACTGAGCCCGCATGTTCTGTAGACTGTGCCCATTGTGGTCTGGAGACTGAGCCAGGCACTGTCTGCAGACTGGGCTGTGTGCAGTCTGGAGACTGTGGTGCATGGAGCTTGGGCTCATTCTAGTCTGAAGACTCGACTGGGCATAGCGTGGATACTGGGCTCGATGTAATTGGTAGACTGGTCTTTTGCAGCTGGATACTGGTCCTTGCTCAGTCTGCAGACTGGGTCGTGTGCTGCCTGGAAACTGGGCGCAGTTTGGCCTGCAGACTTAGCCCAGTGTCGCCTGGAGACATGGCTAGCTTAGGTCTGGAGACTGGGCCCCATGCTGTCCAGAAACTGGGCCCGGCGCAGTCTGGAGACTTGTCACAGTGAGGTCTGGAGACTGGGTCTGGTGTGGTCTATAGACTGGGCCCAGTGCAGCCTGGAGACTCGGTGCTCACACAGACTGGGGTGTGAGCAACTTTAATTCGATTCGGTTCATTTTTCATTTTTATTCTTCCGCTGGACTTACATTTATTATTCTTTCAATTTTGTACCAATCACTCAAGAATCTTTACCGAGGTGCCTTGTAAATAAGTAGACGCCATAAGCGAGGACATTGCATGGTTTTCACTGCATTTATTAGAGTGAACGTGTCAATGAAGCCAATTTAAATCAAATGTGAAAGAGTCGCCGTCTTTGATGCTTTCCCAACAAAGCTGCTTCTTCTGCAGTGGCCTGGAGCAGCGTGCAGTGGGTGGCATTACGTCACTTCAAATACGCGGGAGATAGATTGAGAAAGAGTGAGAGTGCGAAGATTTTCATCCCCTTTTCAATGGATTCACTCCCAAAACAACAGGAAGCCAAATGCTCCGAGACATAGATGCATTAATACATTGAAGCACTGACACAAAGGCACATGAAAACACACACACACACACACACATACACACACATACACACACACACACACACACACACTCTCACGCAGACACAACTTTAAATACCCATACACAGAGAGACACACATACACACAACCATAAAAACAGAGGTATATGCAGACATTCGACCACTCATGACTGCCTTCCCAATCAATAAGATCACGGCTGA
>NC_057717.1:60436224-60451224 GCF_004010195.1 Chiloscyllium plagiosum | reverse complement strand
ACTTCACTCGTTGAGTAAAAGCATCGAATGTCTAATGGCCTCATTTATTCCTATCCAAAACTCTGGATGGGCTAAATAGTCTGCTTCAGTGTAGGTGTCGCGATGAATGGGCTGAAACGTTTGGAACCATCAGTGAGCAGCCCATGTCACACTACATGTGACCACGTTGCACTATACACACACAGACACAGATACACAAACACACTGACAGACACGGACACCACTACACACTGTCCGACACACAGGTACTTCGGCGCATACAAGAACTCGTACAGGTAGACACGCTCCTTCAGACCCATACATTAATGCAGAGCTCTCTCAAACGCTGACACATACACTCCAACACTAACACACACCCTCTCACAGACATGTACACCTTTACAATCATTCTCAGACACATACGCACACACTCTCACAGACACTCATAACCATCAACACCGACACCCCCGACACACGCACACACATACATGCGCACACACACAAAAACACACATAAGTTTGTTGCCTGAACTTGTATTTGCTTAATTACATTTTATTTTGCTCAAAACTGTGCACGAATCCATTTAAGGTTCTGTAAACACGTTGTTTTTTAAAAATTAGAATCGATTTGAACATTGTGGCACACACAATCTCACACAGTGCAACTCACACCTTAAACGCATTATCTCGGACGACATGCCACCAATTCAAGTTCATTTGAGAATGTAACTTTTAAAAAGGTTCTCCAATTTACATATAAAAAAACTGAAAACAACATGTTCATTCTAAATGATGAGAGATTTAACGAACAATCCAGGTCTTTTTTTCAAAATATAATGTCAGTTTCATCACACTGTAAATTCTGCTATAAATTCGGTGTCTTACGACCTTATATTCAACAACCACCTGATGAAGGAGCAGTGCTCCGAAAGTTAGTGCTTCAAAATAAACCTGTTGAGTTATAACCTGGTGTTTTGTAATTTTTAACTTCGCAGTTCACACCGGCATCTCCAAATCACTTCTGACTTTATGATGGCGGGAGGGCTATTGATGAGACAGCTGCTGATAGCCCACCGTGCCTCATCGATGCCCAGTTTCCACTTGGTCGGTCATTTACAAGCATGTCCTACTTCAGAGTATGTAGTACTAAATAACACAGTGGATAGTTCCTTCAACATTAGGCTGAGACTTGCCCTCTGCAGGATAGTGTGCTGCGTGCTCGGACAGATGCTTTGAGGGACAGATCCAATAATGACAAGGGGTTTGGTGAGAATGTTTCCCTTGGTTCATTCATCACTTTCCACAGTCTGCCTGCTGTGTATTTGAGGCCTCGCCCTGGTCAGTCACTGCTGCGCCAGTGGAGACAATCTTGATGATGGACATTGTGGACACACACCCAGAGTACGTTCGGTGTCCTTATCAAACTCATTTGTTTTCAACATCGAGGGAACTGAGTTATCATCAAGGCATGCGGCGTAGGGCAGTAGATGTCCATCATCAGGCCATTTCCTTGAACATTTTTGTCCTGTTACCATGAGATTGCCGTGTTCTGGAATCAATGTTGGCCAATTCCAGGGTAAGTCCTTCCCTGACAATATTTCAGGGTTTCGCCAACACGAGTCGGACTGTCCTGGCAGCGGGACAGGATAGAGCCAGGTACGGTGATAGGGCTTCATGAAACATTACCCCTCAGGTCTGCGTCTGTGAGCTTGATTGAGTCAGATAGTTTCCTGACAGAGAGTGCTGTATTGGAAAAACACAGCAGGTCAGGCAGCATCCGAGCAGCAGGAGAATCTATGTTTCGGGCAAAAGCACTTCATCAGGAATGAGGTCCGTGTGCCAAGGAGCTGAGAGATAAATGAGAGGGGAGTGGGGCATGTACAAAGCTAGCTGGGAATGCGGTAGGTCGATGAATGTGGGGGATACGGTGATAGGTCTCAAAGGAGGGTGGAGCTTATGTATGGGAAAGGCTTATGTATGGATAGTTCAAGAGGTTCGAGCTGAGTTGGACGCTTGCACCGCTGATAATGTGGGAGGAGAGGAATGAGGAAACTGGTTGAATCCACGTTGACACCACGTGGTTGGAGGGTCCAAAGCCAGAATATGAGATGTTCTTCCTCCATGCATAGGATGGTTAGTGTGTGGCGATGTAGAATGCCTAGGACCTGCCGGATCTTGTTGGATTAGGAGGGGGATTTGAAGTGTGCAGTCACAGGGCGGTGGGGGTGGTTTGTGCAGTTGTCCCAGAGATGTTCTCTGAGACGATCAGCAAGTTGGTATCCGATCTCCCCGATGTATAGAAGACCATAACGGATACAGTAGCTGACATGAATGAAAGCACAGGTCGGACGTGGAAGTTTCCTTTGGGGCCCTGTACAATGGTGAGGGGGTGTTTTGGGCGGTGTTGGTGGGGTAGATTTGCAGTTGGCGCTGAATGACAGGGTGGATATGGATGTTGGTGAGCTGGAAGGTAAGGAACAGGGCGATTGTGTCATTATTGTGGTTGAAGGGGAGGAGTGTGAGGACAGAGGTCTCGGAAATGGGTGAAATGCGCGGAAGGGCATCGTCGACTACATAGAAGGGGAACATTTGGGTCTTTGAAGAAGGAAGCCATCTCGCATTTTTTTAAAATTGGAATTGGTAATCCTGGGAACAGGTGCGGTGGAGGTGGTAGGATTGCGAATATGGGATGGCTTTTTTATAGGAGGCAAGGTGAGATTAGGTGTAGACTAGGTACCTGTCGGAGTTTGCGGGTTTGTATTAAATGTCCGTGTTTAATCAGTCGCCGGAGATGGGGATAGAGCGGCCCAGGAAAGAGAGGGACGTGACTTAGATGGTCCCGATCAAATTGAAGTCGGGATGTAATGTGCTGGTGAAGTGATGAATTCTTCAAACACCCCGTGGCAGGGAGAGGTCATCAATACAGCAGAGGAAATTTTGGGGAATGGTGCTGGTGTACTTGAGAGGCAGTTATCGATGTGTCTCTGTGTGTTTGGGGAGGGAGGGATTCTTGTGTTTCATGACACATTTTTGTAAGCAGTTCAGACCTTGCCATTTCTTATTTCAGGTCTAATTATTTGAATAAATCTCCGAAGACTGTGACACATTTGAATATTTCACTGGCTCCGCAGTCAAACTGGTCATTTTGTCTCCAGGCAGATGGATAATGTGTTTGTTTTCTGTCCTCAAAGTTGATGTAGTGACAACCTATGTCATGCTTTACAAAGATTGTGGACTGTCTCCATGTGTCAGACGTTACCTGAGCGCCATTACATCGGAGGATCTACTGGTCATTATCCTCGACCTGATATTGAGACACATTCGCATTGTTTATCCGGAACAGTTTTATTTCTCAAGGGATTCCATCCCCGTGTGTAACATCCAAGCCGTTCTGCTTTGTGCAGCCATTGACTCTTCTGTCTGGTTCACCGTCATTTTCACCTTTGAGCGGTTTGTGGCCATTTGTTGCAAGAAGCTGAAAAGTAAATATTGCAGTGAGAAAAATGCGGCGGTGGTTCTGGGAGTAGCGAATATGCTGAGCTACTTAAAGACGATTTCCTGGTAGTTTATGTTCAGAGCTTGGTATTGGATGTGGAACACGCCCTGGTTTTGTCAGGAAACAGACAGTGTTATATTCTCTTGCGTCTGGGTCACAATCGAGATCCTCCAACACCTTCTAACACCGACTCTCCCGTTTCTCCTGAATCTGCTGCTCAATGTTTTCACAGTCAGATACATTTTGAGTGACAAGCACAGCCCGCAGGAGACTCCGGGCACAAACAAATGGCGACGCTTAGTCTGACACAGAAAATAGACATCGCCAAAAAGGTCCATCATTTTACAGTTCGTGATCTCGGCCAAGATCATCCTTTTATAGTCAACGATCATTGGTTTATTCCATATGGTAGCGGATGTACTGGGTTGTGGATACCCTTGGCCATCTAGATTGTTTCGTGCAGGCATTGGGCTTCAGGCTGCAGCTCCTCAGTTCATGCACAAACACCACGATTTATGTTGTGACCCAGACTAAGTTTAGACAGCAGCTGAAGAATGTGCCGAAATTATCCCTTTACCGAAATGTATCAATCAAATTCACTCATTAATAATTTCATCCGGCATTTTCTTACCTCAGTTCAGTTTTTCAGCGATGAAGCCGGCTGCCACTATGGGAACAGACTGAGGGCAGTGCTTGTTCGTCCAACCTTATCCCACAGGGGGTTACAAGGACACATTTCAATGTTCCTGACACCTCAGTGGCCAGCGAGAAAAGGCACCCCTCCCACTGACGGCATCAGTCACTTTAATTTGTAAAGATTAAAACTTTGCATCTAAATGTACCGAGCAGCAGAGTGAAAGATGTTGTTTTTATTTGTGTTGAGGAAGCTGAGCTGGAGAGAGACAGACTCAGCTCCAAGTCGTGGTTCTCAGTGAAGGGGAGTGGACCGTGGCCTGAGTTCAATCTTTGCAGGAAAGTCGTTCTTCCTTGCTCTCACCTCTGCGTCCCACACCGATCTGGCCTCAACAAAATTCATCTCTGCGAACCCGTTCAACAAATCTCCACCCGACCGCATCTGTCTCTCTCTCCCCCCTCCCTCCATCCATTCCTCGCGATCTGTCCTCTCACTCACTCTCTCTTGAAATCTCTCCCCATTTCCTCTCCCTGCTCTTCCTTCTCGTTTTCTCCCCGACAATGCACGATCTCTCTTTCTAACCGCCTTTCCCTTTCACTGCCTCACTTCCCATTCTCTCACTCTCTCACCCCCTATTGCTCCATCTGGCTTCACTCTTCTCTCTCTTTCCCTCCCTTTCTCTCTGACTCTTCTTCTGTCTCTGTTTCCCACCCTATTTCTATCTCACTGCTCCAACCACACCCTTCATATCCACTCCCACACACCCCCCTCACCCTGCAGCTTCTCTAACACCTCTCGTCTCTGGGTCAGGTGGAGAGCGAAGGACCAGCGAGAGAGAGTATTTCAGACAGCGAGGCAGGAGGAAGATTCAATCAGAAGGAAAGGGAGTGAGGAAACAGAGAGCTTGTGGGAGTGGGGTGGGGAGATAGAGGGAGCGGGGAGAGAGAAAGAGAGAGGGAGGAAGAAGGATAGACAGGGAAAGAGAAAGAGTTGGAGGAATAGACATCGAGTGCGAGGGGTATAGAGAGATAGAGCTTGATGGGTTAGAGCGAAAGAGAGAGGAAATTGGTTGCGAGAGAGCTGGAGGGGGTTTCCCAGCGTGTCAGTATTTACAGTGAGGTCATGAGGGGTGTGTCGGTATTTGCATGCCGGGGTCCCTGGAGAGTGTGCCCGTCATTATCGACGGGTCCCGGGGAGTGTGGCGGTATTTGGAGGGTCGTCCTTGGGTGGGTGCTTGTATTTACAAGCGGGACCCTGTGGAATGTGCAAGTCTTTGCAGGGATCCCAGGAAGTGATTCAATATTTACATACGGTCCCCGAGAAGTCCGTCAGTATTCAGAGGGGAGTCTCGGGGATCACGTTGCAATTTATTGGGGGGAGGTCCCAGAGAGTGTCTCAGTCTTTACAGGCGTCTTCCACGCAGTTAGTATTCACAGGGGAGTCCGAGGAGCATGTTCTTCACAGTGAGTATGTTTGTATTTACAGAGGAGAGTGCCTGCATTTGCAGGGCTGTTCTTGGAGTGCGTCGGTATTCACATGGGAGGTACCGGTGACTGCATTGATATGTACAGGGTGTCCCAGGGAGTTTCACACATGGGTGGTCATGATGGCAGTGTCAGTAGTTCCAGGTAGTCCCGGTGAGTGTGTCAGTAGTTGCAGGTAGGTATTGGGGATGTGTGTCAGTATTTACAGGAGAGGCCCTTGCAGTATGTCTCCATTTCAAAGGGTGATCCTGGCGAGTGTGTCGGTATTTACATGGGGTTCCTGTGGAGTATGTCAGTTTTTCAACGTAGGGGTGGTGAGTGTCCCGGTATTAACCGGTGGTGGGTGTTCCGGGTAGTGTGTGGGTATTTCAAGGAGGGGTCCCGGGGAGACTGTTGGTATTCACGGGAGCTGGTCCGGGGTGTGACGGGTGTCCCAGGGCATTTGTTGATATTTACAGGGTGGTCCCTGTTTGTATGTCATTACATGCGTTGGGGTCCCGGGGAGTGTGTCGTTATTTATAGGAGGTCCTGGTGAGTGTGTCAGCATTTGCAGGGAGCCGTCCAGGGAATGTGTCAGCATGTACAGGGAAGACCAGGGAGTGTATTATTACTTACAATGTGGTCCTGGGAAGTGTATAAGCATTTACATGGATGTCAGGGGAGTAAGTCAGTATTGACAGTGGGTTCCCGGGGAGTGTGCCTGTTTTCACAGAGGGTGTTCTGGGGAGTGTGTTAGTATTTTCAGGTGGGTCACTGAGAGGTTTTGGTATTTATATGGGGGAACGTGGGAGTGTGTCGGTATTTACATTAGGTCCTCCAGGGTGTGTCAGTATTTGCAGCAGAGTTCCCGTGGGGTGTGTTAGTCTTTACAGGGAGGTTCTGGGAACGGTATTAGTGTTTTCAGGGGAGTTCTTGGACACGTGCGAGTGTTTACAGAACAGTCATCTGGAGATGTCGGTAACTACAGGGTAGATATGGGGATTGTGTCAGTATTTTCAGGTGGGTCCTTGAGAGTTTGTTGGTCTTTATATGGGGGAACGTGGGAGTGTGTCAGTATTTATAGTAGGTCCTCCAGGGTGCATCGGTGGTTACAGCAGAGGTCCCATGGTCAGTGTTGGTCTTTACAGGGAGGTTCTGGGAACTGTATTGGTGTTTACAGGGGAGTTCTGGGGCACTTGTGAGTATTTATAAAACAGTTGTGCGGGGCGTGTTGGTAACTACAGGTAGACATGGGGATTGTGACAATATTTGAAGGGAGGTGCTCTCAGGGAGTGTTTCGCTATTTATAGGGGTTTCCCGGGGATTGTGTCAGTATTTACAGGGGAGAAGTCGGCAAATGTCTCTGTTTTTACTAGGGGCTCCCTGTGAGTGTGTTGTTATTTACAGGGAGGTCCCGGGGAGTATGTCATTATTTACAGGCATGTTCCCAGGTGTGTGTCTGTATTTACAAAGGGATCTCGGGGAGTGCATCGGTATTTCCAGGGAGGTCCCAGGAAGTGTGTCGATATTTACAGGGGGTTCCTTGGATACTATGTCGGTATTTATTTGGAGGGGAGTGTCCCGGGGCAGGTGTCAGTATTTCCAGGGGAGGTCCTGTGGAGTATCTATGAGGTGGTCCTGGGGAGTGTGTCTGTATTTACATGGGTGGTCCAGGGGACTGCGTCTGCATTTCAGCATTGTCCTGGGAATGGGGCAGTATTTGCAGTTGTATGTCAGGGAGTGTACGGTATTTACAGATAAGTCCTGTTGAGTTTGTTGTTATGTACAGTTTTGATCGCAGGGAGTATGTCAGTATTTACATGAGGGTCCCAGTGAGTGTGTCAGTATTTGCAGATGTGTCCGACGGAGTGAAATGGTATTTACAGGGGGAGTCATGGGAAATGTTTCTGCTTTTCCAAGGGGGCCCCAGTGAGCGTGTCAATATTATCAGGCAGGTCCCAGGAAGTGTGTGTGTATTTAGAGCAAGGTACTGGTGAGTGTGTCAGTGTTTTCAGGGGGGTCCAGGCAAGGTGTCAGCATTTTAAGTGTGGTCCCGGAAAGTGTGTCAGTATTTACAGGGGTGTCCAGGCAGGATGTCAGTATTAACTGTGGTCCTGGTGAGTGTGCCGGTATTAAAAGGAATGTCCAGGGGGGTTGGTGTCAATGTTTACAGGAGGTGCCCTGGTAAGTGTGTCAGTATTTAAAGGTGGGTCCTGGGAATGTGTTGGGAAACGAGGCGGATTAGGGGAATGTATCGGTACTTACGGAATATTCCAGAGATTGTGTCAGTATTTGCAGCAGTGGTCCCAGGGACTGTGTTGGACTTCACAGCGAGCCTGTCAAAATTTTACAGGGTTTTCCTGGGGAGCGTAACGGTATTTACTGGATGGATCCGGGGATTGTTTTGGTTTTAAAGGAGGGTCGCTTGAAGTGTGTCTACGGGTGGATCCCGTGGATTCTATCAGTTATTACAGGGAAAATATCGGGGAGTATCACGGTATTAGCGAAGAGTCCTGAGGAATGTGCGGCATTTTGGGGGGCCCATAGGGAGTTTGCTGATATTTACAGCGGGGTCCTGGTGAGTGTGTCAGTTTGATTTGTGGTGTTCTGGGGAGCATGCCATTATTTACAGGGGAGGCACAGGGATGTATGCCAGTAATTACAGGGAAGTCCCAGTGAGTGTGCCGCTATTTACAGGGGTCCCAGAAAGTGTGCCAATATGTACAAGAGTCCCAGGGAACATGTCAATATTTCCAGCTGTCATGTTGAGTGTGTCGGTAATCACAAGAGGGCTCTGGGTAGTGTGTCAGTGTTTACAGGGCGGTCCTTAGCAGGGGTGTTCTGAGGTGTGTGTCATTATTTATAGGTCAGTCCTGATGAATGTGTAGGTATTCACAGAAGTTCGGTGGGCGATGTGTCGATATTTACCGGGGGTTTCCATGGAGTGTGTTGGTATTCACAGGAGTGTCCTAGGGCTGTGTTCATAATTTCCCCGCAGTTAAAAGGGAGAGGTTCTGCATTTATGGGGTGTCCCAGGGACTGTGACTGCATTTAGAGGGGAGGTACTAGGGAATGTGTCGGTATTTACAGGGGTTCCCGGGTGTGTGTCAGTATCTATAGGGGTGTCCAGGTCGGGTGTCATTATTTGCAATGGGGTCCTGGGGAGTGTGTCGGTATTTATGGGTTGTCGCAGATACTGTATAAGAATTTACAGCAGAAGTCCAGGGATTGTGTTGGTATTTAGAGGAGAGATGTCAAGGCTTGACTCAGTATTTACAGGGGGTCGCAGGAATTGTGCCAATATTAATGCAGGTCATGGGTGTCTGTTTTTATTTACACTGTGGTCCCAGGGAGTATGTCGCTATTTACAGAGGTTGCCAGGGAGTGTGTCAACTTTTATTTGGGTGCAGCAGGAGTTTTTCTGAATTTACTGAGGGCTCTAAAAAGTGTAAAAACATTTACAGGATGGCTCCCGGGGACTGTATCTGCATTTAAAGCAGACCAGCGGGGAATGTGTCAGTATTCAGAGGGGAGTCAGGTGTTTTGGCATTTACATACGCTGGCCCGGGACTGTGTCTGCATTCACAGAGGGATCCTGAGGAGTATGTCCGTGTTTTGAGGGTAGGTACTAAGGTATGTGTCGGTAATTACAAGACATCCTGGGGAATGGGTAATGTGATACAGGCGTGGTCCTGGGCAGTGTCTCGATATTTTCAGAGGTGTCCAGGAAGTTTGTTAATATTCACAGTGATGTCCTTGGGGACTGTGTGTGTTGTTATTTACAGGGTGTGTATTGCCATTTGCAGGGGTGTTCCCAGCCAATGTGTCTGCATTTATTCGGGGTTTCCGGGGCATGTTTCAGAACTTTCAGGGATGTTCCAGTGAGTGTGTCAGCATTTGAAAGGAGGGGTCCTGAGGAGAGAGGCAAGATTTAAAGTGGAAATCCCGTGCATTGTGTCGTAATTATAGGGCAGATGGCAGGAAGTGTGTCACTATTTTCAGGGGTAACTTGGGGATTGCGTCGGCTTTTATAATGGGGGTCCCGGGGAGCGTGTCAGTATTTACGTTTGGCGTCCAGTGAGTGTGGCATTATTTATCTGGAAGGTGGTGTGGGGTCCCTGGCCATTTGTCGGCATTGACGGGGGATACGAGGAATGTGTTGCTATTTATAGGGGGCAACCTGGGGTGTTTGGCGGTATTTTAGTGGGGTACCCAGGGAATTCTGTACTTAGATGGGGTCGTGGGCAGAATGTCAGTATTCACAGGGAGCGTCACTGGAAGTGTGTCAATATTTACAGGGGTGTCCAGGGGACTGTGTCAGTATGTGCAGGTGTGGTCAGGGAGTGTGGAGCTGAAAATGTGTTGCTGGAAAAGCGCAGCAGGTCAGGCAGCATCCAAGGAACAGGAGAATCGACGTTTCGGACATAAGCCCTTCTTCAGTAACTCCCTGTTGAGGGAGTGTGTCAGTATTTGAAGGAGTTCCACGTGGTGTGTGTCAGCATTTACAGGAGGTGTCCCGCGAAATGTGTCAGTATTTAGAGGGGATCCTGAGGAATGCACCAGTTTTCAAAGGCGGGGTGCGAGGAGTATGTCGGTATTTACATAGGTGGTCACAGGGATTCCTGACAGTGTGTCCATACTGGAAACTATGTCGGCATTTATACGAATACAGGCGAATGTGTTATTACATATGCGGGAGAGGAGTGGGTTCGGGACTGTGTCGGTCCTGGTGAGTCTGTCGGTATTTAGACGTAGGACCCGGCAATTGTGTCTGTATTCACAGGGAATCCCGGGAAGTGTGTTGGCATTTACAAGGGCTATAGTTGTCATATACATGGACTTTAGTAAGGCGTTTGATAAGGTTCCCCGTGGTAAGTCAAAGGAGAAAATGAAGTCACATGGTGTGCTAGGGTGTTCTAGCTAGGTGGATAAAGAACTGGTCGAGCAACAGGAGACAGAGAGTGGTAGTTGATGGGAGTTTCTCAAAATGGAGAAAGCTGACCAGTGGTGTTCCACAGGGTTCAGTTCTGAAGTCACAGTTGTTTGTAATATATATAAATGATATGGAAGAGGTCTTTCTTGTCTGATCAATAAGTTCACAGTTGACATGAAGATTGGTGGAGTTGCAAAAAGCATAGGGGACGTTAAAGAATACAAGAGAATATAGATAGACTGGACAGTTGGGCGGAGAAGTGGCAGATGGAGTTCAACATAGCAACATGTGAGGTGATGCATTTTAGGAATTAAAATTCGACAGCAAACTACATTGCAAACGTAAGAGACTTGGAAAAAGTTGCTGATCCATTGTACCCTGGAACTAAGATCCATTGTACTATGGAGATGGCTGCACACGTGGATAAACTGGTCAAGAATGCACATGGTATGCTTGCATTCACCGGACGCGGTATTGGGTGTAAGAGCTGGCAGATCATGTTAAAATTGTACAACACATTGGTTCGGCTGCATTTAGAGTACTGCATATAGTTTTGGTCGACACATTACCAAAAGCATCTGGACGCTTTAGAGAGTGTGCAGAGAAAGTTTACAAGGATCTTATCTGGTATGGAAGGTGCTCACTATGAAGAGAAGTTGAGTAGGTTAGATTGTTTTGATTAGAAAAAAACTGATTTGTGGGGAACCCGATTGAGACCTACAAGTCATGAACGTTAGGACAGGGTAAATAGAGATTCTTTCCCAGGGTGAGGGATTCAATAATGGTAGGTCATGTGTTCAAGGTGAGAGCTGAATAGTTTTAGGTGGATATATACAGCAAGTACTTTATACACAGATTAGATCCCCACAGTGTGGATACAGGCCCTTCGGCCCAACCAGTCCACACCAACCCTCCAAAGAGTAACCCACCCAGACCTATTTCCCTCTGTCTAATGCACCTAACACGACGGGCAATTTAGCATGGCCAATTCACCTGACCTGCAGTCCACATCTTTTGACTGTGGGAGGAAACCGTAGCACCCGGAGGAAACCCACGCAGACACGGGGGCAATGTGCAAACTGCACACAGACAGTCGCCTGAGGCAGGAATCGAACCTGGGACCCTGGTGCTATGAGGCAGCAGTGCTGACCACTGGCCCACTGTGCCACCCACAAGAGGGTGGTAGATGGAACGTTTGCCAGCAGAGGTAGTCGAGGCAGGTATGTTAGATTCATTTAAGGTGCCTCTGCACAGATGCATGAGTAGGTGAGGAGCAGAGGAATACACATGCTTAAGAATTGGGCAATAGATATCGACATATGCAGGATTTTGATTGGGTCAGGCTTGAACGGCTGAAGAGCCTGTTGCTATGCAGTAATTTTTCTTTGTTCTTAGTTCCATTTACCTGGGAGGACACAGGCAGGGTGAGGCATGGTGAGTGTGCTTTTATACACAGGGGGTGTCACGGGAAGTGTGTGGGTATTTACTGACCTTCTCAGGGAGTGTGATGATATTTACAGTGGGATCCTGGAGAATGTGTCCGTACTTACAGGGGGCTCCTGGGGAGTGTCAGTATTTAGATAGGGGTCTCAGTAAGTGTGTCGTTATTTACAGTGGGACCTTAGGGAGTGTGTCGGTATTTACAGGCAGTATCAGGAAGTGTGTCGCTATTTACAGAGCTTCCCTGGAGTGTTTTGGTGTTTGCAGGGGGGACGGGGACAGTGGCATTGACAGATCAGGTCCCAGGGAGTGTTTCAGTATTTACAAGGGGCCCTTGGGGAGTGTGTCACCGTTTACGTGGGGTCTCGAGGGCTGTGTCGATATTTACAGAGAGTTACAAGGAGTGTGTCGGTATTTACTGGTGGGGTCCCAGGGAATTGGTCCACAATTACGGGGAAGGTTTCAGGGAGTATATCAATTTTTACAGTGGGGGTACCTGGGAATGTGTCAGCATTTATAAAGGGTTTCCCGGGTGTGTGTCACTATTCCAGTCTGCTCCTGCAGAGTGTGTCAGAACTAACAAGGGTTCCCAAGGAGCATGTCAGCATTTACACGGGGGTTTGAGCTGTGTGTAAGTATTTAGTGGGGGGGGTGGTGATCTGGAGAGTATGCCAGTATTTACAGTGGGAGTCCCTGGTTCTGTGTCGGCATTTTACAGTGGGGATCCCCGGAGTGTGTCAGCATATGCAGGGGGTCCCGGTTGAGTGTCAGGATATACGTTGTGTGGGGTACCAGGGAATGTGTTGTTAATTACAGCGGGGTACCGGGGACTGTATCTGCATTTACGCAGAGGTTCTACAGAGTTGTCTGTATTTAAAGGAGCGATCCAAGCGAGTGTGTAGCATTTGCAGTGGGGTCTCTCTGGGGAGGTGTCAGTACTTACAAGAGGGCTCAGGGCAGTGTGCCTTAGATTCCAGGCTGTCATGGCGAATGTCCGTTTGTGCAGTTTGGATCCGGGGGGTGTGTCGGTATTTACCAGAAGTGGTTTCCGGGGAAGTGCTTTCGAATATAGAGGAGTGTGTTGTTATTTCGAAGGGTTTCCCAGGGCGTGTGCCCGCATATGGAGGCCAAGTCTCTGGATACTTTCGAGAAAGAGTTGGATAGAGCTCTTAAGGCTAGTGGAATCAAGCGTTATGAGGATAAGGCAGGAACAGGATTCTGATTGAGGATGATCAGCCATGATCATAATGAATAGTGGTGCTGGCTGGAAGGGCAGAATGGCCTACTCCTGCATCTACTGTCTATTAGATTATATTTACAGGGTGGATCCCAGGGAGTGTGTCGATATTTACAGGAGGGGGCTTCCAGCAAATGTGTTGGCCTTTAGAAGGGGATACTGGAGAATGTGTCGGTATTTACAAGTGGGTCCCAAGGAGTGTTGCTATTTACATGTTGGTGACGCAGAGTATATTAGCGTTTAGAAGGGTGGTCCAAGGGATTCTGTCGGTATTTACACGGGGTGTTCTGCAGAGTGCGTTGGTATTTACTGGGGGCTTTGTCCCGCGGGGTGCGCCAGCATTGCAGGGGGTTCAAGGGGAATCTGTCAGTATTTTCAACGAGGGCACGGAGCATGTGTTGGTAATTACAGGGGGCCGTGTGTGCATTCACAACAGAGATTCCGTGGATTATATTGGTATTTACGGGCAAGGGTCACGTAGAGTGTGTCAATAGATACACGGGGTCCTGGGAAGTGTGTCACCATTTGCAGCGGTCATCTGGGGGAATGAAGCAGTATTTGTAGGTGGGTTCTGGGGGATGTGTTGATATTAAGCGGGCGTCACATGGAGAGTGTCTGCATTTACAGGATGGTCACAAGGAGTGTCTCAGTATTTAAGGTCGTTCTCGGGGAGTGAGAGTGTTTTTGCAGGGGAGTTTTTACAGTCCGTGTTTACTGTTGGGGTACCCGGGAGTTTGTCCATATTTGTATGTGGGGGCATGGAGTTTGTCGGTTTTTACAGTGGCGGCTCGTGAGTTTGCGTCAGTATTTACAGGGGATCCCAGTGGCGTGACAGTATTTATGGGGTGTCATGGGGAGTGTATCGGTATTTAGATGGGTTCGAGGGAGTATATTAGTATTTACAGGGTGTCCCGGGGGTGTGTCAGCACTGACAGAGGGTCTTGCAGAGTGTGCCTCTATTTAAAGTGGGGGCTCCTGGAGAGGGTGTCAATTTTGCAGGGGGAGCAAGGGAATTGCGTTGGTACTTACAAGGGGTTCCAGTGGACTGCGTCTGTATTTGCAGACATTCCCTGGGAGTGTGGTTGCATGTACCAGATGGGTTCCTGGGGATTGCGTCGGTACTTAAGTGGAGGTCCTGGGAGGTGTGTCGGTATATACAAAGTGGGTCACAGGGAGTGTGTCAGTATTTACAGAGGGTCCCGGAGAGTATGCCGGTATTTACTGGAGAGGGGTGCCAGTGAGACTCTCAGTATTTACAGGGAGTCCCACGGAATGTGTCAGCATTTACAGGGTGTCTCAGGGATTGTGTTGTTATTTAGTGGGTTTTCAGCGGGACTTGGTGAGTGTGTGGATATTTACAAGTTGTTCCCCAGAAGTGTGTCAGTAGTTACAGGGGCATCCCAGGGAATGTGTCCGCAATTAAAGGCTGTGTCTTAGGGAGTCTGCCTGTAAATACAGGGAGTCTCAGGGAGAGTTTCAGTATTTAGAGAGGTCTCCTGGGGAGTATGTCAGTACTAACATTGGGATGCAGAAAGAGTGTTAGCATTTACCGTGTGGACCTTGTGAATGTGTCGTTATTTACAAGTGGGTCACGAGGAGTGTGTCAGTAATCAAAGACGTTTTGCAACATGTGTGTCAGTATTTCCAAACGGCGTCCCGAGGAGTGTATGTGTATTTAAAGGGCAGGTACCAGAGAGTGTATCGGTGTTCCAGGGAGAGTCCATGGAATGCGTCAGTGATTTCTTTCTTCTGGAAAGTGCCAGGAGTGTGTCTGTATTTACAGGGGAGGTACCAGGGAGTGTGTCGGTATTACAGGTGG
>NC_057717.1:60431785-60435724 GCF_004010195.1 Chiloscyllium plagiosum | reverse complement strand
CAACTCACACCTTAAACGCATTATCTGGGCCGACATGCCACCAATTCAAGTTCATTTGAGAATGTAACTGTTAAAAGGGTTCTCCAATTTACATATAAAACAACTGAAAATAACATGTTCATTCTAAATGATGAGAGGTTTAACGAACAATCCAGATCTTTTTTCAAAATATAATGACAGTTACATCACACTGTAAATTCTGCTATAAATTCCGTGTCTTACGACCTTATATTCAACAACCACCTGGTGATGGAGCAGTGCTCCGAAAGTTAGTGCTTCGAAATAAACCTGTTGAGCTATAACCTGGTGTTGTGTAATTTTTATCTTTGCCCTTCACACCGGCATCTCCAAATCACTTCTGAATTTATGATAGCGGGAGAGCTATTGATGTTACAGCTGCTGATATCCCACCGTGCCTCATGGATGTCCGGTTTCCACTTGGTCGGTCATTTACAAGCATGTCCTACTTCAGAGTATGTAGTACCACAGAACACAGTGGATAGTTTCTTCAACATTAGGCTGAGACTTGCCCTCTGCAGGATAGTGTGATGCGTGCTCCGACAAATACTTTGAGGGACAGATCCATGTATGACAAGGTGTTTGGTGTGAATGTTTCCCTTGGTTCATCCATCACTTCCCGCAGTCTGGCTGCTGTGTATTTGAGGCCTCGCCGTGCTCAGTCAGTGCTGGGTCTGTGGAGACAATCTTGATGATGGACATTGTGGACCCACACCCAGAGTACGTTCGGTGTCCTTATCAAACTCATCTGTTTTCAACATCGAGGGAACTGAGTTATCATCAAGGCATGCGGCAGAGGGTAGTAGATGTCCATCAGGCAATTTCCTTGAGCATTTTTGCCCTGTTACCATGAGATTTCCCGTGTTCTGGAATCAATGTTGGCCAATTCCAGGGTAAGTCGTTCCATGACAGTATTGTCGGGTTTCGCCAACACTAGTCGGGCTGTCCTGGCAGAGGGACAGGATAGAGCCATGTACGGTGATCGGGCTTCATGAAACATTATCCCTCAGGTCTGCGTCTGTGAGTATGATTGAGTCAGATAGTTTTCTGACAGAGAGTGCTGTACTGGAAAAATACAGCAGGACAGGCGGCATCCGAGCAGCAGGAGAATCTATGTTTTGGGCAAAAGCCCTTCATCAGGAATGAGGTCCGTGTGCCAAGGAGCTGAGAAATAAATGAGAGGGGAGTGGGGCTTGTACAAAGCTAGCTGGGAATGCGGTAGGTCGATGAATGTGGGGGATACGGTGATAGGTCTCAAAGGAGGGTGGAGCTTATGTATGGGAAAGGCTTATGTATGGATAGTTCAAGAGGTTCGAGCTGAGTTGGTCGCTTGCACCTCTGATAATGTGGGAGGAGAGGAATGAGGAAACTGGTTGAATCTACATTGACACCACGTGGTTGGAGGGTCCAAAGCCAGAATATTAGGTGTTCTTCCTCCAGGCATCGGATGGTTAGGGTGTGGCGATGTAGGATGCCCAGCACCTGCAGGATCTTGTTGAATTAGGAGGGGGATTTGAAGTGTTCAGTCACAGGGTGGTGGGGGTGATTTGTGCAGTCGTCCCAGAGATGTTCTCTGAAACGATCAGCAAGTTGGTGTCCGATTTCCCCGATGTAGAGAAGACCATAACGGATACAGTAGATGACATGAGTGAAAGTACAGGTAAATTTCTGTCGGACGTGGAAGTTTCCTTTGGGATGGTGAGGGGATGTTTTGGGCGGCGTTGGTGGGGTAGATTTGTAGTTGGCGCTGGATGATGGGATGTATATGGACGTTGGTGAGCTGGAAACCGAGGAACAGGGAGATTGTGTCATTGTTGTGGTTGAAGGGGAGAAGTGTGAGGACGGAGGTCTGGGAAATGGGTGAAATGCGCTGAAGGGCATCGTCGACTACGTAGGAGGGGAAATTGTGGGTCTTTGAAGAAGGAAGCCATCTGACATTTTTTTAATTGTAGTTGGTCATCCTGGGAAGAGATGCGGCTGAGGTGGTGGGATAGCGAATACGGGATGGCGTTTTTACAGCAGGCAGGGTGGGAGGAGGTGTAGTCTAGGTACCTGTCGGAGTTTGCGGGTTTGTATTAAATGTCCGTGTTTAGTCAGTCGCTGGAAATGGAGATGGAGCGGCCCAGGAAAGGGAGGAACGAAACCAAGATCGTCCCGGTCAAATTGAAGTCGGGATGTAATGTGCTAGTGAAGTGATGAATTCTTCAAACACCCCGTGGCAGGGAGAGCTCATCAATACAGCAGAGGAAACTTTGGGGAATGGTGCAGGTGAAGTGGAGATACAGTTATGGATGTGTCTCTGTGTGTTTGAGAAGGGAGGGTTTCTTGTGTTTCATGACACATTTTTGTAAGCAGTTCAGACCTTGCCATTTCTTATTTCAGGTCCAATTATTTGAATAAATCTCTGACGACTGTGGCACAATTGAATATTTAACTGGCTCCGCAGTCAAACTGCTCATTTTGTCTCCAGGCAGATAAATAAGGTGTTTGTTTTCTGTCCTCAAAGTTGATGTCGTGACAACCTATGTCATGCTTTGCAAAGATTGTGTCAGACGTTACCTGAGGGCCATTACATCGGAGGATCTACTGGTCATTATCGTCAACCTGATATTGAGATAAATTCCCATTGTTATCCGGAACAGTTTTATTTCTCATGGGATTCCATCCCCGTGTGTAATATCCACGCCGTCTTGCTTTATGCAGCCATTGACCATCATTTTCACCTTTGATCGGTTTGTGGCCATTTGTTGCAAGAAGCTCAAAAGTAAATATTGCATTGAGAAAAATGCGGCGGTGGTTCTGGGAGTAGCGAATATGCTGAGCTATTTAAAGACTATTTCCTGGTAGTTTATGTTCACAGCTTGGTATTGGATGTGGAACACGTCCTGGTTTTGTCAGGAAACGGACAGTGTTCTATTCTCTTGCGTCTGCGTCACAATCGAGATCCTCCAACACATTCTAACACAGACTCTCCCGTTTCTCCCGAATCTGCTGCTCAATATTTTCACAGTCAGATACATTTTTAGTGACATACATAGCCCGCAGTAGACTCCGGGTTCAAACAAATGGAGACGCTCAGTCTGACACAGAAAATAGACATTGAAAAAAGGTCCATCATTTTACAGTTCGTGATCTCGTCCAAATTCATCCTGTTATGGTCAACGTTAATGGTTTATTCCATATGATAGCGGAAGTATTGGGTTGTGGATACCCCTGGCCATCTAGATTGTTTCGTGCAGGCATTGGGCTTCAGGCTGCAGCTCCTCAGTTGCTGCACCAACACCACGATTTATGTTGTGACCCAGACAAAGTTCAGACAGCAGCTGAAGAATGTGCCGAAATATCTCTTCACCGAAATACATCAATCTATCAAATTCACTCATTAATAAATTCATCCGGCATTTTCTTACCTCAGTTCAGTTTTTTCAGCGAAGAAGCAGCCTGCCTCTATGGTAACAGTCTGAGGACAGTGCTTGTTCGTCCAATCTTATCCCACAGGGACACCTTACAATGTTCCTCACACCTCAGTGGCGCAGTGACAAAAGGCATTCATCCCAATGACTGCATCAGTTACTTTAATTTGTAAAGATTAAAACTTTGCATCTAAATGTGCCGAGCAGCAGAGTGAAAGATGTTGTTTTTATTTGTTTTGAGGAATCTGAGCTGGAGAGAGACAAACTCAGCTCCAAGTCGTGGTTCTCAGTGAAGGGTCGGGGACCGTGGCCTGAGTTCAAACTTTGCAGGAAATTCGTTCTGTCATTGCTCTCACCTCTGCGTCTCCCACACCGATCTGGCCTCAACAAAATTAATCTCTGCGACCCCGTTCAACAAATCTCCATCCGACCACATCTGTGTCTCTCTCTCTCTCCTCCTCCCCCTCTCCCTCCATCCATTCCTCGCACTCCTCTCAATCACTCTCTC
>NC_057717.1:60422769-60429259 GCF_004010195.1 Chiloscyllium plagiosum | reverse complement strand
AGATTGGGACATGTAGACACAAAGTGGGTGTGGGCAAAATGAGACAGTCAGAGAGTGTGGGACGGATGCACAGAAAGAGTGGAGGGAGCAGAAAGAGCAAGAGTGGGATGAGGGTCGAGCGAGAAAGAGTCAGAGGGTGGTAGAAAGTGAGGGGAGAGATAGTGGGACGGAAAAAAATGAAGCAGTACCGGGGCGTGTGTCGGAATAGAACTGGTTCCCAGGGAGTGTTCTGACATCTGCAGGGGGTTCTGGGGAGTGTCTTGGTGTTTATAGATGGTTCCAGGGTGTGTGTCTTTATGTAGGGGGCCTCGGGGACTGTGTCAGTATTCAGGGGGTTCCTGGGGACGATGACTGTATTAAGAGGGTGGCCCAGGCATAGTGTCAGTATTTGCACGGGCTTCCCAGGGAGTGTGTCTGTATTTACAGGGGTTTGACTGGGAATGCGTTAGTATTTGGACAGGAGTCCCAAAGAGTATGTCAGTATTTAGAGGGAGGTCCCAGGGACCGTGTCAGATTTTACGGGAGGTGTTCCCAGGGAGGGCGAAAGTATTTACAGGGAATATCACGGAAGTGTACTCGATTTTACAGGAGTTACCCAGCGTGTCAGTATTTACAGTGAGGTCATGAGGGGTGTGTCGGTATTTGCACGACGGGGTCCCTGGGGAGTGTTCCCGTCATTATAGAGGGGTTCCGGGGAATGTGGCGGTATTTGCAGGGTCGGCCTTGGGAGTGTATTTGTCTTTACATGCGGGTCCCTGGGGAATGTGCAAGTCTTTGAAGGGATCCCAGGGAGTGATTCAATATTTACACACGGTCCGCGAGAAGTGCGTCAGTATTCAGAGCGGAGTCTTGGGGAGCATGTTGCAATTTATGGGAGTGTGTGGTTGGTCCCAAGGAGTGTCTCAGTCTTTACAGGGGCCTTCCACGCAGTTAGTATTCACAGGGGAGTCCGAGGAGCATGTTCTCACAATGAGTATGTTTGCACTTACAGGCAGTGTGCAGAGGAGAGTGCCTGTATTTGCAGGGCTGTTCTTGGAGTGCGTCGGTATTCACAGGGGAGGTACCGGTGACTGCAATGGTATGTACAGGGTTTCCCAGGCAGTTTGTCAGTAGTTCCAGGTAGTCCCGGTGAGTGTGTCAGTAGTTGCATGTGGGTCTTGGGGATGTGTGTCAGTATGTACAGGAGGGGCCCTTGCAGTATGTCACCAATTAAAAGTGTGATCCTGGCGAGTGTGTCGGTACTTATGTGGGTTTTCTGTGGAGTATGTCAGTTTTTCAACGTGGGGGCGGTGAGTGTGCCGGTTTTTACCGGGGTGGGTGTCCCGGGCAGTATGTGGGCATTTAAAGGGAGGTCCCGGGGAGACTGTAGGTATTCACGGGAGCTGGCCCGGGGAGTGACAGGGGTGTCCCAGGGCATTTGTTGATATTTAAAGGGTGGTCCCTGTGTGTATGTCATTATATGGGTTGGGGTCCGGGGGAGTGTGTGTGTATGTATTGTGGAGTCCCGTGAAGTGTGTCATTATTTATAGGAGGTCCTGGTGAGTGTGTCAGCATTTGCAGGGAGCCGAGCAGGGAATGTGCCAGCATGTACAGGGAAGACCAGGGAGTGTATTATTACTTATAATGTGGTCCTGGGAAGTGTATCAGCATTTGCATGGATGTCAGGGTCAGTGTTGACAGTGGGTTCCCGGGGAGTGTGTCTGTTTTCACAGAGGGTGTACCGGGGAGTGTATTTTCAGGTGGGTCACTGAGCGTTTGATGGTATTTATATGGGGGAACGTGGGAGTGTATCGGGATTTACATTAGGTCCTCCAGGGTGTGTCAGTATTTACATCAGAGGTCCAGTGGGTAGTGTTGGTCTTTACAGGAGGTTCTGGGAATGGTCTTGGTGTTTTCAGGTGAGTTCTGGGACACGTGTGAGTGTTTACAGAACAGTCATGCGGAGCATGTCGGTAACTACAGGGTAGACATGGGGATTGTGTCAGTATTTTCAGGTGGGTCCTTGAGAGTTTGTTGGTCTTTACATGGGGGAACGTGGGAGTGTGTCAGTATTTACATTAGGTCCTCCAGGGTGCATCAGTGTTTACAGCAGAGGTCCCGTAGACAGTGTTGGTCTTTACAGGGAGGTTCTGGGAACTGTATTGGTGTTTACAGGGGTGTTCTGGGGCACGTGTGAGAATTTACAGAACAGTCGTGCGGAGCGTGTTGGTAACTATAGGGTAGACATGTGAATTGTGTCAATATTTGAAGAGGGTGGTCTCAGGGAGTGTTTCACGATTTACAAGGGTGTCCCGGGGATTGTGTCAGTATTTACAGGGGAGACGTCGGCAAGTGTTTCTGTTTTTACTCGGGGCTCCTTGTGAGTGTGTTGCTTTTTTCAGGGAGGTCCTGGGGAGTATGTCATTATTTAAAGGCATGTTTCCAGGTGTGTATGTGTATTTACAAAGGGATCCCAGGGAGTGCATCGTTATTTCCATGGAGGTTCCAAGGAGTATGTCGCTATTTACAGGGGATTCCTGGAGTTTATGTCGGTATTTATTTGGAGGGGAATGTCCCGGGGCAGGTGTCAGTATTTCCAAAGGGGTCCTGTGAATTGCATCAGTATCAATAGCGTGGTCTTGGGGAGTGTGTCTGTATTTACATGGGTGGTCCAGGGGACTGTGTCTGCATTTCAGCATTGTCCTGGCAATGGGTCAGTATTTGCAGTTGTATGTCGGGGAATGTACGATATTTACAGGTGTGTCCTGTTGAGTGTGTTTTTATGTACAGTTGTGATCGCAGGGAGTGTGTCAGTGCTGAAATGTGGGTCCCGGTGAGTGTGTCAGTATTTGCAGATGTGTCCGACCGAGTGAATTGGTATTAACAGGGGGGGTCCTGGGAAATGTTTCTGCTTTTCCAAGGGGGCCCTAGTGACCGTGTCAAAATTATCAGGCAGGTCCCAGGAAGTGTGTGTGTATTTAGAGCAAGGAGTGTGTCAGTGTTTTCAGGGGGGTCCAGGCAATGTGTCAGCGTTTTACGTCTGGTCCCGGAAAGTGTGTCAGTATTTACAAGGGGACCGAGGGAGTGTGTCAGTACTAACTGGGGTGTTCAGGCAGGTTGTCAGTATTAACTGTAGTCCCGGAGAGTGTGCCGGTATTTATAGGAATGTCCAGGGGGTGTGTGTCAGTATTGACAGGAGGTGCTCTGGTGAGTGTGTCAGGATTGAAAGGTGGGTCCCTGGGAAATGAGGGGGTCGAGGGGAATGTATCGGTATTTACAGAATATTCCAGAGATTGTGTCGATATTTGCAGTAGTCGTCCCAGGGACTGTGTTGGACATCACAGCGAGCCTGTCAAAATTTTGCAGGGTTGTCCTGGGGAGCGTGAAGGTATTTACTGTATGGATCCGTGGATTGTTTTGATTTTAAAGGAGGGTCGCATGAAGTGTGTCAGTACTTACGGGTGGATCCCGTGGATTCTATCTGTATTACAGGGAAGATGTCGTGGAGTATCACGGTATTTGCTAAGAATCCTGAGGAATGTGCGGTGTTTTGGGGGGCCCATAGGGAGTTTGCTGATATTTACAGCGGAGTTCTGGTGAGTGTGGGAAGATGTCGGGGAGTATCACGGTATTTGCGAAGAATCCTGAGGAATGAGCGGTATTTTTGGGGAGCCATAGGGCGTTTGCTGATATTTACAGCGGGGTCCTGGTTAGTGTGTCAGTTTGATTTATAGTGTTCTGGGGAGCATGCCATTATTTCCAGAGGAGGCACAAGGATGTATGCCAGTAATTACAGGGAAGTCCCAGGGAGTGTGCCACTATTTACAGCGGTCCCAGGAAATGTGTCAATATTTACAAGAGTCCCGGGGAACATGTAGATATTTCCTGGTGTCATGTGGAGTGTGTCGGTAATCACAAGAGGGGTCCCGGTAGTGTGTCAGTGTTTACAGGACGGTCCTTAGCAATGTGTCAGTATTCACAGGGGTGTTCTGAGGAGTGTGTCATTATTTATCGGGCAGTCCTGATGAAAGTGTCAGTATTCATAGGGGGATTGCGGGGATTGTGTCAGTGTTCACTGGGGTGTTCCGAGGAGTGTGCAATTATTTATAGGGCAGTCCTGATGAATGTGTAAATATTCACAAAAGTCAGGTGGAAGATGTGTCGATATTTACCGGGGGTTTCCATGGAGTGTGTTGGTATTCACAGGGGTGTCCCAGAGGTGTGTTCATAAGTTCCCAGCAGTTAAAAGGGAGAGAATCTGCATTTATGGGGTGTCCCAGGGAGTGTGACTACTATTAGAGGGGAGGTACTGGGGAAGGTGTCGGTAGTTACGAGGATTCCTGGGGTGTGTATCAGTATTTACAGGGGTGTCTTAGTAGGGTGTCATAATTTGCAATGGGGTCCTGGGGGGTGTGTCGGTATTTATGGAGTGTCTCAGATCCTGTATAAGTATTTACAGCAGAAGTCCAGGTATTGTGTTGGTATTTAGAGGGGAGATGCCTGAGTATTTACAGGGGGACCCAGGGACTGTGCCAGTATTAATGCAAGTCATGGGATTGTGTTTTTATTTACACTGTGGTCGTAGGGAGTGTATCGCTATTTACAGGGGATGCCAGGGAGTGTGTCAAGTTTTATTAGGGCGCACCGAGGGCTCTAAAAAGTGTAAATATATTCACAGGATGGCTCCGGGGACTGTATCTGCATTTTAATAAGACCACCTGGGAATATGTCAGTATTCACAGGGGAGTCGTGTGTTTTGGCATTTACACAGGTTGTCCCGGGAGTGTGTCCGCATTCACAGAGGGATCCTGAGGAATGTGTCCGTGGTTTGAGGGTAGGTACTAAGGTATGCGTCGGTATTTACAAGATGCCCCGGGGAATGGGTAATATGATACTGGCGTGGTCCTGGGCAGTGTGTCAATATTTACAGGGGTGTCCAGGAAGTTTGTTAATATTCACAGTGATGTCCTGGGGACTGTGTGTGTTGTTATTTACAGGATGTGTGTTGGCATTTACAGGGGTGTTCCAGGGCAACGTGTCTGCATTTATTAGGGGTTTCTGGGGCATGCGTCAGAACTTTCAGGGAGTTTCCAGTGAGTGTGTCAGCATTTGAACGGAGGGGTCCTGGGGAAAGTGTCACGATTTAAAGGGGACATCCCGTGCATTGTGTGGTAATTATAAGACAGATGGCAGGAAGTGTGTCAATATTTTCAGGGTTGTTTTGGGGATTATGTCGGCTTTTATAATGGGGGTCCCGGGGAGCGTGTCAGTATTTACGTTGGGCGTCTAGTGAGTGTGGCATTATTTACTTGGGAGGTGGTGTCGGGTCCCTGGCAATTTGTCGGCATTGATGGGGTTTACGGGGAATGTGTTGCTATTTACAGGGGGAGCCTTGGGGTGTGTGGCGGTATTTAAATGGGGTACCCAGGGAACTCGGTACTTAGATGGGGTCCTGGACAGAATGTCAGTCTTCACAGGCAGCGTCACGGGAAGTGTGTCAATATTTACTGGGGTTTCCAGGGGAATGTGTCAGTATGTGCAGGTGTGTTCAGGGAGTGTGTCAGTATTTCCAGGAGTTCCACGTGGTGTGTGTCAGCATTTACAGGAGGTGTCCCGGGGAGTGTGTTAATATTTATTGGTTGTTCCCGCGAAATATGTCAGTATTTAGAGGGGATCCTGATGGATGCACCAATTTTCAAAGGCGGGGTGTGAGGAGTGTGTCGGTATTTACATAGATAGTCACAGGAATTCCTTGCAGTGTGTCCATACTGGAATCTATGTCAGCATTTATAGGAATACAGGCGACTGTGTTATTACATATGCGGGAGAGGAGTGGGTGCGGGACTGTGTCAATATTTGCAAGTGAGTCCTGGTGAGTCTGTCGGTATTTAGACGGAGGACCCGGCAACTGTATCGGTAATCACAGGGAATCCCGGTGAGTGTGTTGGCATTTACAAGGGCTGTAGTTGTGATCCGTGGTAAGTCAAAGGAGAAAATGAAGTCACAGGGTGTGCACGATGTTCTAGCCCGGTGGATAATGAACTGGTGGAGCAACAGGAGACAGAGAATGGTCGTTGTTGGAAGTTTCTCAAAATGGAGAAAGCTGACCAGTGGTGTTCCACAGGGTTCAGTTCTGAAGCCACAATTGCTGGTAATATATATAAATGATCTGGAAGAGGGCATTTTTGATCTGATCAGTAAGTTCGCAGTTGACATGAAGATTGGTGGAGTAGCAATAAGCATAGGGGACGTAAAAGAACACAAAAGAATATAGATAGTCTGGAGAGTTGGGCGGAGAAGTGGCAGATGGAGTTCCACAAAACAAATGTGAGGTGATGCATTTTAGGAATTCTAATTCGAGAGCAAACTATACTACAAACGCAAGAGCCTTGGGAAAAGTTGCTGATCAGAAAGGTCTGGGAGCTAAGGTCCATTGTACACTGGAGATGGCTGTACAGGTGGATAGACTGGTCAAGAATGCACATGGTATGCTTGCCTTCACCGGACGGGG
>NC_057717.1:60407888-60422475 GCF_004010195.1 Chiloscyllium plagiosum | reverse complement strand
AGCGTCACGGGAAGTGTGTCAATATTTACTGGGGTTTCCAGGGGAATGTGTCAGTATGTGCAGGTGTGTTCAGGGAGTGTGTCAGTATTTACAGGAGTTCCACGTGGTGTGTGTCAGCATTTACAGGAGGTGTCCCGGGGAGTGTATTAATATTTACTGGTTGTTCCCGCAAAATGTGTCAGTACTTAGAGGGGATCCTGAGGGATGCACCAATTTTCAAAGGCGGGGTGTGAGGAGTGTGTCGGTATTTACAGAGATAGTTACAGGAATTCCTTGCAGTGTGTCCATACTGGAAACTATGTCAGCATTTATAGGAATACAGGCGACTGTATTATTACATATGCGGGAGAGGAGTAGGTGGGGGACTGTGTCAGTATTTGCAAGTGGGTCCTGGTGAGTCTGTCGGTATTTAGACGGACCCGGCAACTGTATCTGTATTCACAGGGAATCCCGGTGAGTGGGTTGGCATTTACAAGGGCTATAGTTGTCATCTACAAGGACTTTAGTAAGGCTTTTGGTAAGGTTGCCCGTGGTAAGTCAAAGGAGAAAATGAAGTCACAGGGTGTGCAGGATGTTCTAGCCCGGTGGATAAAGAACTGGTGGAGCAACAGGAGACAGAGAATGGTCGTTGATGGGAGTTTCTCAAAATGGAGAAAGCTGACCAGTGGTGTTCTACAGGGTTCAGTTCTGAAGCCACAATTGCTTGTAATATATATAAATGATCTGGAAGAGGGCATTTTTGATCTGACCAGTAAGTTCGCAGTTGACATGAAGATTGGTGGAGTAGCAAAAAGCATAGCAAAAAGCATAGTTAAAGAACACAAAAGAATATAGATAGTCTGGAGAGTTGGGCGGAGAAGTGGCAGACGGAGTTCCACAAAACAAATGTGAGGTGATGCATTTTAGGAATTCTAATTCGAGAGCAAACTATACTACAAACGCAAGAGCCTTTGGAAAAGTTGCTGATCAGAAAGGTCTGGGAGCTAAGGTCCATTGTACACTGGAGATGGCTGTACAGGTGGATAGACTGGTCAAGAATGCACATGGTATGCTTGCCTTCACCGGACGGGGGACTGAGTGTAAGAGCTGGCAGATCATGTTAAAATTGTACAACACATTGGTTCAGCTGCATTTAGATTACTGCATATAGTTTTGGTCTACACGCTTTGGAGAGTGTGCAGAGAAAGTTTACAAGGATCTTATCTGGTCTGGAAGGTACTCGCTTTGAAGAGAGGTTGAGTAGGTAAGATCGTTTTCATTAGAAAAAAGCAGATTTGTGGGGAACCCGATTGAGATCTTCAAAATCATGAACGTGAGGACAGGGTAAATAGGGATTCTTTCCCAGGGTGAGGGATTCATGGTGAGAGGTGAACAGTTTTAGGTGGATATATACAGCAAGTACTTTATACAGAGATTAGATTCCCTACAGTGTGGAAACAGACCTTTCTGCCCAACCAGTCCACACCAACCCTCCAAAGAAGAACCCAAAAAGACCCATTTCCCTCTGTCTAATGCACCTAACACTACGGGCAATTTAGCATGGCCAATTCACCCGACCTTCAGTCCATATCTTTGGATTGTGGGAGGAAACTGTAGCACCTGGAGGAAACCCACGCAGACACGGGGGCAATGTGCAAACTGCACACAGACAGTCGCCTGAGGCTGCAATCGAATCTACGGCCCTGGTGCTGTGAGGCAGCAGTGGTAACCACTGAGCCACCGTGCCGACCACATGCTTAAGAATTAGGCAATAGATATAGATATATGCAGGATTTGGATTGGGTAAGAGTTGGATGGCTGAAGGGCCTGTTGCTGTGCTGTAAGTTTTCTTTGTTCTTTGTTCCATTTACCTGGGGGGGCACGGGCAGGGTGAGGCATGGTGAGTGTGGTTTTATACCCAGGCGATGTCACGGGAAGTGTGTGGGTATTTACTGACCTTCTCATGGAGTGAGAAGAGTTTCTTGAAGAAGGGCTTATGCCCGAAACGTCGATTCCCCTGTTCGCTGGATGATGCCTGACCTGCTGCGCTTTTCCAGCAACACATTTTCAGCTTCTCAGTG
This sequence comes from Chiloscyllium plagiosum, assembly GCF_004010195.1. Taxonomy (NCBI): domain Eukaryota; kingdom Metazoa; phylum Chordata; class Chondrichthyes; order Orectolobiformes; family Hemiscylliidae; genus Chiloscyllium; species Chiloscyllium plagiosum. Next base: position 60,420,415 of record NC_057717.1, on the reverse strand, counting down.
AGTGTGATGGTATTTACAGTGGGATCCCGGCGAATGTGTCAGTACTTACTGGGGCTACTGGGGAGTGTCAGTATTTAAGAGGGGTCTCAGTAAGTGTGTCGTTATTGACAGTGGGGAACTGGGGAGTGTGTCAGTATTTACAGGCAGTATCCAGGAAGTGTGTTGCTATTTACAGAGCTTCACTGGGAGTGTTTTGGTGTTGGTGAGGGGGTGGGGGACGGGGACACTGGCATTGACAGGCTCGGTCCCAGGGAGTGTTTCGGTATTTACAAGGGGCCTTTGGGGAGTGTGTCACCGTTTACGTGGGTTCTCGAGGACTGTGTCGATATTTACAGAGGGTGACAAGGAGTGTCTCGGTAATTACTGGTGGGGTCCCAGGGTGTTGGTGCACAATTACTGGAAGGTTACGGGGAGTATATCAATTTTTACAGTGGGGATCCCTGGGAATGTGTCAGCATTTATAAAAGGATTCCGGGGAGGGTGTCACTATTCCAGGCTGCTCCCACAGAGTGTGTCAGAACTAACAAGGGTTCCCAAGGAGCATGTCAGCATTTGCACGGGAGTTTGGGCTTTGTGTAAGTATGTAGTTGGGGAGGGGGGTGATCTGTGGAGTATGCCAGTATTTACAGTGGGAGTCCCTGGCACTGTGTCGGTATTTACAGTGGGGATCCCGGGAGTGTGTCAGCATATGGAGGGAACCGTCCAGGGAAAGTGTCAGCATGTACAGCGAAGACCAGGGAGTGTATTATTACTTACAATGAGATCCTGGGAAGTTTATCAGCATTTACATGGATGTCAGGGTCAGAATTGACAGTGGGTTCCCGGGGACTGTGTCTGCTTTCACAGAGGGTGTCCCGGAGAGTGTATTTTCAGTTGGGTCACTGAGTGTTTGTTGGTATTTATATGGGGGAACGTGGCAGTGTGTCAGTATTTACATTAGGTCCCCCAGGGTGTATCAGTATTTACAGGAGAGGGCCGGGAGTGTGTTGGTCTTTACAGGGAGGTTCTGGGATCTGTATTGGAGTTTACAGGGGAGTTCTGGGGCACGTGTGTGTACTTACAGAACAGTCGTGCGGAGCGTGTTGGTAACTATAGGGTAGACATGGGGATTGTGTCAATATTTGAAGGGGATGGTCTCAGGGAGTGTTTCGCTATTTACATGGGTGTCCCTGGGATTTACAGGGGAGAAGTCGGCAAGTGTCTGTGTTTTAACTTGGGGCTCCTTGTGAGTGTGTTGTTATTTTCAGGGAGGTCCCGGGGAGTATATCATTATTTAAAGGCATGTTCCCAGGTGTATATCTGTATTTACAAAGGAATGCCAGGGAGTGCATCAGTATTTCCAGGGAGTTCCCAGGGAGTGTGTCGTTATTTACAGGGGGTTCCTGCAGAGTATGTCGTTATTTATTTGGAGGGGAGTGTCCCGGGGCAGGCGTCAGTATTTCCAGGGGTCCTGTGGAGTGCATCAGTATCTATGGGGTAGTCCTGGAGAGTGTGTCTGTATTTACATGGGTGGTCCAGGGGACTGTGTCTGTATTTACATGGGTGGTCCAGGGGACTGTGTCTGCATTTCAGCATTGTCCTGGCAATGGGTCAATATTTGCAGTTGTATGTTGGGGAGTGTACCGTATTTACAGGTGTGTCCTGTTGAGTGTGTTTTTATGTACAGTTGTGATCGCAGGGACTGTGTCAGTATTTACATGTGTGTCCCGGTGATTTATCAGTATTTGCAGATGTGTCTGACGGAGTGAATTGGTATTTTCAGGGGGGGGTCCTGGGAAATGTTTCTGCTTTTCCAAGGGGGCCCCAGTGAGTGTGTCAATATTATCAGGCAGGTCCCAGGAATTGTGTGTATTTAGAGCAAGGTACTGAGGAGTGTGTCAGTGTTTTCAGGGAGTCCAGGCAAGGTGTCAACATTTTAAGTGTGGTCTCGGAAAGTGTGTCAGTATTTACAAGGGGACTCGAGGGAGTGTGTCAGCATTAACTGGGGTGTTCAGGCAGGATGTCAGCATTAACTGTGGTCCCGGAGAGTGTGCCAGTATTTATAGGAATGTCCGGGGGTGTGTGTCAGTAATTACAGGAGGTGCCCTGGTGAGTGTGTCAGTATTTAAAGCTGGGTCCCTGGGAAATGAGGGAGACAAGGGGAATGTATCGGTATTTATAGAATATTCCAGAGATTGTGTTTGTATTTGCAGCAGTGGTCCCAGGGACTGTGTTGGACTTCACAGCGAGCTTGTCAAATTTTGCAGGGTTGTCCTGGGGAGCTGAAGGTATTTAATGGATGGATCCGTGGATTGTTTTGATTTTAAAGGAGGTTCGCATGAAGTGTGTCAGTACTTACGGGTGGATCCCGTGGATTCTATCAGTTCTTACAGGGATGATGTCGGGTACTTTCACGGTATTTGCGAAGAGTCCTCAGGAATGTGCGGTGTTTTGGTGGGCCCATAGGGAGTTTGCTGATATTTACAGCGAGGTCCTGGTGAGTGTGGGCTGATGTCGGGGAGTGTCACGGTATTTCCGAAGAGTCCTGAGGATTGAGCGGTATTTTTTGGGCCCATAGGGAGTTTGCTGATACTTACAGCGGGGTCCTGGTGAGTGTGTCAGTTTGATTTGTAGTGTTCTGGGGAGCATACCATTATTTACAGAGGAGGCACAAGGATGTATGCCAGTAATTAGAGGGAAGTCCCAGAGAGTGTGATACTATTTACAAGGGTCCAGGAAGTGTGTCAATATTTGCAAGAGTCCCGGGGAACATGTCGATATTTCCAGGTGTCATGTGGAGTGTGTCGGTAATCACAAGAGGGGCCCGGGTAGTGTGTCAGTGTTGACAGGGCGATCCTTAACAGTGTGTCTGTATTCACAGGGGTGTTCTGAGGAGTGTGTCATTATTTATTGGGTAGTCCTGATGAAAGTGTCAGTATTAATAGCTGGAATGCGGGGATTGTGTCAGTGTTCACAGGGGTGTTCCGAGGAGTGTGCCATTATTTATAGGGCAGTCCTGATGGATGTGTAAATATTCACAAAAGTTAGGTGGGAGATGTGTCGATATTTACCGGGGGTTTCCATGGAGTATGTTGGTATTCACACGGGTGTTCCAGGGCTGCGTTGATAATTTCCCAGCAGTTCAAAAGGTAGAGAATCTGCATTTATGGGGTGTCCCAGGGAGTGTGACTGCATTTAAAGGGGCGGTACTAGGGAATGTGTTGGTAGTTCCATTGGTTCCGGGGTGTGTGTCAGTATCTACAGGGGTGTCCAGGTAGGGTGTCATTATTTACATTGGGGTCCTGGGGAGTGTGTCGGTATTTATGGTGTGTCGCAGATACTGTATAAGTATTTACAGCAGAAATCCAGGTATTGTGTTGGGATTTAGAGGGGAGATGCCAGGACTTGACTCAATATTTACCGGGGGTCCCAGGGGCTGTGCCAGTATTAATGCAAGTCATGGGTTTGTGTTTGTATTTACACTGTTGTCCTAGGGAGATTGTTGGTATTTACAGGGGTTGCCAGGGAGTGTGTCAACTTTTATTTGGGTGCCCTGGGAGTTTTTCAGAATTTACCGAGGGGCTCTAAAAAGTGTAAATACATTCACAGGATGACTCCCGGGGACTGTATCTGCATTTTAATAAGACCACTGGGGAATGTGTCAGTATTCACAGGGGAGTCGTGTGTTTTGGCATTTACACAGGTTGTCCCGGGAGTGTGTCTGCATTCACAGAGGGATCCTGTGTCCGTGGTCTGAGGGTAGGTACTAAGGTATGCGTCGGTATTTACAAGACGCCCCGGGGAATGGGTAATATGATACAGGCATGGTCCTGGGCAGTGTGTCAATATTTACAGGGGTGTCCAGGAAGTTTGTTAATATTCACAGTGATGTCCTGGGGACTGTGTGTGTTGTTATTTACAGGATGTGTGTTGGCATTTACAGGGGTGTTCCCGGACAACTGTCTGCATTTATTAGGGGTTTCTGTGGCATGCGTCAGAACTTTCAGGGATGTTCCAGTGAGTGTGTCAGCATTTGAACGGTGGGGTCCTGGGGAAAGTGTCAAGATTTAAAGGGGACATCCCGTGCATTGTGTCGTAATTCTAAGACAGATGGCAGGAAGTGTGTCAATATTTTCAGGGGTATTTTGGGGATTGTGTCGGGGTCCCGGGGAGCGTGTCAGTATTTACGTTGGGTGTCCAGTGAGTGTGGCATTATTTACTTGGGAGGTGGTGTCGGGTCCCTGGCAATTTGTCGGAAATGATGGGGTTTACGGGGAATGTGTTGCTATTTACAGGGGGAGCCTTGGGGTGTGTGGCGGTATTTAAATGGGGTACCCAGGGAACTCGGTACTTAGATGGCGTCCTGGACAGAATGTCAGTATTCACAGGGAGCGTCACGGGAAGTGTGTCAATATTTACTGGGGTGTCCAGGAAATTGTGTCAGAATTTGCAAGTGTGTTCAGGGAGTGTGTCAGTATTGACAGGAGTTCCACCTGGTGTGTGTCAGTATTTACAGGAGGTGTCCCGGGGAGTGTGTTAATATTTACTGGTTGTTCCCGCGAAATGTGTCAGTATTTAGAGGGGATCCTGAGGGATGCACCAGTTTTCAAAGTCGGGATGTGAGGAGTGTGTCGGTATTTACATAGATAGTCACAGGGATTCCTGACAGTGTGTCCATACTGTTAACTATGTCAGCATTTATAGGAATACAGGCGACTGTGTTATTACATATGCGGGAGAGGAGTGGGTGCGGGACTGTGTCAGAATTTGCAAGTGGGTCCTGGTGAGTCTGTCGGTATTTCGACGGAGGACCCGGCAACTGTGTCTGTATTCACAGGGAATCCCGGGGAGTGTGTTGGCATTTACAAGGGCTATAGTTGTCATCTAAATGGACTTTAGTAAGGCGTTTGATAAGGTTCCCCGTGGTAAGTCAAAGGAGAAAATGAAGTCACATCGTGAGCAGGATGTTCTAGCCCGGTGGATAAATAAATGGTGGAGCAACAGGAGACAGAGAATGGTCGTTGATGGGAGTTTCTCAAAATGGAGAAAGCTGACCAGTGGTGTTCCACAGGGTTCAGTTCTGAAGCCACAATTGCTTGTAATACATATAAATGATCTGGAAGAGGGCATTTTTGGTCTGATCAGTAAGTTCGCAGTTGACATGAAGATTGGTGGAGGAGCAAAAAGCATAGGGGACGTTACAGAACACAAGAGAATATAGATAGACTGGAGAGTTGGGCGGAGAAGAGGCAGATGGTGTTCCACAAAACAAATGTGAGGTGATGCATTTTAGGAATTCTAATTCGAGAGCAAACTATACTACAAACGCTAGAGCCTTGGTAAAGTTGCTGATCAGAAACGTCTGGGAGCTGAGTTCCATTGTACACTGGAGATGGCTGTATAGGTGGATAGACTGGTCAAGAATGCACATGGTATGCTTGCTTTCGCCGGACGGGGGATTGAGTGTAAGAACTGGCAGATCAGGTTAAAATTGTACAACACATTGGTTCGGCTGCATTTAGAGTACTGCATATAGTTTTGGTCGACACATTACCAAAAGGCTCTACACGCTTTGGAGAGTGTGCAGAGAAAGTTTACAAGGATCTTATCTGGTCTGGAAGGTACCCGCTATGAAGGGAAGTTGAGTAGGTTAGATTGTTTTCATTAGCAAACAGCAGATGTGTGGGGAACCCGATTGAGATCTTCAAAATCATGAACGTGAGGACAGGGTAAATATAGATACTTTCCCAGGGTGAGGGATGCAAGGTGAGCGGTGAATAGTTTTAGGTGGATATATACAGCAAGTACTTTTTACAGAGATTAGATTCCCTACCGTGTGGAAACAGGCCCTTCGGCCCAACCAGTCCACACCAACCCTCCAAAGAATAACCCACAAGACCCATTTCCCTCTGTCTAATGCACCTAACACTACGGGCAATTTAGCATGGCCAATTCACCTGACCATCAGTCCACATCTTTGGACTGTGGGTGAAAACTGTCGCACCCAGAGGAAACCCACGCAGACACGGGGGCAATGTGCAAACTGCACACAGAAAGTCGCCTGAGGCTGGAATCGAACCTACGGCCCTGGTGCTGTGAGGCAGCAGTGGTAGCCACTGAGCCACCGTGCCGCCCACATGCTTAAGAATTGGGCAATAAATATAGATATATGCAGGATTTGGATTGGGTCAGAGTTGGATGGCTGAAGGGCCTGTTGCTGTGCTGTAAGTTTTCTTTGTTCTTTGTTCCATTTACCTGGGGGGGGCACTGGCAGGGTGAGGCATCGTGAGTGTGGTTTTATATCCAGGGGATGTCACGGGAAGTGTGTGGGTATCTACTGACCTTCTCAGGGAGTGTGATGGTATTTACAGTGGGATCCCGGAGAATGTGTCAGTACTTACAGGGGGCTACTGGGGAGTATCAGTATTTAGATAGGGGTCTCTGTGTGTCGTTATTGACAGTAGGGCATTGGGGAGTGTGTCAGTATTTACAGGCAGTATCCAGGAAGTGTGTCACTATTTACAGAGCTTCCCTGGGAGTGTTTGGTGTTTGCAGGGACGGGGGGCGGGGACAGTGGCATTGACAGGCTAGGACCCAGGGAGTGTTTCGGTATTTACAAGGGGCCCATGGGATGTGTGTCACCGTTTACGTGGGTTCTCGACGACTGTGTCAATATTTACAGAGGGTTACAAGGAGTGTCTCGGTATTTACTGGTGGGGTCCCAGGGAGTTGGTGCATAATTACGGGGAAGGTTTCGGGGAGTATATCAATTTTTACAGTGGGGGTCCCTGGGAATGTGTCAGCATTTATAAAGGGTTTCCAGGGAGGGTGTCACTATTCCAGGCTGCTCCTACAGAGTGTGTCAGAACTAACAAGGGTTCCCAAGGAGCATGTCAGCATTTGCACGGGGGTTTGGGCTGTGTGTAAGTATTTAGTTGGGGAGGGGATGTGACCTGGGGAGTATGCCAGTATTTACAGTGGGATTCCCTGTCACTGTGTCGGTATTTACAGCGGGGATCCCGGGTGTGTGTCAGCATATTCAGGGGTCCCGGTTGTGTGTCAGGATGTAAGTTGGGTGTGGTACTAGAGAATGTGGGCTGAAAATGTGTTGCTGGAACAGCCCTGCAGGTCAGGCAGCACCCAGGGAACAGGGGAATCGACGTTTCGGGCATAAGCCCTTCTTCAGAAATGCTCCTGCCCCACCGAACTCATCTCTACAAGGATGCCTTCCTACTAGGGAGTGTGTTGTTAATTACAGGGGGGTACCGGGGACTGTATCTGCATTTACAGCAGAGGTTCTACGGATTTGTCTGTATTTACAGGAGAGATCCAAGCGAGTGTGTCAGTATTTGTATTGGGGTCTCTCGGGGGAGGTGTCAGTACTTACAAGAGGGATCAGGGCAGTGTGTCTCTATTTCCAGGCAGTCCTGGCGAGTGCGTCCGTGTGAGCAGGTCGGATCCCGGGAGTGTGTCGGTACTTACCGGGAGTGGATTCCGGGGTAGTGTCTTAGAATTTAGAGAAGTGTGTTGTTATTTAGAGGGGTTTCCCAGGGTGTGTGCCCGCATGTGGAGGCCAAATCTCTGGATACTTTAAAAAAAAGAGTTGGACAGAGTTCTAACGGCTAGTGGATTCAAGGGTTATGGGCATAAGGCAGGAACAGGCTACTGATTGAGGATGATCAGCCATGATCATAATGAATGGTGGCGCTGGCTCCAAGTGCAGAATGACCTACTCCTGCACCTACTGTCTATCATATTATATTTACAGGTTGGATCCCAAGGAGTGTGTCGATATTTACAGGTTGGGGGCTTCCAGCAAATGTGTTGGCCTTTAGAAGGGGATACTGGAGAATGTGTCGGAATGTACAAGTGGGTCCCAAGGACTGTGTTGCTATTTACAGGTTGGTGACACAGAGTATATTAATGTTTAGAAGGGTTTCCAAGGGATTCTGTCGGTAATCACACAAGGTGTTCTGCAGAGTGCGTTGGTATTTACTGGGGGCTGGGTCCCGCGGGGAGCGCCAGTATTGCAGGGGTTTCAAGATGAATTTGTCAGTATTTTCAACGAGGGAACGGAGCATGTGTTGGTAATTACAGGGGACAGTGTGTGCATTCACAACAGAGATTCCGTGGATTATGTTGGTAGTTACGGGCAAGGGTCACGTGGAGTGTGTCAATAGATACAGGGGGTCCTGGGGAGTGTGTCACCATTTGCAGCGGTCATTTGGGGGAATGAATCAGTATTTGTAGGTGGGTTCTGGGGTATGTGTTGGTATTTAGCGGGAGTCACAGGAAGAGTGTCTGCATTTACAGTATGGTCCCAAGGAGTCTGTTGGTATTTTCTGTGGGTCTCGGGGCATGTGACTGTTTTTACAGGGGAGGTTCCAGGGGAGTGTGACTGTATTTACTGGTGGTGTCCCGGGAGTTTGTCCATATTTGTATGTGGGGGCATGGAGTATGTCGGTTTTTACAGTGGCGGCTCGTGAGTTTGTGTCAGTATTTACAGGGGATCCCAGTAGCGTGACAGTATTTACGAGGTGTCATGGGAGTGTATCGGTATTTAGATGGGCTACGAGGGAGTGTGTTAGTATTTACAGGGTGTCCAGAGGATGTGTCAGCACTGACAGGGTGTCTTGCAGAGTATGCCTCTATTTAAAGTGGGGGCTCCTGGAATGGGTGACAATATTGCAGGGGGAACAAAGGAATTGCGTTGGTAGTTACAAGGGGCTCCAGTGGACTGCGTCTGTATTTGGATACATTCCCTGGGAGTGTGGCTGTATGTACCAGAGGGGTTCCTGGGGATTGCGTCGGTACTTAAGTGGAGGTCCTGGGAGTTGTGTCGGTATATACAAAGTGGGTCACAGGGAGTGTGTCAGTATTTACAGACGGTCCCGGAGAGTATGCCGGTATTTACTGGAGAGAGGTGCCAGGGAGAGTGTCAGTATTTACAGGGAGTCCCACAGAATGTGTCATCATTTACAGGGTGTCTCAGGGATTGTGTTGTTATTTAATGGGTGGTCCCACGGGGTGTGTCTGTATTTACAGGCTGTGTCCCAGGGAGATTTTCAGCGGGACTGGCTGAGTGTGTGGATATTTACAAGGTGTTCCCGGGAACTGTGTCAGTAGTTACAGGGGTGTCCCAGGGAATGTGTCCGCAATTAAAGGTTGTGTCCTGGGGAGTCTGCCTGTATTTACAGGGAGTCTCAGGGAGTGTTTCAGTATTTAGAGAGGTCTCCTGGGGAGTGTGTCAATACTAACATTGGGATGCAGAAAGCGTGTTAGTATTTACGGTGTGGACCTAGTGAATGTGTCGTTATTTACAAGTGGGTCACGAGGAGTGTGTCAGTAATCAAAGGCGTTTTGCAAGATGTGTGTCAGTATTTACAAACGGCGTCCCGAGGAGTGTATCTGTATTTAAATGGCCGGCGCCAGAGAGTCTATCGGTATTCCATGGAGAATCCATGGAATGCGTCAGTGATTTTTTTCTTCTGGAAAGTGCCAGGAGTGTGTCTGTATTTATAGGGGAGGTACCAAGGAGTGTGTCGGTATTACAGGGGGAACCCAGGGAATATGTCAGCAATTGTTAGGAGGCATTGAGTTTGTCTGTGTTTGCAGGGTTCTGGGGAGTATGTCTGTATTTACAGATGGGTTCCAGTGAGTCTGTCGGCATTTGCAGTGGGCTCTCTGCGAGTGTGTCGTCATTTACAATTGGTTCCCAGGGAGTGTATTGTTATTTACGATGGGCAGTTCCGGGAAGTGTGTTGGTATTTACAGAGTGTGTCGGTATTTACAGAGTGTGTCCTGGAGAGTCTGTCAGTATTGAAAAGGGGGACACAGAGTGTGGGCCCGTACTTGCAGGGAGGGTCCCAGTTGAGTGTCAGTAACTACAAGGTGTCATGGCAAGAGTGACCGTATTTTCAGGTGCTGGGAGCGAGGGTCCCAGGGAGCCTGTCTGTTTAAAAGTGGGGGTCCCGGGGATTATGTTGGTATTTACAGGAGGTTACCAATGTGTGGGTCTATATTCAGAGGGGGGCACCATTGAGTGTGTCAGCATTTATACGGGTCCCAGGGAGTGTGTCGGTACTTACAGTTGCATCCCCAGGGAGTGTGTCCCTAATTAGAGTTGGAGCCCCGGGGACTGTGTCCGTATTTAAATGTGGGGTCCTGGGGACTATGTCAGTGTTCGCAGGAGGTTTCTGGGGAGTGTTTCAGTACTCACAGGGATTGTCCATGCAGTGTTAATTTTCTTATAACAGGTGGATCCCGGGGTGTTTGGTGGTATTTATGGCGGGTCCCGTGGAGTGTGTCAGCACTTGCAGGTCTCAGGGTGTGTGTCGGTATTTAGAAGGGGTTCCCAGGGAGTGTGTCGTTATTGACAGGGAGTGTACCTCAAAGAATGTCCCTACTTACAGGCTGAGTCACGGGGATGATGTGTTGGTATTTACAAGGGGTTCCCGCTGTTAGAAACAGGAGCGGAGCGGTCACATTGTTGGAGTTTTCAATAGTCCTCCGCAGAGTTCCAAGGAGGTAGAAGAGAGGATTGGCAAAATTATTCTGGGTCGGAGTGAAAGGAAAAAGGTGGTCATTATGGGGGACTTTAACATTGACTGAAAATGCTATACCTCCAGAATAATGGACTGTTCAGTTTTTTGTCCAATGTGTACAGGAGAGTTTCTGACACAGAATGTCATCGAAGGGCCAAAAAGAGGGGAGGCCACATTGAATCTGGTGCTTGGTAATGAACCAGGCCAGATGTTTGATTTAGTTGTCGGTGAACACTTTGGAGAGAGTGACCATAATTCAGTTGCGTTCAGTTTAGCAATGGACAGGGATACGTACATGCCACAGGCTAAGTGTTATCGATGGGGCAAGGGCAATTATAATGCGATAAGGCCAGAATTAGGACGCATAGAATGTGCTAGCAAAATGCATGGGATGCAGACAATAGAAATGTGGAGCTGGTTGAAGGAACGGATATTGCATGTCCTTGATAGTTATGCCCCTGTCAGGCAAGGAGGAAGTGATAAGGTTGGGAAACCATGGTTTACTGCAGAAATTACATTTATTGTTAAGCAGAAGAAGGAGGTTTATATGTTGATGAGGCAAGATGGTTCAGATGAGGCGATGGAGAGTTACAGGTCAGCTGGTAAGGATTTAAAGAGAGAGTGAAGAAGAGCTAAGGGAGGACACAAGCAGACTTTAGCAAATAGAATAAATGAGAACACTAAAGTTTTCTACAGGTATGTGAAGAGGAAAAGGATGAGTAGGATATGAATAGGGCCAGTCAGAGACAGAAGTGGGAAGTTGAGAGTAGACACTGTGGAGATCGGAGAGATGCTAAACGAACATTTCTTATCGGGTTTCATTTCGGTAAAGGAGAATATTGCAGAGGAGAAGAAAGAGATACGAGATGTTAGACTAGAAAGGATCGAAGTTAGTTACGAACTTCCATTTTCATTTCAAGAAGGAGTGAAAGTAGACAAGTCCCCTGGGCCAGATGGGATTCATCTGAGGATTCTCTAGGAAGCTAGGGACGAGATAACAGAGGCGTTGGCATTGATATTAGAGTCGTCGTTGTCTACAGGTTTAGTACCAGAGGATTGGAGAATTGCAAATGTTGTGCCATTGCTAAAGAAGAGCAGTAGAGATGCCCCAGGCAATTACAGACCAGAAAGTCTTACTTCTGATGTAGGGAAGGTTTTGGAAAAGAGTATAAGAGATAAGATTTATCATAATCTAGCAAGCAATAATTTTATATCGGATTTTTAACATGGTTTTGTCAAGGGCAGGTCGTGTCTCACAACCTCACTGAGATTTTTTTCAGAGAGTAACCAAACATGCAGATGAAGGTAGGGCAGTTGACGTGGTATACATAGACTTCAGTAAGGCCGTTGATAATATTCCACATGTTGAGAATATGCACAAGCATGGGATTGAAAGTGATTTAACAGTTTCGATTAGAATCTGGCTTTCTGAAAACAAGCAGCGAGTGGTGTTTGATGGAAAATATACAGCCTGGAGGCTGTTTACTGGTGGAGTGCCACAAGGATCTGTTTTTGGACCACTGCTGTTTGTCATTTTTATAAATTACTTAGGGGCAGGCGTAAGTGGATGGATCAGTAAATTTGCAGATGACACTAAGATCGTTGGAGTAGTGGACAGTTTGGAAGCACGTTACAGGTTGTGGGGGACTTGGATAAGCTGCAGATTTGGGTGAAAGGTGGAAAATGGCGTTCAATCCAGCTAAATGTGAGGTGATGCTCTTTTGGAAGAACAACACGAAAGCTGACTTCTGGGTATATGGAAACATTATTGGTGATGTGGATGTGCAGAGGGATCTTGGTGTCCATGTACATAGATCCCTGAAAGTTGCCACCCAGGTGTTTAGTGCTGTTAAGAAGACATTCGGTGTGTTTGATTTCATTGGTAGAGAAATTGAGTTCCAGAGCCACAATATCATGCTGCAAATATACAATACACTCGTGCGGCCACACTTGGAATACTGTTCACAGTTCTGGTCCCCATATTTCGGGAAGGATGTGGAAGGA
>NC_057717.1:60401917-60404974 GCF_004010195.1 Chiloscyllium plagiosum | reverse complement strand
CCTGTGAACCCATCCTTACTGTGCTGGTCTCGTAATGGCTTGTGACACCATCCCCAATCTGTTCACCAAGGAAATACATGTGATCACGTGCCGACTGTGTTCTCTGAGCAACGACCTGCGAACTCATTCCCTCTCTGTTCTCCCAGCAACGGCCTCAGAACTCATTCCTACCCTTTCCCCAAAGCAACACTCTTTAAAACCGTTCACATTACGTTCCGCTGGTGACGTCCTGTCAACGCATCCTCACTCTGTTCTCCCAGCAACGGCCTTTGAACCCATTCCCACTCTATTCTCCTAACGACAGCCAGTGAGCCAATTGCCACTGTTTCCCCAACAACAGGCTGTCAATCCTACTGTGTTTCCCTAGCTACAGCCTGTGAACTAATTCCCACTCTGTACCCATAGAAACTGCCTGTGAACCGATCCCCACTCTGTTCCACTGGCAACGGCCTGTGAACCAATCCCGACACTGTTCTACTATAAAGAAAATCGTGAGCCCATTTACACACTTTTCTCCGAAAAACAGCCTGTGAACGCAAACGGAGCGTGTTTCCCTAGCGACTGCAATTAAATCCATTAACAGTCTACTCACCACGGACTGAGACCCCGTCCCCTCAGTGTTAGGTTAGCAATGGCCTGTGAACTCATGTCATCTCTGTTCTCCAGTTAACGTCCTGAGAAAAAATTCGCAAACTGTACTCCCAACAATTGCCTGTGAACCCAATGCTACTCAGTTCAGCTCGCAACGGCTGTGAACTCATCCACACTCCATTATCCAGCACCAGTCTCTGAGACCATCTTCAATCTGTTCTGCGAACAGATGCCTGTGAACCCTTTACTATAATGTTCATCTTGTAGCGGACATTAAGTTCATCTATACTCTGATACCCTAGCAACGGTAATAAAACCCCTCCCCACTTTTTTTTTAACCAAACGTCCATTGAAACCATTCCCCTCTGTGCTCCACACAAATGCCTGCGAACCCATTGCACTTCTGCTACCCAAGCAACATCCGGTGAATCCATCTCCAGTCTGTTTCCCCAGCAATAGCCGTTGAACCAATCTCCAGTATTGTTCCATAGCATAATCTTTGAACCCATTCGCATTCTCTTCTCTTAGCAACGGCCTGTAAACACATTGCCACATAGTTCCTATGGCAGTGGCCGCTGATTTCACTCATAGAGTCATAGAGTCATAGAAATGCACAGCATGGAAACAGACCTTTCGCTCCAACCTGTCCAGCCGACCAGATATCCCTACCCAATTTCGTCCCACCTGCCAGCACCCGGCCCATACCGTTCCAAACCCTTCCTATTCATATATCCATCCAAATGCCTCTTAAATGTCGCAATTGCATCAGCCTCCACACACTTCCTCTGGCAGCTCATTTCATACATGTACCACTCTTTGGTCTCTTTTATATCTTTCCCCTCTCAACCTAAACCTATGCCCTCTAGTTCTGGACTCCCCGATACCAGGGAGAAGACTTTGTGTATTTATCCTATCCATGCCCCTCATAATTTTGTAAACCTCTATAAGGTCACCTCACAGCCTCCGACGCTCCAGGGAAAACAGCCCCAGCCAATTCAACATCTCCCTATAGCTCAAATCCTCCAACCCTGGCAACATCCTTGTAAATCTTTTCTGAACCCTTTCAAGTTTCACGGCATCTTTCCAATACGAAGGAGACTATAATTGCACGCAATACTCCAACCGTGGCCTAACTATTGTCCTTTACAGCCGCAACATGACCTCCCAACTCTTGTACTCAATACTCTGACCAACAAAGGAAAGCAAATCAAACGTCTTCTTCACTATCCTATCTATCTGCGACTCCACTTACAAGGAAATATGAACCTGCACTCCAAGGTCTCTTTGTTCAGCAAAACTCCCTAGGACCTTATCATTAAGCGTATAAGTCCTGCTAAGATTTGCTTTCCCAAAATGCAGCACCTTGCATTTATCTGAATTAACCTCCATCTGCCACTTCTCAGCCCATTGGCCCATCTGGTCCAGATCCTGTTGTAATCTGAGGTAACCCTCTTCGCTGTCCACTACACCTCCAATTTTGGTGTCATCTGCAAACTTACTAACTGTACATCAAATGCTCGGATCCAAATCATTTGTGTAAATGACAATAAGTATAGGATCCATCACCGATCCTTGTGGCACTCCACTGGTCACAGGCTTCCAGTCTGAAAAACAACCCTCCACCACCACCCCTTGTGTTTTATCTTTGAGCTAGTTCTGTATCCAAATGGCGAGTTCTCCTTTTATTCCATGAGATCTAACCTTGCTAATCAGTCTCCCACAGGAAACCTTGTCGAACGCCTCATTGATGTCCATATAGATCACATCTACTGCTCTGCCCTCATCAATCTTCTTTGTTACTTCTTCGAATAACACAATCACGTTTGTGAGACATGATTTCCCACGTACAAAGCCATGTTGATTATCGCTAATCAGTCCTTGCCTTTCCAAATACTTGTACATCCTGTCCCTCAGGATTCCCTCCGACAACTTGCCCACCAACCTCCAGTCCTCCGGCACCTCACTTGTGATTATCAATGATACAAATATCTCAGCAAGAGGCCCAGCAATCACTTCTCTAGCTTCCCACAGAGTTCTCGGTTACACCTGATCAGGTCATGGGGATTTATCCCCCTTTAACGGTTTCAAGATACCCAGCACTTCCTCCTCTGTAATCCGGACGTTTTGCAAGATGTAACCATCTATTTCCCTACAGTTTATGTCTTCCATATCCTTTGCCACATTAAATACTGATGCAAAATATTCATTTAGTATCTCCCCCATTTTCTGTGGCTCCACACAAAGGCCCCCTTGCTGGTCTTTGAGGGGCCCTATTCTCTCCCTCATTACCCTTTTGTCCTTAATATATTTGTAAAAACCCTTTGGATTTTCCTTAATTCTATTTGCCTACGATATCTCATGCCCCCTTTTTGCCCTTCTGATTTCCCTCTTAAGTATACTCCTACTTCCTTTATACTCTTCTAAGGATTCACTCGATCTATCCTGTCTATACTTGACATAAGCTTC
>NC_057717.1:60397059-60400260 GCF_004010195.1 Chiloscyllium plagiosum | reverse complement strand
TTTCCCTGTCAGTATATTAGTCCCCTTCCAATTTAGGTGAAATCCGTCCTTCTTGTCCAGGTCACTTCTAACCCAAAAGAGGTTCCAATGTTCCAAAAACGTGAATCTTTCTCCTTTAGACCAGTTCCTCAGCCATGCATTCATCTGCTCTATCCTCCTATTCCTGCCCTCGCTAGCTCGTAGCGCTGGGAGTAATCCAGATATTACTGCCCTTGCAGACCTCCTTTTTAATTTTCTGCCTAGCTTCTGTAATCTCCCAGCTATGCTGTTGTCCGTCCTACAGCCTGTGTCCCATCACCACACTGTCATGCTAGAAACGTCCTGTGAACCTATCCACCCTATGTTCTCCGAGCAACGTCTTTTTAAACCATTCCTGCTCTCTGCCCCAAACAACACCATGTGGCCCAATCTCTACACTGTTTCAAAGAATAAAGAATACGGCAAATTACATGACAGGAGCAGGCCCTTCGACCCTCCAGGCCTCCGATGATCCAAATACTCTGTAGAAGCTGTCAGCTGTTTTCCAAGGATTTGTATGGCTCTGCTCCCAACCCATTCATGTATCTGTCGAGATATATCTTTAATGACGCCACCGTGCCCGTTTCTATGACCTCCACTGGCAACGCATTCCGGGTTCCCACCACCTTCTGCATAAAGAAAGTTCCACACATATTTCCTAAAAACATTTCCCCTCTCACTTTGAACTCGTGAACACGATTAATGGAGTTCCCCATTCTGTGTAAAATCATTTTACTATCCACCCTGTCTATACCTCTCAAGATATCGTTGACTTCAATCTCGACTCCACTCAACTTTCGTCTTTCTAATAAAAATAATCGCAATCTACTCAACCCGTCTTCATCGCTCGTGCTCTCCATACCAACAATATCCTGGTTGAACTCCTCAGCCCCTTGCCAAAGCATCCATAACGTTTGATATTGTGGCGTCTAGAACTGTATGCAGTATTCAAAACGAGGCCGAAATAAAGTCCAAAGAACTGAAATATGATCCACCAATTTTTGTACTCAATACCCCGTCCAAAGTATGCCATATCGCTCCATGACCACTTCATCGACCTGCATTGCCAACTTCAGGGTACAAGGGACCTGAAAGCCCAGATCTCTCCGAACAACAAATTGTCTCAGGGCTTTTCCATTTATCATGCATTTCGCTTTCGAATTAGATTTTCCAGAAGGCAACACCTCGCATTGGCCTATATTGAACTCCTTCTCAAACCTCTCTGGCCAAATCTCCAATCTATCTATATTCTGCTGCGTTCTCTGACAGTCCACTTCACTCTCTGCTGATTATTTTAGTTTCATCTGCAAACGTGCTAATCATATCACCTATACCTTTCTCCAGATCATTTATGCATATCACAAACAACAATGGTCTCAGAATGGATCCCAGTGGAACAACACTGGCCACAGTTATCCATTTTGAAAAACTGCCTTCCACGACTACTCTGACTACTGCTGTCCAGGAAGACAGTAGACCATGGACTCCATGCAACTTCAATTTCTCCATCGTCCTACTACAGAGACCCGTATCAAACGCCTTACTGAAGTGCATGCATATGACGTCTACAACCTTTCCCTCTTCAATTAACTTCGTTACCTCCTCAAAGTATACTGTTAATTTGGAAAGATATGATCTTCCATGCAAAAAACCATGCTGCCTGTCACTGATAATCCGATCTTCTTCCCAATGATAGCACATTCTATCCCTCACTATCTTCTCCAGCAGCATCCCTACCACTGACACTAGGCTCACCACTCTATACTTACCTGAATTATCCTTGCAACACTTCTTAAGCAAGGGGAAAATGTTCACAACTCTCCAGCCCTCTGGGATATCACCTGTGTTGAAGGGTGCTGGAAAGACAACTGTGAAGGCCCCAGATATTTTAGCTCTAGCCTCTCTCAGTAGCCTGGCCTGGATCCCAGCAGGACTGGGGAATCATCCACCTTAATGTCTTTTAAAATACCCAATACCTCTCCTCCCCACTCATGCCAACTTGTGCGAAAGGAATCAAACAGAGATTCCTAAACTCAACAACCATCCTGTCCCTCTCCTCGGTGAATACCGTGGCAAAGCGCTCAATAAGAATCTCACCGATTTTCTCTCACTCCATTCAGAACATCGCTCCTTTGTCCTTCAGTGTGCCAACCCTTTCTCTAGTTTCCCTCTTGCTCCTTATACACGAATAAAAGGTTTTGGGATTTTTCGTAACCCTGGTTTCTAAAGATATTGAATGACCCCTTTTTAGCCGTCTTCAGTCCTCGTTGCAGATTAGTCCTAAATTCCCGATATGCTTCCAAAGCTTCGTCTGTTTTCCTTCGCCTGGACCTCATGTATGCTTCATTTTGCCTCTTAGCTGCTGTCACAATTTCACCTGTCATCGACGACCTGTCATCTTGCAATTTCAATCCCTCACTTTCATTGCAAAGTGTCTGTCCTGGACTCCAATCAATGTCTCTTTTAAAGTCTTCCAAATATTAAATGTGGATATTCCTTCAAACAACTGCACCCAGTCCATTATTCCTTGCTCCGGCCGAATTTTGCTATAGATGGCCTTCCCACAATTTAGCACTCTTCCTTTTGGACCACTCTCGTCTTTGTCCGTAAGTATTCTAAAACCTTGGGGAAATTATTCATAATGCCCAAAGTAATCCCCTCCCGAAACTTCAAACAACTGGCTGGGCTCATTCTACAGACCATGTCCAATATGACCCTTCCCGTGTTGGACTATTTACATACTGTTTGATAAAATCTTCCTGGATGCTCCTTACGAATTCTCCTAAGTCTAAACTTCTAACTCTAAGTGAATCCCAGTTGGGAAAATCAAAGTCTCCCATTACGACCATCTTGTTGCTCCTATATCTTTCCTTAATCTGTTTACATATTTGTACCTCTATCCCATGCTCACTGTTGGGAGGCCTGTCGTAAAACCCCTGCATTGTTACTGTACCCTCCCTATTTCTCTGTTCTGCTCATACTGCCTCACTGCTCGAGTTCTTGCTGATGCTCTCCTTCAGCTCAGTTGTGATATCCATTCTGAACAGTAAAAGAACTCCTCAAACCTTCTTACGTCTCTCTCTATCACATCTGAGACAGCTATATCGTGTGCTACTTCGTTGCCAATCTTGCCCATTCCTCAATCATGACGCATTAACAACAATAACATCATACTCCCAGGTT
>NC_057717.1:60388614-60394606 GCF_004010195.1 Chiloscyllium plagiosum | reverse complement strand
ACTGGGGCAAAGGCAATTACGATGCGATTAGGCAAGATTTAGGAAGCATAGGATGGGGAAGCAAACTGCAGGGGATGGGCACATTGGAAATGTGGAGCTTTTTCAAGGAAAAGCTCCGGTGTGTCCGAGGTAAGTATGTTCCTATCAGACAGGGGGGAAGCCGTAGAGCGCGGGAGCCGTGGTTTACGAAGGAAGTGGAATATCTGGTCAAGATGAAAAAGAAGACATGTGGTACAATGAGACATGAAGGCTCAGTTATGGCGCTTGTGGGCTGCAAGGTAGCCAGGAAAGATCTAAAGAGAGAGCTCAGAAGAACCAGGAGGAGACATGAAAAGTTTTGCCGGATAGGATCAGGGTAAACCCTAAGGCATTCTATCGGTATTTCAGGAATAAAAGACTGACGAGAGTAAGATGAGGGCCAATCAAGGATAGCAGTGGGATGTTGTGTGTGGAATCAGAGGAGATAGGGGAAGCACTTAATGAATATTTTCGACAGTATTCACTCTAGTAAACGACAATGTTGTCGAGGAGAATATTGAGATACAGGCTATTAGACGAGGTGTCATCGACGTTCACAAGGAAGAGGTATTAGAAATCCTGTGGAGTGTGACAATAGATAAGTCCCCTGGACAGGTTGGGTTTTATCCTAGGATACTCTGGGAAGCCAGGGAGGAGATTGCAGAGCCTTTGGCATTGATCTTTAAATCGTCATTGTCGACAGGAATAGTGCCAGAAGACCGGAGGATAGCAAATAAGATTCCCCTGTTCAAGAAGGGGAGGAGAGACAGCCCTGGTAATTATAGACCAGAGAACCTCACGTCAGGTGTTGGTTAAGTGTTGGAAAAAGTGATAAGAGATAGGATTTACAATCATCTCGTAAACAATAATTTGATTAGGGATAGTCACCATGGTTTTGTGAAGGGTAGGTCGTGCCTCACAAACCTTATTGAGTTCTTTGAGAAGGTGACCAAACAGGTAGATGAGAGTAAACTGATTGATGTCGTGTATATGGATTTCAGCAAGGCGTTCGATAGAGTTCCCAACAGATGACTGTTGTACAAAATGCGGAGGAATGGGATTGTGGGAGATAGAGCAGTTTGGCTCAGTAATTGGCTTGCTGACAGAAGACAGAGGGTGGCGATTGATTGGAAATGCTCATCCTGGAGTCCAGTTACCAGTGATGTACCGCAAGCGTCGGTGTTGGGACGACTGCAGTTCGTCATTTTTTAAACGACCTGGATGAGGGCGTAGAAGTGTGGGTTAGTAAGATTGCAGACGACACTAAGGTCGGTGGAGTTGAGGATAGTGACGAAGGATGTTGTAGGTTACAGAGAGACATGGATGAGCTACAGAGCTAGGCTGAGAGGTGGCAAATGGAGTTTAATGGGGACAAGTGTGAGGTGATTCACTTTGGTCGGAGTAACTGGAATGCAAAGTACTGAGCAAATGGTAAGATTCTTGATAGTGTAGATGAGTAGAGACATCTCGGTGTCCATGTGCACAGATCCTTGAAAGTTGTCACCCAGGTTGACAGGGTTGCTTAGAATGCATACAGTGTTTTAGCTTTTATTAATAAAGGGATCGAGTTCCGGAACATGTGGTTATGCTGCAGCTATACATACTCTGGTGCTTCTGCACTTGGAGTATTGTGTACAGTTCTGGTCACCGCATTATAAGAAGGATGTGGAAGCTTTGGAAAGGGTGCAGAGGAGATTTAATAGGATGTTGCCTGGTATGAAGAGAAGGTCTCATGAGAAAAGGCTGAGGGACTTGAGGCTGTTTTCGTAGTAGAGAAGACGTTTGAGAGGTGACTTAACAGAGACATATAAAATAATCAGAGGGTTAGGTAGGGAGGAAAGTGAGAGCCTTTTTCCAAGTATGGTGACGGCGAGCACGAGGGGGCATAGCTTTGAATTGGGGGGTGATAGATATAGGAGAGATGTCAGAGGTAGTATCTTTACTCAGAGAGTAAAAAGGGTATGGAATGCTTTGCCTGCAATAGTAGTAGATTCGCCAACTTTAAGTGCATTTAAGTCGTCATTAGCTAAGCATATGGACGTACTTGTAGGTTTGATGGGCTGCACATTGGTATGACAGGTCGGCGCAAGATCGAGGGCCGAAGGGCCTGTACTGCGCTGCTATATTCTATATTCTATTCTGAGGAGCACAACTCGTGTGCCCATCCTGACACTTTTCTGCAAGCAACAACCTGTGGCCACATATCCACACTGTATTCCTAACAATGGCCTGTTAACCCATCTCCAATCCATTCCCGTACCAACGGCCCATGAACCCATTCCCAATCTGTTCCCTGGGCATCGGCCGATGACTCCACACCCAACCCCTCTTCCTTGCATCGGCCTGTTAACATATATCAACTTTCTTTTCCTGGTATTACCTGAAAACCCATGCCCACACTTTTTCCACAGCAACGGCCCGCGAATCCATTCCCACTCTTGTCCACTAGCAATAGCCTGTCAACCCATCCACGCTTTGTTCTCATAAGAAAAGCCTGTTGATCAGTCCTGATGCTGTTCCGCAAACTGTGCTCTAAGAAACAATTCCCACTGTGTTCCCATAACATCTGTCTGTGATCCAAATGCCTACTCTGCATTCATAGCAACAGTCTGTGAAACTATCCCACTCGGTTCTTCCAGCAACGGCCTGTTAACCCGGGAGGGGATTCACGTTCACAAAGAGAAGGTGCCAGCAATTCTTGGAAGTGTGGAAAAGATAAGTCCCATAGGTCGGATGAGATGTGTCCTCGGATGCTTTGCGAAGACAGGGAGGGAATTGCAGAGCTTTTCGCTTTCATATTTGTGTCGTCATTGTCTACATGAATTGTGCCAGAAGACTGGAGAATAGTAAAAGTTGTCTCCTTGTTCAAGATTGCGAGTAGAGACCACCCCATAAAAAAGGACAAAGAGCCTTAATTCAGTTGTGGTTAAAGGTTATAAGAGATAAGAAATATAGTTAACTAGATATGAATAAGTTGATTAGGGATAGTCAATTTGGTTTTGTGAAAGGTTGGTCGTGCCTCACAAAGCTTATTGAGTTCTTTGAGAAGGTGAACAAATAGGTGGATGAGGGAAAAGCAGTTGATGTGGTGTGTATGGAATTCAAAGAGTGTGTTTGGGAGAGTACCCCACTGGAGGCTATTGCACAAGATAGGGAGGCATGGGATTGGGGGGTAATTTAACGGTTTGGATTAGACTTTGGCAAGCTGAAAGAAGGCAGAGGGCGTTGGTTGATAGGTAGTATTAATCCTGGAGTTCAATTACTCGTGGTGTACTGGAAGAGTCTGTTTTGTATCCACTGCTGCTTGCTACTTTTATAAAAGAACTGGATGAGGGCATAGAAGAAAGGGTCAATGAATTTGAGGAAAATACAAAGGTCATGGATTTGTTGATAGTGACGAAGGATGTTGTTGGTTACCGGGAGACACAGATAATGTGCAGACCAGGGTTGATAGGTGTATTAATCCTGGAGTTCAATTACTCGTGGTGTACTGGAAGAGTCTGTTTTGTATCCACTGCTGCTTGCTACTTTTATAAATGAACTGGATGAGGGCATAGAAGAAAGGGTCAATGAATTTGAGGAAAATACAAAGGTCATGGATTTGTTGATAGTGACGAGGGATGTTGTCGGTTACCGGGAGACACAGATAATGTGCAGACCAGGGCTGAGATTTGGCAAATGGAGTTTAATGCGGAAAAGTGCGAAGGGATTCACTTTGGAAGGAAAAACGGGAATAAAAATCGCTGGACTAATGATAAGATTCTTAGTAGTGTTCATGAGCACAGAGATCTCACTATCCATGTACATAGATTATTTGAAAGTTCCAAACAAGTTGATAGGGTTGTTAGGAAGGCGTACAATGTGTTTGTTCTTATTGGTGGAGGTACTGAGTTTCAGAACAATGAGGTCATGTTGCAGCTGTACAAATTCTGGTGCAGCTGCATTTGGAGTCTTGCAAACAGTTCCGGTCACCACAGTTTTTTGAAGGACGTGGAAGCTTTGGAAAGGGTGCAGAACAGATTTACGAGGATGTTGCCTGGTATGGAAGGAAGGTCTTACGGGGAAAGGCTGAGGGACATAAGGCTGTTTTCGTCAGAGTGACGAAGGCTGAGAGGTAACTTAATGGAGACAGACAAGATAATAAGAGTGTAGATAGGGAGAAATTTTTTCCTAGGATGGTGATAGCTGAAGACGTTACCATGCAGGCAGACGAAACATCTGAAAATGAATCTTCAGGATTATCGAACAAACTTACACCCATCAAAACTGAATAATTATATAAGAACATAACAGAATCAGAAAATGGGACCATAATAAAATAAGAGCATAAGACAGTAAGAATATAAGGGAATCCGAAACTACGAATAACATGAAATAAAAGAATAAGAATATTCACGAATGAACAGTAATGAATAAATGAAAAAGAATATCAAAGGATAAGAGCATAATTTCAAAGAATAGATAAGAAGTGGAATGCATCGTAGAATAAGAAGATAAGAGAAAAATAACGAGAGGGAATAAAAACTGAAGAGAATAAAAAATTAGGCAAAGGAGAGTACGAGAATAAGAACATAACAGAATAATAGCTGAGAAGAACATAAGAATAGAACAGAATAATAACATAACAGATGTCAAACATATTATAACTTCCCGTCGTTCATAAGCCTCTCGGAAAGAGAGATCATAGTACGATCGAATTTCAGACAGCAATAGAGGGTGAAGTGATGGCATCTAATACCAGTGGGAGGTTAAGGAATTAGGAAGGAGGTGGCTAAATTAGACAAGAAAACAAGTTATACGGTGGAATATCTGAGGAACAATGGAGGACTTTAAAAGAGATCTTTCACAATGCTCATCGTTAGTATATTCTGGTCTAAAAGAAAGATAACAATTGTACGAAAAGCCAGCCTTCTATAATCAAGGAAATAATAAAAGGGATCCAATTAAACGTCCAGGTTTACAAAGAAGCCAAGAGTAATGGGAAACAGGAAGATGGGAAAAATAAAAAAATAGCCATAAAGCAAGTAACAAGGAAAGGAAAGCTAGATTATAAATGTAAAACAACACAGAATATAAACAGGTGAAGGAAAACTGCTCTTTTTATAAATATTTGAAACTGAAAATGGTTACTGATGTGTATGTAAGTGCCGTGCAGGATGACAAAGGTGAAATGATACTGGATCATAATGAAACGGCCGAGGTGTTGAATAACTACTTCGTGTCAGTATTCACGGTGGAATATATGCTAACTTGCCAAAGAATAACTTTAAGGACACGATGGGCGGTGAGGACGTTAATTCAATTTTTTATCATTAAAGATTTTAGAATTAAACAAACGTGAGATTCTAAATATGGCTAAGTTTCCTGATCCTGATGGAATACATTCCAGGGTGCTGAAAGAAATGGTAAAAGTTACAGTAGATGTGTTGGTGATAATTTAGCAAATTCACTGGATTGTGGACAGGACCTGTCACACTGGAAGACGCCGAATTTCACGCCAATGTCTGAAAAAAAAGGTGTAAACAAAAAAGAGGTAACTGTATGCCAGTTAACTTAACATCTGTAGTCGGGAAAATGCTGAAGGATATCATGAAAGAAGCAACAGTGAGACATCTAGTGTAAAGGGTTCCATTCAGACAGACGCAGCATGGATTCAGGAAAGGAGGCTTATGATTGTTATACTTACTGGAATTCGTTGAGGATGAAGCAAGCACGACAGATGGAGAGGAACAGTTGGATGTTATACACTTGGATTTGCAGAAGGCCGTCAATAAGGTTGAGAGTGCAGTGCTGCAGGTCAGGCTGCATCTGAGAAGGAGGACATTCGACGTGTTGGGCATAAGCTCTTCATCATTTTAAATAAAATTTTCAAATACATAGATAACGTAGAGGAAGCCAAGTTTTTTCCATCGATGGATGAGACTTGGACTAAGGGACATGCCCTCAAGAATAGGGGGCTCAGGTTTAGACAGAT
>NC_057717.1:60384724-60387186 GCF_004010195.1 Chiloscyllium plagiosum | reverse complement strand
AGATTCTGAATATAAGTGAATAGGATCATGATTGAATAAGAAAATAAGATCAGAAACCAAGAAAAAGAAAACGAGGATGTGAATATAAGACAATAAGGTCGTAATTGAATAAGAGCAGAAGGGAATATGGGAATAAAAGGATAGGAACATGAGAGAATAAATTGTAAGAACATAAGACAGTACGAATCGATTGGAATAACACATGAATAAGAAAATTAATTGCATGCAAAACAGCATAAGTGAATAATAATACAGGCCAAGAAGAGCATAAGGAAATAAGACATTAAGAGAATGAGAGAACAAAAGAATAGAAATATTTGGATTAAGAGCATGCGATTACAATAGAGTAGATCAGAAGAGGGTAAGAAAAAAGCCAAATGATAAAATAAATAATTATGAGAAGAAGAAAACAGACAATAATAGAACATGAGAATGAGCACATAACAAATATGTACATAAGAGGAGAAGAAAACAAGAACGTAAGTTAATAACAACATAACAGAATGAGAACATAACGATAAAACAGAATGAGAGTATAACAACATAAGTATACAAGACGATAACAACACAAGAAATGAAGAGCAGACTGAATAAAAACAGAGGAGAATCGGATCAAAAGATCGAAATCGCTGAAAATACTAAGAACCTAAGTCCATAAGAACATAAGACCAAAATAATATAAGAGAAGTACCCAACAGAACATCAACATAAAAGAATAATAACATCAGGTACTCAGTAAAAATATGAATGACAGAATAAGAACATAACAAATTATGAAGAGAAGAAGGTAAGAGACAATAACGTAAGACACAAGAATAGAAGAGAATAATAAAGGAAGAGAATAAAAACAACAGATTTAAGAAAAGAATAAGGTCGTGGAAGAGTAATCAAGAAGGGAATACGCGAATAGCAACAATGCAAAATCTTAGTAAAAACAGAAGAGAATAAGCAATTAAGATAATCAAAACATAAGAGCAGAAGACTAGGGGAAAGACGAAACCAGAGTGTGGAAGACATTTCCTTGGCTATGGTTTTCCTCTCAGTTAGTGAATTTATTTTGCTGAAGTGCCCCTCAACAAGCAGAGCAATCGTTCTTGGCATGTCGCTGTGTGCGTCTGTCTCGCAGGATCCCGGGCATAGCTTAGTTCCTCTCTCACTAGGAGATAATGTCAATATGCAGTTTCTCTGTTCAAGGCTCCTCGGTTTGCCTGCTCAATGTTTCCCCACTGTCATGTATTGGGATGGTATGTAACTTCGTTACTCGAACATGCTTAGCTCCATGCATTAGTTTATGGTTTATTGACAATGCTTGTGGATATCTGTCCAACATGTGTAACGGATCTCTGTAAACAGTATTTTACCTGATAAATTTCATTCCGGTTCTCAGTTGTTTATAGGTAGCACTAGATAGGGCTGATGCTGATAGCTAACCCCTGTTTGAGTAACTCCTGAGATCATCCTGACAGTTTGTAAGTAACGGTCAGCCTGTGTCTTAACCTGGTTTTTGGTTCTTGTACAGACTTGTAACTTTTTGCTGTACTTCGGAGTCCTACTGAGCCACGCTTAGGACAGAGGCTCTTCCCATGATTCAGCGTGGAATAAAATTATTGATGCTCGAAATCTGTCTCTCGAGATTTTTTTAGCAACTGGCATTTTCGCCTTCATTACAGGATCTTGCATTAGTGCCTTCAATAACTTGAATTGATGTTTGAGATAGTGTGAGTATTGTGTGGAGCTAATCAAAATGCTAAAAAAGATTAAGGGAATGATTCTGACCTGAGCCTGCATGCTGAGCCCCTGAGGCAAGAGAAAATAATGAAATTATCAGATTAAATTAGTACATTTGTTTAAGGATTTAATCCTGACCTGAGCCTGCAGGCTGATCCCCTGAGACAAGACAGAAAATGGGCAAAGAGTGTCTCTAAATTTCGAAATTTGCAAACTCCTGGTCTAAGGCTGAAGGCTCATTCCTTGAGGCACAATGGAAGATGGGCAGACGTAAAATCTAGGATTGAAAACATTGCTGATTGCCAAGCTTGGGGAAGCCTTGAGGAATTGACCAGTGTTTTGTCATGTTGTTTTGTTTGTTGTTTGTCTTTGTTTGTGTATTCTTTGCTTGCCTGCAGGTGACTGCTCTGCGTCTGGGACCTCCGAGGTGAGGAAGGGATCGAATCACTCGACAAGCGCGGCCTCGGCTTCGAGACAATGTCGTGCAGGCGGAACGCCGTCCGTTTGCCCGCTCAGAGGAGACACTGAAATGCCACGGTAAACAGACGAAGTGCAGCATTTAAGGTCGGCAATTGCGTTGTTGAGTTTAATGAAGTGGCTAAGAGCTATCAGTCCTGTGGAAAGACAATCGAGGTCAGCGTGCAGGGAACACTTTCGGAAACCCGATACCAGCACCCGATACCAGCACCCGAATCCCCTCTGTTCCACACAATTACCGTCCCAGACGGGATTGC
>NC_057717.1:60365748-60384224 GCF_004010195.1 Chiloscyllium plagiosum | reverse complement strand
AATTCAATCAGTGGAGCTTCTCTCATTCCTTCAATGTCTCAAGTTTAACTCATTCATTCAATGAATCAAACTGCACCCATACATTCAATGAAGAAAACTGCACGTGTTGATTCAACGAGTAGAGATCTGTCATTCAATGTATCAACTTAACTCATTCATTCAGAGAATCAAACTTCATTCATTCATGCATTGAATCAAACTACAGTCATTCATGCAATGAATTAAATGTTATGCATTGATTCAATGAATCATACTAAACTCCTACACTTAATTACTCAAACTGCACTCATTTGTTTAATGAAACAAACTGCATGTGATAAGTCAATGAGTAGAGCTTCTCTCATTCATTCAATATCTCACGCTGAATACTATTAAATGAAACACACAGCTTTCATTCATTCATTGATTAAGACTTCAGTCATTCATTCAATGAATCAAACGCTATTCATTGCTTCAATGAGACAAATTTAACTCATACTTTTAATGAATCAAACTGCACTCATTCATATAATGAAAAACAATGCACATGAGTAGAGTTTCTATCATTCATTCAATGCCACGAGCTTAACTCATTCATTCAATGAAACAAACTGCACGCATTTATTCAATGGAACTGGCTGCACGTGTCAATTCAATGAGTAAAGCTCCTCTCATTCATTCAATGTCTCGAGCTTAATTCATTCTTTCAGTTAAACGAACTGCACGTGTTAATGCAATGAGTACAGCTTCTCGCATTCATTCAATGCCACGATTTTAACGCATCGATTCCATGAAACAAACTGCATGCGGTCATTCAATGGTACAGAGTGCACGTGTTAATTCTCTCATTTTTTTCAACGTTTGAGCTCAACGCTTTTATTCAATGAAACAAATTGCATTCATTCATGCATTGAATCGAACTTCAATCATTCATTCAATGAATCAAACGTTATTCATTGATTCAATGAAAACTGCATTCATTTGTTTTATTAATCAAACTGCATTGATTAATTCATTCAATGAATCAAACTGCAATCATTCATTTAACGATACAAGCTGCACGATTCAATGAGCAGAGCTTCTCTCATTCTTCCAATGTCTCGAGCTTAACTCCCTCATTCAAAGAATAAAACTGCATTCATCCATTCATTGATTTAAACTTCAATCATTTATTACGAAACTTGAAATGGTTCAGAAATGATTTTCAACGATGTTGCGAGGGTTGGAGGATCTGAGGATCCACACGGAGAGGCTGAACAGGCTGGGGCTGTTTTCCCTGGAGCGGCGGAGGCTGAGGGGTGAACTTATAGAGGTTTGCAAAATTATGAGGGGCATGGATAGGATAAATAGACAAAGACTTTTCCCTGGGGTTGTGGAGCCCAGAACTAGAGGGCATAGGTTTAGGGTGAGAGGGGAAAGATATGAAAGAGACCTCAGGGGCAACTTGTTCACACAGAGCATGGTATGTGTCTGGAATGAGCTGCCAGAGGATGTGGTGGAGGCTGGTACAATTGCAACATTTAAGAGGTATTTTGATGGGTATATGAATAGGAAACGTATGGAGGGATCTGGGCTGAATGCTGGCAGGTGGGACCAGATTGGGTTGGGATATGTGGTCGGCATGGACAGATTGGACCGAAGGGTCTGTTTCCATTCTGTACATCTCTATGACTCTATGAATATATTGATTCAATGAAACAAACTTAACTCAGATATTTAATGAATCAACCTCCACTCATCCATTCAATGAAGCAAACTGCACGTATTAATTCAATGAGTAGAGCTCGCTCAGTCATTCAATGTCTCAAGTTTATTCATTCAGAGAATCAAACTACATTCTCATGCATTGAAGCAAACTACGGTCATGTATGCAATGAATCAAATGTTATGCCTTGATGCAATGAATCAAACTAATCTCAAACATTTATTGAATCAAACTGCACTCATTCATTGAACGAATCAAGCTTCATTCATACATTCATTCAATGAATCTTACTGCGTCATTCATTCAGTTTCCCACACTGCACGTGTTAATTCAACGAGTAGAGCTTCTCTCATTCATTCAATGAAACAAAATGCATTCATTCATTGAATCAAACTTCAATCGTACTTTTAATGAATCAAACGTCATTCATTCAATCAATGTAACAATCTTAATACATTCATGTAATAAATCCAACTGCATTCAGTCAATTAATCAAACTGCACTCAGTCATTCAATGAGATATACTGCATATGTTAATTCAATGAGTTAAGCATTTCCCTTTCATTCAATGAAAAAACCTCATTTATTTACTGAAAAAACTGCTTTCATTCATGCTTTCAATGAATCAAACTGCATGCATTCATTCAATGAAACAAGCTGCACGTTTTAATTCAATGCGTCGTCAACAAAATCCATATCTCGAAGTTAACGCTTTCACTCAATGCAACAATCCGCATGCTTTCATTCATTGAATAAATCTTCAATCGTACATTCAATGAATCAATACTTATTCGTTGATTCAATGAAACAAACTTAAAACATTCATTTAATGAATCCAACTGCATTCATTCATTCAATGAATCAAACTGCACTCAGTCATTCAATGAAGCCAATTGCAAGTGTTAATTCAATGAGTAGATCTTACCTCGTTCATACAAGTCGTCGAAATGAACTCATTCACTCAAAGAATCAAATGTCAATCATTCATTCAATGAACCAAACGTGTTTTATTGATTCAGTGAATGAATTAGTAAATCAATCTGCATTTATTTATTTTCTGAAACAAACTACACCCATTCATTCATTCATTCAGTGAATCAAACTGAACTCCTTCGTTCAATGAAACAATCTGCAATGTGTTCATTCAATAAGAAGAGCTTATCTCAGAAAATCAATGCCTCGCGCTTGAGGCATTCATTCAAAGAAACACACAGCATTTATTCATTCATTGAATCAAACTTCAATCTTGCATTCAATCAACCAACCTGTATTCACTGATACAATGAAACAAACTTAATACGTTAATTTAATGAATCAAACTGCATTCATTCATTCAATGAAGCAAATAGCTCGTATTAATTAAATGAGTTGAGCTTCTCTCATTCATTCAATGTTTCTAACTGAACGCATTCATTAAATAGAACAAACTGCATTCATTCATTCATTAAATCAAACCTCGATCATTCATTCAATGAATCAAACGTTATTTACTCATCCAATGAAACAAACTTAACTCATACGTTTAATGAATCAGACTGCACTCATACATTCAATGAGCAGAGCTTCATTCATTCATTCATTCAATGCATTGAATTCAACACATTCATTCAAAGAATCAAACAGCATTCATTCAATCAAATTTTAATAATTAATTCAATGAATCAAACGTTATTTATTGATTCCAAGAAGTAAACTTAACTCATACATTTAATGAAGCAAACATCTCTCATTTATTGACTGAAACAGACTGCATTTATTCAGTGAATCACACTGAACTCATTCATTCAATGAAACAAACTGCACGCGTTAATTCAATGAGTAGACCTTAATCAATTAATTCAATGTCTCGAACTTAACGCATCCATTCAATGATACAAACTGCATTCATTCAGTTGTTGAGTCCAACAGCATTCATTCATTCATTAAATGAAGCAAACTGCACTCAGTCATTCAATGAAACAAACAAAAAGTGTTAATTCAATGATTAGAGCTTTTCTCATTAATCCAATGTCTCAAGCTTAACTCATTCATTCAAGGAATCAAACTGATTACGTTCATTCATTGAATCAAACTTCAATCATTCATTCATTTAATCAAACGCTATTCATTGATTCCATTAAACAACCGTGACTCGCTCTTTTAACGAATGAAATTGCATTCATTCATTCATTGAATGAATCAAACGTTATATATTGTAACTCAAACATTTAATGAAGCGAACTGTACTCATTCATTCACTGAAGCAAACTGCATTCATTCAATCATTCATTCAGTGAATCAAACCGAACTCATTATTGCAATGAAACAAACTGCACGTGTTAGTTCAATGAGTAGAGCTTATCTCAATAATTCACTGTCTCCAGCTTCACGTGTTGACTCAATGAAACAAACTGCATTCATTCATTGAATCAAACTACAATCTTACATTCAATGAATCAAACTTATTCATTGATTCAATGAAACAAACTTAACACATTCATTTAATGAATCGAACTGCAGTCATACATTCAATGAATCAAATTGCACTCAGTCATTCAATGGACCAAATTGTGCGAGTTAATTCAACGAGTAATTCTTCTCGAATTTGTACAATTCATTGAGCTTAACTCATTCATTAGAAGAATCAAAGTGCATTCATTCATTCATGAATCCAAATTCAGTCGTACATTGAATTAATCAAACGTTATTAATTTATTCAATGGAACAAACTTAACACGTTCATTTAATGAATCGAACTGCATTCATTCATTCAATGCATCAAACAGCAATCTTTCATTTAATGAAACAATATTCAAGTTTTAATTCAATGAATGGAGCCTATCTCAATTATTCAATGTCTCAAACTTAACACACTCACTCAATGAAACAATCTGCATGCATTCATTCACTGAATAATCATACATTCAATGAATCAACCGTTATTCATTGATTCAATGAAGCAAACTGCACGTGTTATTTTGATGCGTACTGCATATCTCATGAAGACAAAGTCACGAACTTAACGCATTCATTCAATTAAACAATCTGCTTTCATTCATTCATGGAATCAAACTTCAATCGTACATTCAATGAATCACACATTATTTATTGATTCAGTGAAATAAACTTGATTTATTCATTTAATAAATCCAACTGTTTGCATTCATTCAATGAATCAAACTGCATTCAGTCAATAAATGGAACAAATTGCATGTGTTAATTCAAAGAGTAGAGCTTCTCTCATTCATTCAATGCGTCCAGCTTATTGATTCAATGAAACAAAGTTAACTCATCCAATTAATGAATCAAACTACACTCGCTTACTGAAGCAATCTGCTTTCATTCAATCATTTAGTGAATCAAACTGAACTCAGTACTGCAATGAAGCAAACTGCACGTTTTATTTCAATGCGTAAAGCTAAGCTCATGGATACAATACACCGAGCTTGAGTTGTTTATTTCCTTGAATCATTAAATAACGTTTGATTCATTGAATGACTGAGTGCAGTTGGAGTCATTGAATGGATGTGTTAAGTTACTTTCATTGAAACAATGAATAACTTTCCATTCATTAATTATACAATTGAAGTTTGATTCTTTAATGAATAAATGCATTTTGATTCTTTGAACGAATGAATTAAGCTCATTGAATGAATTAATGCATTGAAGTCGTGGCACTGCATGTGTGAGAGAAGCTCGACTCATTGACTAACATGTGCAGTTGTTTTCATTGAATGAATGCCTTAATCTTGCATATTGAATGAATGGCAGAAACTCTAGTCATTGAATTAACACATGCAGTGTGTTTCATTGAATGAATGAGTGCAGTTTGATTCATTACATCAACGAGTTATGTTTGTTGCATTGAATCATTGATTGAAATTGTTATCAATGAGTAATGAATGCGGTTTGCTTGATTGAATAAAGCATTATAGTCGAGGCATTGAATGCATGAGAGAAGCTCTACTCATTGAATTAAAGCATGCAGGCTGTTTCATTGAATGTGCGCAGTTTGTTTCATGAATAAATGAGTTAAGCTTGATACATTGAATGAATGAGAGAAACTCAACTCATTGAATCAACTCGTGAAGACTTTTTCATTGAAAGAATGCGCGCTGTTTGTTTCATTGAATGAACGAGTGCAGTATGATTCATTGATCGAATGAATGAAATTGGATTTTCTAAATAACTGATTGAAGTTTGTATCGTTGAAACGATCAATTACGTTTGATTCTTTGAATCACATATTGAAGTTTGATTCAATGAATGAATGCAGTTTGTTTCATTGAATGAAAGCGTTAAGCTCGAGACATTGATGAAATGAGAAAAGCTCTACTCATTGAAATAACACGTGCAGTGTGTTTCATTGAATGAATGTGTGTAGTTTGTTTGATTGAATCAATGTGTTAAACACGTGGCATTGAATGACTGAGAGAAGCTGTACTCATTGAATTAACACGAGCAGTTTGTTTCATTGAATGAATGAGAGAAGCACTACTCATTGAATTAACACGTACAGTCTGTTTCATTGAATTAATGTGTGCAGCTTGTTTGATTGAATCAATGCGTTAATGTCGTGGCATTGAATGAATGAGAGAAGCTCTACTGATTGGATTAGCACGTGCAGCCTCTTGCATTGAATGAATGAGTGCAGTTTGACTCACTAAATAAATGATCTAAGTCCTTTTCTTTGAAGCAATGAATAACGTTTGATTCTTGAATCAATGATTGAAGTTTGATACAATGATTGAATGGAAGCGGTATCCTCGTGCCACTGCATGTAGGAGAGAAGCTCGACTCATTGCTCCGAAACGTCGATTTTACTGCTCCTCGGATGCTGCCTGAACTGCTGTGCTCTTCCAGCACCACTAATCCAGAATCTGGTTTTTAGCATCTGCAGTCATTGTTTTTACCTCATTGATTAACACGTGACGTTTGTTTCATTGAATGAATGAGTTAATCTTGACACGTTGAATGAATGGCAGAAGCTCTACTCATATAATTAACATGTCCAGTGTTTTTCATTGAATGAGTGAGTGCAGCTTGATAATTAAATAAACTGCATGTGTTAATTCAATGGGTAGAGCTTCTCTCATGCATGCAATACGTCTATCATAACCTCTTCACTCAATGAAACAAATTGCATTAATTCAATCATTGATCCATTCTTCAATCATTGATTAAATAAATGAAACGTTATGAATTGATTTAAAGAAATTAACTTAACTCATTTATTTAGTGAATCAAACTGCACTTATTCATTCAATGAAACACACTGCACGTGTTAATTGAATCAGTAGGGCCTCTCCCATTCATTCAATGCCACGAGTTTAACGCATTGTTTCATTCAAAGTAAACTGCACACATTCATTCAATGAAATAGACTGCATATGTTAACTCAATGAGTACAGCTTCTCTCATTTAGTCAAGGAAACAGACAGCACACATTCATTCAATGAAACAGACGCATGTGTTAATGCAATGAGTAGACCTTCTCTCATGTATTCAATGCATTCTACCAAAACTCCTTCATTCAATGAAACAAACTGCATTCAATGCATTAAAATCGGAGCATTGAATGAATGAAAGAATCTCTACTGATTAGATTAGCACGCGCAGTGTCTTCCACTGAATGGATGGATGCAGTTTGATTCATTAAATAAATGAGTTAAGTTTGTTTCGTTGAATCAATGAATAACGTTTGATTCGTTGAATCAATGATTGAAGTTTGATACAATGATCGAATGAATGCAGTTTGTTTCATTGAATGAATGAGTTAAGCTTCACACACTGAATGAATGACTGAAGCTCAAAACTCATTGAATTAACAAGTACAGTCTGTTTCATTGAATGAATGTGTGCAGATTGTTTGATTGAATCAATGCGTTTAACTAGTGGCACTGCATGTATGAGATAAGGTCGACTCATTAATTAGACGTGCAGTTTGTTTCATTGAATGAATAAGTTAAGCTTGACACATTGAATAAACTGCACTGATTCATTCAATGAAACAGACTGCATGTGTTAATTCAATAAGTAGAGCTTCTCTCGTGTATTCAATACGTCTATCATAACGTCTTCATTCAATGAATCAAATTGCATTAATTCAGTCATTGATTCATTCGTCAATCGTTGATTCAATGAATGAAACGTTATTAAGTGATTTAAAGAAATAAACTTATCTGATTTATTTCGTGAATCCAACTGCGCTCATTCATTCAATGAAACACACTTCACTCATTCATGCAATGCCACGAATTTAACGCATTGTTTCATTCAAACAAACTGCACACATTCATTCAATGAAACAGACTGCACGTGCTAATTCAAGGAGTAGAGATTCTCTCATTCATTCAATGCATTCATTAACACGTGCAGTTTGTTTCGTTGAATGGTTGAGTTAAGCTTGAAAACACTGAATGAATGGCAGAAGTTCTACTCTTCGAATGAATGAATGCAGTTTCATTTACTAAATCAATAATTAAGTTTGTTCCATTGAATCAGTTAGTAACCTTTGCTTCATTGAGTCAATGATTGAGGTTTGATTCAAAAATTGAATGAATTTAGCTTGTTTCTTTGAATGAAAGCGTCATGATAGAGACATTGAATGCATGAGAGGCTCTACTCATTAAATTAACACATGCAGTTTGTTTCATTGAATGAATGAGTTAAGCTTGAAACATTGAATGAAAGAGAGAAGCTCTACTCATTGAATTAAAACGTGCAGTCTGTGTCTTTGAATGAATGCATGCACTTAGTTTCAGTGAATGAATGCGTGCAGTTTGTTCCATTGAATGAATTATTTACGTTTGTTTCTTTGACTCAATGACTGACGTTTGTTTCAATGAATGAATGCAGTTTGTTTTATTGAATGAAAGCGTTAAGTTCGAGGCATTGAGTGAAGTTATGCTTTTTGAATTAACACGTGTGTTCAGTTTATCTGAATGAATAACTGCAGTTTGATTCACTAAGTAAAGGAGTCAAGTTTGTTTCATTGAATCATTGAATAACGTTTGATTCATTGAAACAATGATTGTGGTTTAATTGAATGTTTGAATGAATGTAGATTAGTTCATTCAATCATAGTGTTCAGCTGGAGACATTGAATGAATGAGAGAAGCATTGTTCATAGAATTAACATGTGCAGTCCGTTTCTTTGAATGAAAGCGTTTGAACCCTTGGCACTGTCTGACTGAGAGAAGCTCGACTCATTAATTAACCCGTTTAGTTGTTTCGTTGAATGAATGAGTTCAGCTTGACACATTGAATAAATGGAAGAAGCTCTACTCATTCAATTAACACATGCAGAGTGTTACATTGTATGATTTAATGTAATTTGATTCAGTAAATAAATGAGTTAATTAGTTGAAGTTTGATTCAATCACTGAATGAATACAAATTGTTTCATTGAATGAAACGTTACGATAGAGGCTTTGAATGCATGAGAGAAGCTCTACTCATCGAATTAAAACTTGCAGTGCGTTTCATTGAATGAATTTGTGCAGTTTGTTTCATTGAATGAATCAGTTAAGTTTTACACATTAAATGAATGAGAGGAGCTCTACTCACTCCAATAACACATGCAGTCTGTTTCGTTGAATGAATGCCTGCAGTTGGTTTCATTAGAATCAATGCGTTGAACTCGTGACATTACAATTCCAGTAGAAGCTCGACTCATTGATTAACATGTGCAATGTGTTTCATGGAATGAATGAGTGCAGTTTGTTTCATTGAATCAATTATTACCGTTTGCTACATTGATTCAGTCATTGAAGTTTGAGTCAATGATTCAAATTCAGATTGTTTCATTGAAAGAAAGCGTTATGATAGAGGCTTTGAACACGTCGGAGGAGCTCTACTCAACGAAATAACACGTGCGATTGGTTTCATTGAATGAATGTGTGCAGTTTGTTTAATTGAATCAATTATTACCGTTTACCTCATTGATTCATTCATTGAGGTTTGAATCAATGATTCAAATTCAGATTGTTTCATTGAAAGAAAGCGTTATGGTCGAGGCTTTGAATACGTCAGAGGAGCTCTACTCAATGAAATAACACGTGCAGTCGGTTTCATTGAATGAATGTGTGCAGTTTGTTTCATTGAATCAATGCGTTGAACTCATGGAACTACATGGATGAGAGAAGATCGATTCATTGATTAACACGTGCAGTTTGTTTCATTGAATGGTTGAGTTAAACTTGACACATTGAATGAATGGCAGAAGCTCTACTCTTTGAATAAATGAGTGCAGTTTGCGTCACTAAATCAATGAATTAAAGTTGTTTCATTGAACCAGTGATTGAAGTTTGAAACAATATTTGAATGAATTTAGCTTGTTTCTTTGAATGAAAGCGTCATGATAGAAACATTGAATACATGAGAAGCTCTACTCATTAAATTAACACATGCAGTTTGTTTCGTTGAAGGAATGAGTTAAGCTTGAAAAATTGAATGGATGAGAAAAGCACGACTCATTGAACTAACACGTGCATTTTGTTTCATTGAAAAAATGAGTTAAGCTTGAAACATTGAATGAAAGAGAGAAGCTCTCATTGAATTAAAACGTGCAGTCTGTGTCTTTGAATGAATGCATGCACTTAGTTTCAGTGAATGAATGCATGCAGTTTGTCCATTGAATTAATTATTTACGTTTGCATCTTTGAATCAAAGATTGAAGTTTCTTTCAATGAATGTACAAAGGCAGTTTGTTTTATTGATTGAAAAAGTTAAGCTCGAGACATTGAGAGAAGCCATGTTTTTAGAATTAATACATGCGTTCAGTTACATTGAATGAATGACTACAGCTGGAGTCACGAAGTAAAGGAGTTAAATTTGTCTCAATGAATAAATGCATAACGTTTGATTCATTGAAACAATGATTGAGGTTTAATTGAATTATTGAATGAATGTAGACTGAATGTAAGCTGGAGACAGTGAATGAATGACAGGAGCTCTGTTCATTGAATTAACACACACACTCTGTTTCATTGAATGAATGTGTGCAGTTTGTTTCGTTGAATCAATGAGTTGAACTCATGACATTGCAAGGCCGATAGGAGCTCGACTTATTGATTAATACGTGCAGTGTGCTTCATGGAATGAATGAGTGCAGCTTGATTCACTAAATAAATGAGTAAAATGTGTTTCATTGAATCAATTAATAACGTTTGCTTCATTGAATAAATGACTGGTGTGATTCGATGATTGAAGGAATGTAATTTGTTTGATTGAATGGAAGCATTATAAAAGAGACATTGAATACATGAGAGAAACTCTGCTCATTGAAATAACACGTCCCCTTTGTTTCATTGAATGAATGGGTGCCGTTTGTTGCATTGAATCAATGCGTGAAACTCGTGGCACTGAATGGATGAGAGAAGTTGTACTCATTGAATTAACACGAGCAGATTGTTTCATTGTGTGAATGAATTAATCTTGACACATTGAATGAATGAGAGAATCTCTACACATTGGGGTAAAACGTTTAGTGTGATTAATTGAACGAATGTATGCAGTTTGTTTCCTTGAATCAATGCGTTGAATTCGTGGCACTGCATGTGTGTGAGAAGCTCGACTTATTGAAAAAATGAGTTAACCTTGACACATCGAATGAAAGGCAGAAGCTTTACTCATTGAATTAACACGAGCAGTGTGTTTCATTGAATTAATTGACTGAATGAATGAATTCAGCTTGAATCACTGAATTAATGAATGAATGAATGCAGTTTTTTCAGTAAATAAATGAGTGCCGCTTGATTTATGAACGTATGAGTTTAGTTTGTTTCACTGATTCAAAGAAAACGTTTGATTCATTGAATGTACGATTGAAGTTGAATTTATTGAATGAATGAATACACTTTGATTCTTTGAATGAATGAGTTAAGCTCGAAGCATTGCATGAATTAGAGAAGATGAACTCATTGACATAAATGCGCAGTTTGTTTCATTACTCCGGAACTCAATTCCTCTACCAATAAAAGCCAGTACGCCATATGCCTTCTTCACCGCACTATTTACATTGGTGGCAACTTTCAAAGATTTGTGTACATGGACACCAATATCCCTCTGCTCATCCACACTACCAAGTATCCAACGGTTAGCCCAGTACCCCATCTTATTGAAAAAAAATGAGTTAAGCTTGAAACATCGAATGAATGAATGGCAGAAGGTTTACTCATTGAATTAATACGTGCAGATTGTTTCATTGAATGAATTGACTATTTGAATGAATTCAGTTTGATCCACTGAATTAATGAATGAATGCAGTTTTTTCAGTCAATAAATGAGTGCAGTTTGATGTATGAACGTATGAGTTAAGTTTATTTCACTGATTCAAAGAAAACGTTTGATTCGTTGAATGTACGATTGAAGTTGAATTCATTGAATGAATGAATACACTTTGATTCTTTGAATGAATGAGTTAAGCTAGAAGCATTGCATGAATTAGACAAGATGAACTCATTGACATAACATGCACAGTTTGTTTCATTGAATGACTGAGTGCAGTTTGATTCATTGAATAGATGATTGCGGTTGGATTCATTAAAGCTTGTGTTAAGTTTGTTTCATTGAATCAATTAATAATGTTTGATTAGTTGAATGTACGATTGAAGCTGGATTCAGTGAAGGAATGCAGTTTGTTCCATTGAATGAATGCGTTAACTTGGAGACATTGAATTCAAAGAACCAATCGGTGTGGATTAATTCAATGAGTAAATCTTCTCTTATTCATTCAATGTATCGAGCTTAACTT
This sequence comes from Chiloscyllium plagiosum, assembly GCF_004010195.1. NCBI lineage: Eukaryota > Metazoa > Chordata > Chondrichthyes > Orectolobiformes > Hemiscylliidae > Chiloscyllium > Chiloscyllium plagiosum. The sequence goes on along the minus strand of NC_057717.1, from coordinate 60,371,805 downwards.
AATATTTCAAAGAATCAAAGTGCATTCTTTCATTCAATGAATCCTACTTCAAAGACAAAATCAATGAATCAAACGTTATTTATTGTTTCAATGAAGCAAACATAAATCAAATATTTAAAAGATCAAAGCGCACTCATGAGTTTACTTAAACAATCTGCATTCATTCGTTTATTTATTGAATCAAATTGAACTCACTGCAACAAACTGCACGTGTTAATTCAATGAGTAGAGCTTATCTCGTGAAGTCAAGGTCTCCAGATGGACGCATTCATTCAAGGAAACAACTGCATTCGTTCATTCATTGAATCAAAGATAAATCGCACATTGAATCAGACGTTTTTCATTGATTCAATGAAAGAAACTTAATACATTCATTTAATGAATCCAACTGCATACAATCATTCAATGAATCAAACTGCACTAAATCATTCGTTGAATTAAACGTCAATCGTACATTCAAACGTTATTTATTGATTTAATGCAACCAACATACCTCATATACTTTAATGAATCGAAGCGCACTCATTTGTTTACTGAAACAAATTGCATTCTGTCACTTATTCAGTGACTCAAACTAAACTCATTCATTCCCTGAAAGAAGCTGCACGTTTTATTTCAATGCCTAGAGATATTCTCATGAATAAAATGTCTCGAGCATAACATATTCATTCGCTGAACGAAACTGCATTCATTCATTCATTGAATCAAACTTCAATCATACGTTCAATGAATTAAACGTGTTTTATTGATTCAATGAAACAAACTTACCGCATGCATTTAACTAACCAATTGGATTCACGAAATAAATGAGTTAAGTTTATTTTTTTAAATGAATGAATAACCTTTCATTCATTGAATCAATGATTGAAGAATGTATCAATGATTGAATTAATGCAATTTGATTCATTGAATGAAGCGTGATGATAGACGCATTGTATCCATGAGATAAGCTATACTCATTGAATTAACACATGCAGTCTGTTTCATTGAATGAGTGAGTGCATTTTATTTAAAGGATCAAGCTGCACTCCACGTGTTAATTAAATGAGTAGAGTTTCTGCCATTCATGCAATGTGTGAAGATTAACTCATTCATTCAATGAAACAAACTGCACGTGTTATTCAATGAGTCGACCTTCACTCATACATGCAATGCCAAGAGTTCAACGCATTGATTGAATGAAACAAACAGCACACTTTCATTCAATGAAACTCTTTACACGTGTTAACCCAATGAGTAGAGCTTCTCTCATTCATTCAGTGTGTGAAGCTGAACTCATTCATTCAAAGAAACAATCTGCTCGTGTTAATTCAATGAGTACACCTTCTCTCAGTCACTCAATGCCACAAATTTTACGCATTGATTCAATGTAACAAACTGCACCCATTCATTCAATGAAACAGACGGGACTTGTTTATTCAATGAGTAGATCTTCACTCATTTATTCAATGTCTCGAGATTAACGCTTCCAGTCAATGAATCAAACTGCAGACATTCAACCATTGCATCAAACTTCAATCATTGATTTAAGGATCAGACGTTATTCATTGCTTCAAGGTAAAATATTTCGCTCATTTATTTAGCGAGTCAAACTGCACTCATTCATTCATGTCAAGAGGCTGCACGAGCTAATTCAATTAGTAGAGCTTCTCTCATTCGTTCAATGCTACGAGGTTGATTCAATCAAACAAACTGCACACATTCATTCAAAGAAACAGACTGTACGTATTAATTCAATGAGTAGAGCTTCTCTCATTTCTTCAATGTCTCGAGCTGAACGCTTTCTTTCAATGACGCAAACTACATTTATTGAATGGAACTTCAATCTATGATTCAAAGAATCAAACGTAATTAATACATTCAATGATTGCAGCTTCAATCATTTATTTAGTAAATACAACTGCATTCATTCATTCAATGATTCAGACTGCACTCGTTCATTCAAAGAAACTAACTTCACGCATTCTTTCAATGAAAAAACTTCACGTGTTATTTCAATTAGTAGAGCTTCTCTCATTCTTTCAATATTTCAAGCTTAACTCATTCATTCAATGAAACAAACTGCACACATTCATTCAATGAAACAAACTGCATGGGTTAATTCAATGACTAGAGCTTCTCGCATGTAATGAATACCACTACTATAACGATTTCATTCTATCAAACAAACCATATTCATTAAATCATTGATACAAACTTCAATCATTGATTCAATGAAGCAAACGTTATTAATTGATTCAATGAAACAAACTTAACACATTTATGTCATGAATCAAGATGTACTCATTTATTCAATGCAACACACTTTACGTGTTAATTGAATGAGTAGAGCTTCTGCCATTCATTCAATATATCGAGCTTAACGCATTCATTCAATAAAACAAACGTGTTAATCAATGAGTCGAGCTTCTCTCATACATGCAGTGCCACGAGATCAACGCATTGATTCAATGAAACTGCACACGTAAACCCAATGACTACAGTTTCTCGCATTCAATCAATGTGTGAAGCTTAACTCATTCATTCAATGAAACAAACTGGAGTCATTCAACTTTTGCATCAAACTAGCATCATTAATTCAACGAAACAAACTTAACTCATTTATTTAGTGGATCAAACTGCACTCATTAATTCAACGAAAGAGACTGCACGTCCAATCAGTTCAGATTCTTTCATTCATTCAATGCCTGGATTTAATCGCATTGAATGCAGTGTGTTTCATTGAATAAAACATTGAATAAATGAGAGAAGCTCTACTCATTGAATTAACACATGCAGTTTGTTTCGTTGAATGAATGCGTTGAGCTTCAAACATTTAATGCAGTCTGTTTCATTGAATGAATGCGTTAAACTCGTTGCATTGAATGAATGAGAGATGTTCTGCTCCTTGAATTAACACGTGCAGTCTGTTTCATGAATGAATGTGTGGAGTTTGTTTGAATGAAACAATGCGTTTAACTCGTGGTATTGAATGAATGAGAGATTCAATTAACACGTGCAGTGTGTTTCATTGAGTGAATGAGTGCAGTTGGATTCACTAAATAAATGAGTTATGTTTATTTCTTTTAATCGATTAATACCGTTCGCTTCATTGAGTCAATGATTGAAGATTGTATCAATGATTGAAGGAATACAATTTGTTTGATTGAAGGGAAGCATTATAGAGGAGGCAATGAATACATGAGAGAAACTCTACTCTTTGAATTAACGTTGTTTCATTGAATGAGTGGTGCAGTTTGTTGCATTGAATCAATGCGTTAAACTCGTGGCACTGAATGGATGAGAGAAGTTGTAATCATTGAATTAACACGAGCAGATTGTTTCATTGTGTGGATGAATTAAGCTTGACACATTAAATGAGAGAAGCTCTACTCATTGGGTTAACATGCATAGTGTGATTCATTGAATGAATATGTGCAGTTTGTTACATTGAATCAATGCGTTGAACTCGTGGCACTGCAGGTATGTGAGAAGCTCGACTAATTAATTCATGACTTAAGATTGACACATTGAATGAATGGCAGAAGATTTAGTCATTGAATTAATACGTGCAGTGTGTTTCATTGAATGAATTGACTGAATGAATGAATTCAGTTTGATTCACTGAATTAATGGATGACTGAATGCATTTTTTTCAGTAAATAAGTGAGTGCAATTTGATTTATGAATGTATGAGTTAAGTTTGTTTCACTGATTCAAATAAAACGTTTGATTCATTGAATGTACGACTGAAGTTGAATTCACTGAATGAATGAATACACTTTGATTCTTTGAATGAATGAGTTAAGCTCGAGGCATTGCATGAATTAGAGAAGATGAACTCATTGACATAACATGCGCAGTTTGTTTCATTGAATGGATGATTGCCGTTGGATTCTTTAAATCTTGTGTTAAGTTTGTTTCAATGAATCAATGAATAATGTTTGATTAATTGAATGTACGATTGAAGCTTAATTCAGTGAATGAATGCAGTTTGTTCCATTGAATGTATGCGTTAACTTGGAGACATTGAATTCAAAGAAACAATCGGCGTGGATTAATTCAATGAGTAACCTTCTCTCATTCATTCAATGCATAGAGCTTAATTTATTATTTCAAAGAATTTTTGTGCATTCTATTATTCAATGAATCCTACTTCAAAGACACATTCAATGAATCAAACGTTATTTATTGTTTCAATGAAGCAAACATAAATCAAATATTTAACAGATCAAAGCGCACTCATGAGTTTACTAAAACAATCTGCATTCATGCATTTATTTATAGAATCAAACTGAACTCACTGCAACAAACTGCACGTGTTAATTCAATGAGTAGAGCTTATCTCGTGAAGTCAAGGTCTCCAGATGGAAGCATTCATTCAAGGAAACAACTGCATTCGTTCATTCATTGAATCAAACATAAGTCGCACATTGAAACAGACGATTTTCATTGATTCAATGGAAGAAACTTAATACATTCATTTAATGAATACAACTGCATACAATCATTCAATGAATCAAACTGCACTAAATCATTCGTTGAATTAAACGTCAATCGTATATTCAATGATTCAAACGTGATTTATTGATTTAATGCAAAAACGCAACTCATATACTTTAATGAATCGAAGCGCACTCATTTGTTTACTGAAACAAATTGCATTTTTTCACTTATTCAGTAACTGAAACTGAACTCATTCATTCCCTGAAAGAAGCTGCATGTTTTATTTCAATGCCTTGAGCTGTTCTTATGATTACAATGTCTCTAGCATAACATATTCATTCACTGAACGAAACTGCATTCATTCATTCATTGAATCAAACGTCAATTATACAATCAATGGATTAAACGTTATTTATTGATTCAATGAAACAAACTTACCCCATGCATTTAACTAACCAATTGGATTCACTAAATAAATGAGTTAAGTTTATTTTTTTAAATGAATGAATAACCTTTCATTCATTGAATCAATGATTGAAGAATGTATCAATGATTGAATTAATGCAATTTGATTCATTGAATGAAGGCGTGATGATAGACGCATTGCATACATGAGAGAAGCTATACTCATTGAATTAACACATGCAGTCTGTTTCATTGAATGAGTGAGTGCAGTTTATTTAATGAATCTAACTACACTCCACGTGTTAATTATATGAGTAGAGTTTCTGCCATTCATGTAATGTGCGAAGGTTAACTCATTCATTCAATGAAACGAACTGCACGTGTTAATCAATGAGTCGACCTTCTCTCATACATGCAGTGCCAAGAGTTCAACGCATTGATTGAATGTAACTACCAGCACAGTGTGTGAAACAGCCATTCAGTGTGTGAAGCTTAACTCTTTCATTCAATGAAACAAACTGCTCGTGTTAATTCAATGAGTGCAGCTTCTCTCAGTCATTCAATGCCACGAGATTTACGCATTGATTCAATGTAAAAAACTGCGCCCATTCATTCAATGAAACAGACGGGACGTGTTAGTTCAATGAGTAGATCTTCACTCACTTATTCAATATCTCGAGTTTAACGCTTCCAGTCAATGAATCAAACTTCAATCATTGATTTAAGGATCAGACGTTATTCATTTTTTCAATGAAAAACATTTCGCTCATTTAGTTAGTGGGTCAAACTGCACTCATTCATTCATGTCAAGAGGCTGCATGAGCTAATCCAATCATTAGATCTTCTCTCATTCGTTCAATGCCCGGAACAACTTCCGACATGCGCTGTTTCCAGTTTCCCTGCCTCGGCGATTGTGAGCGCTTTAGTCCCCAGAATTTATTGGAGCTCTTTCTTTTGGGTGAAACGTGTTGGGTGGAGGTTGATAGGAACAGAATTTCGATTCAGACACTCAGGTATCTGGGTCATCACTGGAGTTCACTGAGACACCCTCAGTCAAAAAAGGTTTTCTGACACCATAAATAAAGATTCAGCCATCTATGAGGCAGAGCGGAATATGGGAAAACATACTTAAGCCAGACCTGTGGAGACATATCCAGAGTACAGATAAAATTAAACGAAGAGAGGCAGGTTTTGAATTAACTTTGGTTTGAAGTGTTGTAGAATTCC
>NC_057717.1:60334224-60358008 GCF_004010195.1 Chiloscyllium plagiosum | reverse complement strand
ATGCTGTCTTTGGAAAGAGGACACAACCCATGGGTATAGTACATTAGTACGTGCGGATGGTCATAAGCAGGAACCTAAAGGAGAATCAGAACAGAACAGAGAGAAACTAATAACATAACATGAATTTGTGGAAGATTTCAGTTCTTTTTGAGAATGTTAATCAATGAGATATTAACCCGAGCAAAAACAGAAGTTGCTGGAAAAGCTCAGCAGCTCTGACAGCGTCTGCGAAGAGAAATCAGAGGTAATGTTTCTCGTCCAGTGACTATTGTTCAGAAAGAAGAAAGGTAAGTATGAACTTGATTTTTCTTCACAGATTCTGCCAAACCTGCTGGGCTTTCCTGGCACTTTCTGCTTTTGCTACTGATTTTGAGCAGCCGCACTTGTTCCACTTTTTTTCGATATTTTGACCCTTTGTGCCTGAATCGAGAGTTCAAGATCGAGTCATTGAAAGAAGTATGTAATGGAGACTGGTTAATTTAGTATAGTGCAACACCTCAGCTCGGATTCTGCTGAGCTTCACAAACCTGAATATATCATCTTGGAAAGCGCTTCCCATGCTATTCGTTTCTGAAAGGATTTGACAGGAACACCGTCGAGGCAATTTACTGTGTATCTAAATCCTTCCTCAACCTCATATCGGTGTTTTGGGTGAGGACATTATAGGAAAACATTTAACTTCAACCCTGTATGTGATAGCTGAGAAAACTGAAACTAAATGTTGTATATTTTGAAGCGGACAGAGCAAATGTAGATTGACAGAATAAACACCATAAGAGATATGATATTAAAAGTTTTATTGTGTGTGAATGCGTGTGCATATATTAGAGCAGATATGTGTGTAGGAGATTCCATATGCCTGTGGGAGAGTGGAAATGTATAAGAGCGCATCTGTTTGTGTGAAGAATTACGGGTGTTTGTGAGTGTAAGTGAGTTTGTCACTGAGGATATATAAGTAAGAGAGTGCTTCAAGTACGTGAGAAACAGTGCCCAAGGTAGGGTAACTGTGTATGTTGGTGAGTGTTTAAGGTTCCACGTGTGTGTGTCTGCTTGTGTGTGTGTGAAATTGAGGATACTGGTAAGAGAGCTCGTGCGTGTATGTGTATGAGTGGCTGACATATTGACAGTCCATGTCTGTGCGTGTTTATGCGCATGTGTAAATGTGTTTCTGCCATTCAGGGATTGTTCTTTTTCTATACGTCTGTCTGTGTGTTAGAGTGTGCATGTATGGTTTTGTGCGTGCGTGTTTGTGGGTTTGTGCGATGGAGAAACTCGAAAGGTACATTTGTATCTTCAGTGAAAGAGCAAGACGGAACGAGAAAGATTCACGTTACTTACACATGTTTCTGATACAATGTCGATAACAACATCATATTGTTTGTCCTCCACATTGTTTACTCTACATCAATTTACATTTCTGATAGTACAAACCGTCTGGATAATAATGTTTAGTATTTTCTCACCATTTCAAATAAGAGCATTTCTTTTTTTTTCTATTCTTTTTGCAGACATTTATCACATTTCACCACAGTTTATTCCTCTGCCATGTTTTAAATATGCCTCACACGATGTAGAGATCAAAGTAGATGATATGTTGAGATGTGAATGTACACTCAATATCGTCGTGTTTAAATGTTATAATTGCCACTCTAAAAACTGTCTACACTCAAGACCAAATCCTCACTTGGTCTGGAACTGTGAACTAGGCCTTGGTTGGGAATGCAGCGGAGGTTCGCCTGGCTGATATCAGAAATGAAAGAGCTGTTCCATGAGGAGAGGTTGGTTCACCGGGACGGATAATAAGAAGAATGAGTAGGGCGGAGGAGGATATGAGCGAAACACATTCAATTCTGACAGGGCTGGACATGGAGCATGTTTCCCCTGGTCTGTGAGTCTCGAAACAAAAGTCACTGTCTCAGACTATGAGCTAGACCATTTTGAACGGGATTGATTTCCATACTGAGAATTTTTTTCCAACAGAAAGCTGTGCAGGTCGTCATTCAATATATTCAGGAAAGAGAGTGAAAACACTTTGGAAATTAAATGTATCGCTGGGTATGACAAGAAAGCTGAAGAAAGCGTAAAGTACAGGATCAGCCGTGAGCATACAGAATGGAGGAGCAGTCAAGGTGGGATGGATGCCTTGATTCTGCTCCTGCATTCTCTGTTGCAGTCAGTATATTGTGCTTCTGAAAATCTCATCCTGAAAAGTATCCACAGCGGCTTTCCTTCAGACATGCCTGAGTCTTGAAATGTGAACTTAAATTGCAGAAGTTGTTTGCATTTAGTCTTAGGGTGAAAGTGGTTCACAGGATTATGACACACTGATGGTAAAGGAACAGCAAATATAGTTCCACCAGTGGCTGGTGCGTGATATGGAGGGGGGTTTACAGATACTGATGTAACTGTTGCCTTTGCATTTCTGCATGGTTACGGTAGAGACCTTGGAATATACTTTGAAAAATCATGAATGTTGTTGATTCATAGCAGCTTTAACCCCTGCTTATATTTGTGAAATTGCTCATCTTTCAGAAAATTTGATGGCTGAGTGAATCCTTGCACACATTCAGACCAGATGAATAGCCTCTCCCCAATATGAATTCACTCGTGCGTCTGCAGGGTTGTTGTTTGAGTGAATTCCTTTCCACAATCTCAGCAAGTAAATGACCACAGCCCAGTGTGAAATCTCTGGTGCATCTGCAGACAGCCTAGCTGATTTGATAGCTTTACATAATGCAAGCAGGTAGTTGAACTCTCCCCAGTATGAAAGCACTGGTGTCACAACAGGGTAAAATATGCACTGATTCTTTTCGTACACTCAGAGTAGATGAGTCCCCTCTCACCAATCGCAGCACGCTGATGTTTCCAGAGTGCAGGCAAATCAGGGAATTCCTTCCTATGACCGGAGCAGGTGAATAGTTTCTCCCTGTTACGACTATATTAATGAAATGCCAGTGTTGACTGGAAATATAATCCCTAACGGGATTTTCATAGTTCCTCCATATTGTGCATTTCACTATGTTTATGGATGTTTGAAAATCGGCAGACGATTCATCCACACAGAACACAGTGTGGTATCTTACGGGAATGACGGAGTTCAATGGGGGATAGGTGAGAATCGTGTTTGCAAAAGTTGCTTCTTTGCTTTGAGGCTCTTACTTGCTGCATTTGATTTATTCTATTTCTTGAAGCATCAATTACAGTTTTTTAAGCTTTTGCTTTTTTTTGGAGTTTGGAAAAAAGAATCAATAGCAATGATTTTTGTAAACAGGAGAAGGCAGAGAGTAAAAGACTATGTGGGAAGTTAATCATACAACGTCTCTTTCTCCAACATCCTGTAAAATGAATTATATAGGTAATAATACAGATTGCAAACACAATAAATAATTCCCCTTTCTTGACAATAGATTTTTACTCTCTTCCACGAAATCCGTAACCCTTCACCTAACTCGCTCTCTCCTACCACTCTCGGTTTACTGCCCCTAATGTCTACCAAACACATTCTCCTGAAGTTTCTGATGAACAGATCAATATTCATCACGTCTTGTTCTTGACAGTCTCTGCCCCCTTCCTGGGTTCACTTCGTTTTCCTTCATATTCTACAAGTTAATTACTTAACCACAGAATTTTATAAACTAGGAAATGGTAAGAAACATAAAAGACAGGGTTGTATGCCAGTGATGTGCTGACATCTAAAGGAAGGTTCAGTCTCGGTGAAACTCCATCTTCATTCAGACAGCAGCAGCAACAGCTCTGCATCGAAGAAAGGTGTAGCTACACAAACTCATTGTTCAACGTCGGCACTCAGACAGTGGTGCAGTTCAGATGGCTGGAGGACCAGCGTGGTTCCTGACTTCCAGCTTTTCCGATTTGTCATTTTTTGTGTTATGAATACCGAGGAAGTGGAACGAAGAGCCACTTGGCTCTTGGGAAATTGTACAGAATGTTCGAATGAACAAACCAGGCAGCATCAGGAAGTTGCAAAGTCACCGTCTTGGCTGTAACACCTTTGAAGTAGGCTTGCACTCTAAACTTTGACTTCTTCACCTCCTGATGATGCCAGGTTTGCTGTATTTCTCCAAACTCCTGCTTGATGACCTTGGATTCCAGGAACTGCCTTTTTTTGGTTTAGTTCTATTCAAAAAACAAACAGGGATGCTGTCTTTATCCACGAATCACAGAGCTGAATGAGTTCCCACGAAAACACTCCTCTCACATTTGCAGATTCGAGTAACAACTTCTGACATGCGCTGTTTCCAGTTTCCATGCCTCGGCGATTGGGGCAGCTTTAGTCCCCAGAATTCATTGGAGCTCTTTCTTTTGGGTGAAACGTTTGGGTTGGAGGTTGGTAGGAACAGAATTTCGATTCAGACACTCAGGTATCTGGGTCATCACTGGAGTTCACTGAGACACCCTCAGTCAAAAAAGTTTTTTGACACCATTAATAAAGATTCAGCCATCTATGAGGCAGAGCGGAATATGGGAAACATACTTAAGCCAGACCTGTGGAGAAATATCGTTGTCTAAAAGTGTTGGGGATCTGTGGAAGTGACTCCCCTAAATCTGGGTGATGCCAGAGCACGTAACAAATTAAACGAAGAGAGGCAGGTTTTGAATTAACTTTGGTTTGAAGTGTTGTAGAATTCCGTCAGGACATGCCAGTTGGGTTCAGTTGAAGTCAGTCATCACTTTCGCCAATGTTGGAGTGGTGTTGAAGGCTGATCTCCTACACCCCGACCAAGGTCGGAGTTACAATATTATTATGTTAAGTTATTGTGAAGCTGAACCCGAAACTCTGCATCTTCACTGAAAGAGATTTAGGGGAAAAGCAGGAGCACAGTCTGACAGATCAGCATTGCAAACCTCGATCAGGAAGAAGCATGTGCATATGTATACTTTTGCAGACGATGGTTTATTTACAAAACTTCTGATAGTATTTTCTAAATATCCAACCTGTACTCCCAATGATACGTCTGGCTATACCCTATTGTTCAAAGAACAAAGAATAAGCACAGGAACTTGTCCTTCAGCCCTCCAAGCTTGTGACGATACAGATCCACTATCTAAACCTGTTACCTTTCTTTATAAGGATCTGTATCCTTTTGCTCCTTGTCCATTCATGTAGCTGTTTAAGTATATCCTAAATGGCTCTGTCGTTCCTGTTCCTAACATCTCGGCTGGCCACGATTCCCAGGCACCTACCACCCTCTGCATGAAAAAATTTTAAGGCATACCTCAGAAAATCTTTTTTTCTCACACTTTGATCTCGTGGCCCCTCGTAATTGAGTCTTTCATTCTGCAGAAAGGTTTCTTGTTATTCACGCCATCAACACATCTCATGGTTTTGTGGGCCACAATCGAGTCGCCCACTACCTCCTCAATTCCAATGAAAATATTGTTAATCTACGCAACCCCTCCTCATAGCTAGCAACTTGCATACCAGGAAATATCTGGGAAACGTTCTCTGCACCCTCTCCAAAGCATCCACACCCTTTTGGCAATATGGAGACCAGAACTGTGTACAGTATTCTAAATGTGGCCGAACCAAAGTATTGTACAACTCTAGCATGACGTTCCATCTCTTTTCCTCCGTGCACCGTCCAATGAAGGGAAATATACCGTATGCCTTCTTTACCACTCCACTCACGTGCGTTGCCAGCTTGAGGGGACAATGATTCTAAACAAACAGATCTGTCTGTTCTTCAATTTTCACGAAGGCATTTCCATTTAGCGTAGAGTTCGCTCCTTAATTGGATCTTCCACACTGCATCACTTCGCATTTGTATGGACCGAACTCCATTTGCCATTTCTCTGCCCAGCTCTGCAATACATCTATATTCTTCTGCATTCTCTGACAGACTCCTTCACTATCTTTTACTCCATTAATCTTTGTGTCATCTGCAGACTTGCGAAAGGAGGCAACCTACATCTTCCTCCAAATCATTTATGTCTCTCATAAGCAACAGTGGTCCAAGCACGGAGCCCTGTAGGACACTACTGGTCACAGGTCTCCATTTTGAGAAGCCACCTTCCACTATTCCTCTCTGTCTCCTGTTGCCTCACCAGTTCTCTATCCGTCCAGATTGAACTCCCTGGACCCCTTGTTACTTCACCTTCTTCGTCAGCGTATCATGTGGAAACTTTACCAAACGCCGAACTGAAGTCCATGTATGGTATCGCCATTCCTTCCCTCATCAAATACCTTTGTCACCACTTCAAAGATACGATTAGATTTGTACGATATGACCTTCCATGCGCAACACCATGCTACCTATCACTGACACGTCCATTTTCTTCCAAATGTGTATATATCCTATCCATCATTATCCTGTCCAGTCGCTTCCCTACCACTGAGGTCAGGCTCATAAGCTTTTTAATTACCTGAGTTATGCCTGCTAACCTTCTTCAACAAGGGGACAACATCAGCAATTTACAAGTCTTCTGCGACCTCCCCCATGTTCATTGATGACACAAGAATATCTGTGAAACTACAACTATTTCCTTTCTCGCTTCCTTCAGTAGCCAGGATGAGATCTGTGGACTCATCCACCTTAAAGGCATTGAGAATACCTCACACGTCATTCCGCCTTATACCAACCTGACCTAGCGTAATCAAAGTTCGTTCCCTAACATCAGTACCTGCATTATCCCTCTCCTCGGTGAATACTGATGCAAAGTACGCATTAAGAATCTCACCTAATTAACTGCAATTCACGCATATATTTACTCCTTTGACCTTTACCGGGCCAAAACTTTCTCAAGTTGCCTTCTTTCTCTTGATGTATGATTACAATGCTTTGGGAGTTTCCTGAACCCTGCTCGCTAATGACCTGATGATCACATGACCCATTTTAGTCCACTTAGTTCCGCTGTCAAATCGGGGATTCATTGGGAATTGAAGATGAATTGCATTCACTGCAGTCCTGTCGGTTCCAAATGGATTCGATCATTCAATTTTGGCTTTGCAATCTCTATCTTTGGTTGGACAAGTGCTGAGATGATTCTATCTGATGTTCAGTTCTCACATCCTCCTAACTATGAAAATAATCATTCTTCAGTTGTGATTGGCATAGATGCACCAAGTGGTTGGATATTTCACAGATGCTTCTTCTCCAAATTAGAGGGCATTTACCGAGAGATTCTTCCGTGATGATAGGGATGTTGCATTATTTTTAGTGAGTTTTTAAAGTCATGGGCATGGCGGATCAGTGTGTAGCACTGCAGCCTCACTGTGCTACAGACCTGGGTTCAATTCAATCCACGGGCTCTGTGGAGATTGCACATCCTTCTCGAGTCTGCGTGGGTTTCCATCAGATGCTTCGCTTTCGTTGTCCAGTCCAAAGACATATAGGTCGGGTGGATTGCGTGGTTGTTAATTTTTCTGTAGTATTCTGGGATATCCAAGTAAGGATTTTTTAGCCATGGGAAATGCAGAGTTAGAGGGACAACTTGGGATTGAATCTGGCTGGGTTGCTGTTTGGAGGTTTGATGTGGACTCAATGCGCCATTGGGATTCGATCATTCTACATCCTTAACAATTTCTTCTGCCCTCTTGGACATCACTACCCACATTTATGATCACCAAGACATAGAAGTGTTTCGGTTTTGAAATATTGTGTTAGGCATGCGAATAACATAACATTCCATGCAGCAGGACGAAGCTTACGTTGGAATTCATTCCAGCAGATTTCAGATATTTTATATTTTTCAAAGGATTTCCCCTTCGCAAAATGTCTTTTCAGAGATAATATACCGGTATACAAAATAACCGTTGATATTAAATTATCACAATTAGAAGGACAATGAGAAGAAGAGAAGTTAACGCTAGTGTCCTGCAACCCGATATTAATCCTTCAGCCATCATTAACGAACACAGGTGAACTGGTCATCGACAGATCTCTGTCTGAGTTGTCTCAGTGTGCAGTAATTGACTTCCAAATCTCCTCAAGAGTCTGCATTCGGAAAGTGTCACAATGAAACCGAAACGCTTTGATTTGGTTTTGAAGGGTGGCTGGCACTCTATAAAAAAAACCGTTTTATTTGTAATCAACACGCAATATTTTGAAATAAATGCGAACAGTAGTTTTTTCAGCATGAAGAGACGCCAACTTCCTGAAGAATACGAACCCCCAGTGCGGACTGAAGCTGTGAACGTATCATTTTTAGACGACTTTAACTTGTTGGCCGAAGACCTCAGCACTTTCCATCAGTCTCACACCGCCACCATTCGAGAAACTCAAACTGGAATTAGGCAGCAAAGTTAGTTAATAGACTGAAAATTATGACCTTCGCGGCTAAAGGTTGGAGAGATAATGTACTCGCAGCAGTGGTCTTGCATTTAGCAGACTCTGTCATTAGCGGACAGGATTGAAAACACTTAAGAAACGTATCATTGCAACAAAGCATTTTCTGCTGTATAGAGGTACTGAAGGGTTCTATTTAAACATTTATTTCCCTGACGGTGAATGTAAGTTAACAATTTAATGGAGTGCTCCAAGGACAGCGGTACTTCCCAGTGTGCACTTCACTCTGTCTCTCACAAAGTCTGCCTATCCTCATCTCTCTCAAACACAACAGGATGGTGAGGACTGCAGATAATGGAGAGTTAGAGTCGATAAATATCGCGCTAGAAAAGGCACAGCAGGTCAGGCAGCATCTGAGGAACAAGAGTGTCGACGTTTTGGGCATAACCCTTCAATGGGTCGTGAAGAAATATTATGGCCGAAGCACTGATTTTGAAAGAATGTTTCCCTTTATGGACGTATCTATGATCAGAGGGCACAGTCTCAGAAATAAAAGCACACTGAACGAAGGCTGAGATGAGGAGAAATGTTTTTTCTCAATGTTTGTGAGACATTGGAAGTCCTCGCCAATGAGATGGGGGCGTAGAGTTCTTGTAGACATTTAAGGGTGTGACAGATTCTTGATATCCCCGTGAATAGAGGGTTGTGGGGAAAGAACAGGAAAGTGGATGTGAGGAATGTCCAACTCGCTGTGATCACATTGAAGGCTCGCAGGGCTGAATGATCTCGCCTTCTTCCTGTTTCCATGATGCGGAGGTCCCGGTGTTTGACTATGGTGCACAAAGTGAAAAATCACACATCACTAGGGTATTATCCAAAAGATGTATTTGGAATCACTCGCGCTCGTAACACTACTCCTTCCTCAGGTAGCTGTCAACGAACTGAAGAACGGGAAGCGATTCGAAAGCTATTGCTTTCCAATAAACCTGTTGGAATATCACCTACATTTTTTACTGCTTCCATGATCATACTAAACTAGCTAGCCTTGACAATCTTCTGCTGTAATACATTCCACGATTCCACTGCCTTCTGATAGATTAAATTCCTTGTCGCTGTTTTAAATAGGTCACACTGAGAGATTCTGAGTGAAGCAGATGCCACACGTTGGGGACTGGGGATGGGAATCAAGTTCCTGGTTTGACTTGTGAGTCCGGATCCGCACTGAGACTCCTACCGTCTCACCATGAATTGCACATGTTTTTGGTAACAATGTGGCCCGAGAGAGTGACAGTGACACCAGATCAATAGGATCACAGGCCAGACATGGAAGACGAAGCCAGGAAACTGGTCCTCCATGTCTGTCGGAGTGGATATAGGGCGGTGTATGTCTAATGCTGATCATCCTCTCTGCAGGCGCACTGTCGTTGTAACTGAGGCTGGCTGCGGGTGGTTGGTAGTGGTAAAAGGTTGGTAGTGGTAAAATATGCCGTGTGTATCCTTGGAGTGGAGAGAACAGAGATTGAGATGTCTTAAACAAGCGGACCTCCTTGAAAATCGTAATGTAAAACTTGAGGCTCTGGCTTGAAGCATACCAGGAATAGGAAGCGTGTCTAGAGCAGGTGCTGTGGCCGGATTGAAGGCCATCATGTTGATTGGGAGCAAAATGCACAGCACTCGTGCGCAACCTTTCTTTCAATAACACCTGGATTTAAAAAAAAGAAACGTGCACAACAAATTTAAACCATGAGAAATGCTTGCTTCTTCCCAATTTCAATCCTGAAATCATAGGAGTTTTTTTATTGATAAATTGCTTTTTGTCAAATTTTAATTGGAAATTGTTTACACTCAGTGAACTCAAAGGGAACATCTGGGGACATCATGAGGAGCGTGATTTTTAAATAGGGCTGTGAGAGGAAGAACATTTCCACTTCAGAGAGAAATTGTTGAGTTATAGAACCATAGAATCATACAGTGTGGGAAGCATAATCAAACGTTCAACTAGTCCACGCTGATCATGATCCCAAACACATCGAGTCCCACTTTCTGGTATTTGGCCCATATCCCTCCAAACCTTGCGTATTCGTGTACTTCTCCAAGTATATTTTAAACATTGCACCTATACCTGTATCCATCACTTCCCGTGGTAGGTTCTTCCACACACGAACCACTCTCTGTACAAAATTGTTCTCATGTCATAGTGTGAGACCAAACAGCGTTGTTATCACTGGGTTGGGTGCCCGTGCCACGTGCAAGCAATGCAAGAAATCTGGAGAGAGAAATGTTGAAGACGTGGCAACAAGTACGGTGCAGGTGGGAGGATCTCGGATACTTGGATAATTGGGCCTCATTTTGGAGTCGGTGGTGTCTCTCCAAACAGGATGGTTCACACGAAAAAGAGTGGTACCAATATCCTCGAAAAGAAATTTGCAAATGCAGCTCGTGAGGATTTAAAATAATTCAGGAGGACGATGACGAGCGAATTTGTTGTGCCAGTGTACAGGAGGTTGAGAGTCGTGAGATCAGAAATGAGGTTTTCGAGGTCGCAAGAGTGCACCAGCAACCAGGAATGTGGCTTCACGTAGGTCCGTGTCAATGCCAGGAACATCCAGGTTAAAGTCTGTGAACTTGCTGCATGGGTTGATACCTTGGGTTTTGATGTTGTAGTCATGTGGGAGGCATGGGTAAAATGGTTCTTGCATATTCGTGCACTTAAATGTTTCCGAAAGAACAGACAAGATAGAAAATGAGCGGAGAGTGTGCCGTTCTTAGCAATGGAAGTATTACAGTGGCAGAAAAGACGTTTAAGGACTCATCTACTGAAGTAGGATAAGCTGAGCTTACAAACAGGAAAGGAGAACTCACACAGAGTGCGGAGCACCTATGGAATGAGCTGCCAGAGAAAGTAGAGAAGGCTGGTAAAATTGTTTGAGGTGGGTGGTGGAGCATGAAATGGCATTGACCATATAATGACATTGATAAATGAAATTGACCATATAATACCTCACGAAAACACTTATGCAACAGAGCTCACAACTGTTCGTTGAATAATTCTACTTCCAGGTAAACAGTACCTCAATGAATCAGAGTAACATGCAATTTTTAAATACTTTCAACAGATTGTGCGACAGGGTATTAATGCTCTCAGGGAAAGGTTATTCTAAAAGTCAATATCCACTTTTTTTATTTGTTGAATTTGCAGACATCTATCAAAGTGTACATTGTCAGGCGTTGGTGCATGGTGCTGGACACTGCCTACTTCCAGCACAACAACTGAGTAGCTCAGATATTGCACTGGCAATTCCAAAGGGTTTCTCTGGACTGCTGTGATTCTTGGTTACCACTCATTCTCCAAGCCTTCGACTCAAGGTAGGAACAGTTTTCTTTCGTCCACTTCTTGACTGGAGAATGTTGGACATTTCACAAATGGTTTTGTGGATGTTCACAAACTGGGTTGTAGACATAGATTACTTACCTGGTGAAGCATTTGAATTTGGATCTGTTAAAGCGACTGTTTTGAGACACAATGTTAAAAAAAATTCCCAGCACTCTGTGAATCTGCAGCTGATTATCCTGCAATAGACTGTGAGGAAGTGCATTATACAGCAGCTCTAACCTTGTAAAGCCAGTCTGTCCACGCACAGGGGAGAGACCAGAGGGAGTCAAGGGAAAGGGTATTTTCTTTAGCTCATCAGAGTAGGTGCAATACGTGTGAAGTGCATAAGTAGGTACCGTTCGTGCGATTGTTTGGAAGTATCAAGAAAAATAAAGATAAAATACATAAGAAAAATAAATCAACCCCAACTCGAAAATGAGCCAAACTTATTCTTCTGCTTTTATACTGAACCACTCACTTCCTGGCATCCCAACCTCCAATTTGAATGTGAGCTGCTGGGACACTCTATTCTGATGGAGAAGTTCAGTCTCTCTCTGCAAACCTTAGACTTGCATCTTCCTGTTATCTATTTCTCACACGAAGGCTCCAAAACGTAAACAATCTGCCCTTCTCCGTGTTGGCAGTTTACAGCAGATACAACATACAGCATAATAAAGATTCCTCAGCTCTCCGTATTGTGCCAGCCTTTCATGGAAAAATCAGACTAACTGACATATCGTTCAGTGCACTACTTTCCATGGGCCTATCCAAGGGTCGCTTAAATGTGCCTAATGTATTTGACTCGACGACCACTGCTAACAGTGCATTCCACATAGCCACCACGCTTTGTGTAAAGAACATACCTCTGAGATATCCGCAGCCACCACGCTTTGCGTAAAGAATAGCTCTGAGTTATCCGCTAAACCTTCCTTCAATTACCTTAAAATTATGGCCACTTGTGAGAAACATTTCCGCTGTAGTAAAATGTCTCTGGTTATCTATTTTGTCTACGCCTCTCAACATCTTGTACAGCTCGATGAAGTCACTTCTCATCCTTCTTCGCCCCAATGAGAAAAGCATTAGTCCCCAAACCTTTCTTCATAAGACCAGGTCTCCAGTCCAGGAAGTATTATGAACAATCTCGTCTGCACCCTTTCTAAAGCTGCCACATCTTTCCTACCTGAAGACAAGCAGAACTGAAAACACAGTCCAAGTGTGGTCTCACCAGATCTCTCGAAAATAGAACATTACAGCGCAGAACGGACCCTTCAGCCTCGATGTTGTGCTGACCTGTGAAACCAATCTGAAGCCAACTTATCTTAAACTATACCACTTTCCTCCATATATTTACCATTTCCTCCATTTATATTTAACATATAAACCAATTAAATGTTCTTAGATTTCGTGTGTTAAGAGCTTTTGCAGCAAGGGCGTTCCACCCACCTTTTGCTCACTGACTAACCAAATAAACTACCTGTGAATTCTGTCGCATATCTATCACCCCTCTATTTCGAGCTGTGTCCTCTTGTGCTAGTCATCAACATCAGAGAAAAAAGGCTATCACTCTCCACCCTATCCAACCATCTGGTTATCTTATATGTCTCAATTAAGTCACATCTCAAAGTTATTCTCTCTAATGAAAATTGATTCATGCTCCTCAGCCTTTCCTCATGAGACCAGCCATCCATACCTGCAACATCCTTGTAAATCTCGTCTGAACACGTTCCAAAGTTTCCACATCCTTTCGCTAATGCATTGACCAGATCTGTACGTAATTCTCCAAGTGCGGCCCAACCAGAGTTTTGTAGAACTGCAGAACAATCTCTCTCCTCTTTAATTCAATCCCCTTGCTCATGAAAGCCAATACACCGCATGCCTTCATAACATCCTTATCAAGCTGGGTGGCAACTTCGAGCGATCTATGGGCATGGACTCCAAGATCTCTTTGTTCATTGATATTGCCAAGAATCCTGATTTAAGCCTGCATTCTGCATTTAAATTCAAACATACAAAGTTAATGACATCACACTTTGCCAGTTAGAACTCCAACAGCCACTTTCAAGCCCTGTTATGCTTCCCTGCAATGTCCCGTTACAACCTATAGCCCTCCAAACGATCCACAAATCCACCAATCTTCGTTTCATGTGCAAACTTACTAACCCACACTCTCACTTCCTCATACAAGTCGTTTATAAAATTCTCAAAGAGCAGACGTCCCAGACCATATCTGTGCGGAACACCATGGTCAACGAGTTTCAGGCTGAATCCTTTCCTCCTAAACCCAACCTCTGTCATTTATGGGCCAGTCAATTCTTTATCCAGACAGTTAGATTTCACTGGACGCATGTCTCCTTGCTTTAGGAATGAGCCGACCGTGGGGAACCTTTCAAATGCTTTGCTGACATCCATGTACACTATATCCACTGTTTTAACTTCATCTGCGTTTTACATCACATCCTCAAATAATTCAATCATGTTTGTGAGGCATGACCTGCCCCTCACAAAGCCACGCTGACGGTGTCTAATCAAAACACGTTTTTGCAAGTCACCATTAGATCCTGTCTCTCACAATCCACTCCAATAATATGCCCACCAGTGACATAAGACTGACGGGTCTGTAATTCTCAGCAATAAACCCTCCTCCCTATCGTTAACAAGGGAATAACATTTGCCACACTCCAATCATCTGTGATTACTCCAGTGGACAGTGGGATTGCAAAGACCATCGCCAAAGGCGCAACAATCACTTTGCTCGCTTCCTCGAGTAACCAACGTTATATCCTGTCTAGCCCAGGTGATTCATCCTTTCTTTTTTTTCGACCATGTTGAACACATCTTCCTTCCTCACATCAACCTGTTCCAGCAGATCAGTCTGTTTCACGCTGTTCTCAGAAGCGTCAAGTTCTCTGTCGATAGTGAATACTTCAGCACGGTATTCATTTTGGACCTCCCGTACTTCCTACAACTATGAGTACAAATTGCCCCCACTACCTATGATCACCCCTACCCTCACTCTGGCTATCCCCTTGATCCTCATTTCAGTCTAGAACACCTTACTTTTTTTTTTCTTAATCCTGCTCACGGAAGATTTTTCATGTCCCCTCGAGCTTTCCAAAGTCCATTCGTCCGTTCCTTCGTGGTACCTTGTCACCCTCAAAACATCTGTCTGATCCTTGCCTTCTAACATTAAGAAAGCTTCCTCCTTCCTCTTGACTGGCTGTTCCACATTCCTTGTCACCCAATGCTCTTTCAATTTAACATCTCTTCATTTAGAGAAATTGTCTCTTCTTGCTGCAGGAGGCCAAGCTTGAGAAGAAGTGACGCAGATTTCCTCCAAACAAGGCTCCTGCCCTCTTCAAGTCCCACGTGAAGGACATGCCACTTGACGGTAATGTTCAGTTCAATACAGGTCAGTTATTTATGGCCTATATATTAATGAAAGAAACGTTGCGGATACTTGATAAACGGCTGACGACTTTAAAACAAATATAACACTTTTACAACAGTTTTGTAATTGATCAAGTTAAATTCCAAAGTTACCAGCAATTAAACAACCAAGTGCAGTATGGAGTTTCACAGGATGTAGAGACTAAAGAACGCGTTTGATGCAATGGACCCCTCATTCCATCAACACCAATCCATTGGATCATGCTTGCCCTCACTGTAAACTTAGCCTCCTTTCCCGATAGTCCCAAATTGATTTAATCCGTGGTCTATCAACAACTGTAGGATTTATCCGGGGTTACCTTCAATCACCCTGTCTCCAATGCTCTCTGATTAATGCATACTGGTAAACAATCTGATGAGAGTTTTCAGATTATATCAGGTAGGAAACATCTTCGTGATGGGTCTGATGATCCATCAAACTCTCGCTGTTTACTTTCCAGGTGCTTGCTCTCTACAACTGACCCACTCATCGGCAGCAGTCGCTGGGAAGCAGTGTCAGCCTCTCATCGCAATGGACAAACACATATTACGACGTGGTTGTGCGATTATTATATTACAATATTTCCATTTGATGGTTGAAAGATCAAATATAATTTAGTTTATTGGTATATCTATATACATTTTGACTACTGAACCGATGCAAATATTACAGTCTACTACATTCACAATGGACATTTTCAATGAGATGTGGGGACTTCCTTTATTCTTTCATGGCACATGGTCATCGCAGCTTTTGAATTTGGGGAAGGGCTGAAGAATTCAGTGGAAATTCAATATCTTTTTAAAAAATCTATTATGCATTCAAAATATTAACAATAGAGTGTTTACTATATGGATCTTGTTTTGGGTCAGCATCTTTTACTTGTGTTCTGTGTGGTTGACACTAACATCATGAATGTTGGTTGCTTATCTTTGACTTCTATTTGAAATCATCGCGTTTGACCTGATTCATAAAGAATTGCCTTAAATACGAAGGGGTCTTTCATGAGACATTAAACAAATGAATGACATAAGGAGAAGATAGAACACAGTACACAAAACTTGAATATTTCATAAAATTACACAGATAATCGGGAATAAGAAGGAGTGATGGAGCAGTTGAGACTGGAAATCACAATTATATGGCATGGGCAGTGGAAGACATCACTGCCACTTTTGGACATATATCAGGAATTCAAGAAATGACAGATTTGGCGATCAACTATAAAATCCGTTGGTAAGAATATATTATACTGATGGATGTGATGAGGGTATAGATGACTTGGCAAGTTAGTAAGTTAAATTGAAATGCTGTTGCATGTGGACATATTTTACGTCAGCATAAATAGTGTTGCTGGATGGATGGGACATGGTATGCATCAAAACGTCGGCAGCAAATATTTTGTATTTCGTAGAAGCCTATTTTGGATAGCTTGATGTGAGGATTGGTTCATTGTCAGATGCGGTGGCGGGGGGGGGGGGGCTATGAATTTATGAACGGACAGTTTGCATTGACTCCATGTGCAGAAAATTAATTAATCCAACATTGGATGTCAAACATTCAGTAACCGAATTGCCAGAGCCAAAACGAGGTGACTTGAGCAATACATTAGATGGAGTGGCATGTGCATCATAATATCTCTCGGTCCTTATCTCTCACAGCAAATGTGATCGCAATTGTAATCCTCTCCCAAGGACGGTGTGGACTCTTCTGGTGCATCCCCTATTTCTTGGTGCAATAGCAGTGAGTGATTTCCTTGTCATCATTACCGCTGTTGCCATGAACCGCATTTACTTTCGGTACAGTTACCTGTACACCACGCTTGCTTGCAGACTGGTCCGTTGCTGCTGGGTCTGCTTCAGTCTGCTTGACTGTCGCCTTCCCCTTCGACCCCTTTGGAGCCGTTTGTTCCCAGAGTTTGGAGACCAGAGACTGCAAGGAGAAAAGGGCATTGTTGTTGTTTGGAGTAATGTGTCCCGTTCTGCTTCATCTATCAACCTTTGTACTCTGTAAATGGAGGGGGCTGGTTTTGTGACGTTCGAGTGATCTTCTATACCTCGTCCATCTGGCAGGTCTATGACTGGTTGAACGACACCTTTTCTGCCATTGTTGCTCATGCTGCTTCTGATCAACTTGACAGTAAGACACGTGTTAGCAGCCAGCAGAGCATGCAGGAGGCTCCGTAGTGCCGATAATCGTGGTTACTTGGAGATGCCAATTGCAAGAACTCCGTAGTCTTGCTCTTCACAGTCACCACCAGCTTCCTTCTCTACTGAGGGAGCTATCGCGTGCATTATGTCTACGTGCGAGTTACAGGTGAAGGCTACTTCTCTGGCCTGGATTTTAATGTCAGGAGACGGTTAATATGTTTCAGTTGGTCAGTGCCTGTAACATATACATAATCTCTCAGAGCAAGTTCCGAAAGGAGATAAAAATGTGGCTGACATGTCCTTTCAGCACGCACACTGTTAGATTTGAACAGCAAAAAGTGAGAAGGAAGAAATGCTAGTCGTGTTACATATCCTGCAGAGTGAGTCTGTGTGTCATCAATCTCTTAAATTAGGATGTCATGCGCCCAAACTAGGCAAATTCAAGGAGGCAAAGTCTATAGTGCTGCAAATCTGTGTAGAAGGATCTGAAAACTACGAATATGGTGGAATGGGATGGACAGCCTCGATCGGTGAGCACTGTCTCAAACTTAAATAAGGCGTCATGACGTTAATATTTCAAAATACAATGGGAAACGATCTCCACAGCTCCTTCACAAGATATTTGCTTGGAAATTGTCACCACTGAATCCAGTCATTTTTCCTGTGCTTTTATCAATAATTCTGAGAGATTCTGTGCATGGTGTTTTATTGAAAGTCCTGCTTAACTTCAGAAAAAAAAAATCAAGTGTCTGTCAAATGTTTTGTAATGAAAAATAGATAATCTCTGTTAATAGAAACAGTTAGATGATCGACTGGAACAGTAGGATTAAAACAATTGTTAGATGTTATGTGGGGAGAGTCAAAAACATGTGCCATTTCATGCAAAAGACGAATAAATTTATACCATTTCCACGGGCAAATATAATGCAAAAGAAGACACGTTTTACACCATTTGTAATTGGAAAATTTCGAGATTAAGTTTAGATCTGCACCTCAATAAAAATTAAAATAACATACAATGATAAAAGTTCGCAGATCAGAAGAAGGCTATTAAACACAATGTGAATAATGTGGCGCTCAAAAGAGCGAATCAGCGAAGCCTATTCTCCAGGCCGATTTCCAGAGCCCTCTGAATTCGTCACTTTCCAACATGCATCCAATTCTCTTCTGAAACTTCATATGCAATCTGTCTTAACCACTTTCCTGGGCAACGCACTCCAAATAAGAATAACTGTGTGAGTAAAGAACTCTCTCTTCACCTCACTTCTGGCTCTCTTGTTTACAGTCTTGATATTTTTAGTCCTTTTTTTCTGATACTCCGTCTTGTGGGAACACAATGTCCTTCCTTACTCTGCAAAGGTTGTCTGTAATGTAGAACTGTCCAATAAGGTCATCTTTTAATTTTCTCTGTTCCAAGCACAATAAACCTTTCTAACCTTCCCTCCCAACGGATAGTTTCATTTCTGGCATCATTGTAGGAACTATCCCTTGTTCTCTGTCCAGTTAGTTGATATAATTATTTCATTAAGTTACCAGGAACTGAGCCAGAGTCCTGGTTCTGATAAATGGTTTTTAGAGGTGGAGCAGCACTTCTTCGTTTTAAGCACTTTATCTCTACTGATAAATACAAGGATCCAAAACGACTTCTTTACAATTGTTTAAGCTTTAGGGTCAACTTCAGAGAATTATATATGTGAACCCGGGGGCTTTCTGTTGCTGTACTCCCCCCAGTGTTATACCTATATTGAATCTATGTTGTTTCTCAGTGCTGCTTCTACGAAAATGTATTATTTCACAATTCTCTGCACTGAAATGTAAACGTGTTTGAAATTATGATTTGGTCATTTCTCTTACAGGGACTAAATTTAAAGGTGTAGATATTTAATTGCAATCTCATTTAGATTCACTAGATCGCCTCTGTCCTTGACGAAGTGAAGCTATACACTAACATGTACGTCATTGGGTAATAAATTATTGTAATTCTATTTGATTTATTATACTTGGAACAGGTAATGTTTACTGTACTTCTGCCATCCTGTATGGGTTTATGAACTGTTCATGTTACAAGGAGAATTCGTTGTTGCACGGACATCTATGAAAACGGCATTGCGCTGTCAGACCACAACGATCCCAATTACGAACTATTCATTCTGTGAGGATTGTCTTTACTAACGTCGAACTCTCTGAGCACACTTCCATATATCTTTTAATACTGCACCCTGCCCCAGACTTTCTCTAACATGTATACGTTTACTAAGTGCAATCAACTCTGAAGATGAATTCTGCGCCGAAAAGATAAAGAACAAAGAACCTTACAGCACAGGAACCGTCCCTTTGGCCCTGCAAGCCTGCATGGATCCAGACACTCTCTCTAAACCTGCTGTCTATTTACGAAGCATCTATTTCCTTAGTACATGACCATTCATGTGTCTGTCCAGGTACATTTCATAGATCGCTCTTATTTTCGTCCCACAACCTCCACTGGCAATGCATTCCAGGCACCCACCACCATCTGTGTGAAGAATGTTCCACTTATATATCCCTTAAACGTTTCCATTCTCGAAACCCCTCGAACTACCCGAATGTTGTTTCTCCGCAGAAGGTGCCTGAGAGGCAGAACTTTTTCCAGTAACACAATTCCAGATTAGTTAATATAAACTATGATGAAGTACAGTTGGATTAGTTGGGCCAGGAGAAATTTATTGCTTTTGTTAGTGTGCATTATGAAACAATGGATCAAACTCACAGTCGAGGAACTGAAGGGCAAAGAATAATACAACCAGTGAGTTTTGCAGTACAGAAGGGCACCATGTGATCCGTCTGCACGGACTCCTGAAAGAGCTGCCCAGGTAGTACCACTAACCAGCCCTGTCTCGGTCGTCCGCTAATCTCATCCCTTTCAAACATATATTCAAATCTCTTACGAAACATTCTATGTAACCTGCCTCCAATACTTTCCCAGGTAATGCATTCCAAATCATAACATTTGTCTGTGTAAAGATGTGTCTCTTCATCTCACTCCTCACTGTCTTGCCCACAATATTGAAGTTACGAGCACACGTCACTGACATACTAATTAGTCGAAAAAATGTTGTTTTTTTACATGGTTAAAATTATACATAATTTAATTAACGCATTAAGATCACCTCTTTGTCTTCTAGCCTTCAAGGAAAACAAGACCAGTGTCTCCGATTTGTTCTTGTATCTAAACACATTAATTTCTGGTACGATTGTACGAAACCTCCTTTGTACTCTCTCCAGGGCTTCAGCATCTCCCCTTAAACTAGGCGCGATAATTGAAAACGGTACTCCAAACGTCGTCTCACCAATGATTTATAGCGATGTAGCATCGTTTCCTTGTTTTTATACTTTATATCCCTGTTTACAAATTCAAAGATCCTGCAAGTCTTCTTCACTAATATTTGAAATTAACTGTGCACCTTAAGAAGGTGATATGGAATGAATCCCCTTCCTGTCCGCTCCTGTACGAACGTCAAAATTGTACGATTGACCCGATTTTGTCTTTCTATGTTTCTGACACCAAAATGCAGTACCTCACCTTTGTCTGCATTGAATTTCATCTGCCAGGCAAATTTTCAATGTCCGTCTCAAGTCACTCAGCATCATCCTCACAATTCACAACACTCCCTGGCTTAGTATCATCTTTTAAATGTGGAAGTTTTGACATCAATAAGCAACTCCCATTCAGAGGAAAGCAAGGTCCCAATACAGTTTGCAAGCGAACACCATTTTCACCTCATCCCCAATATGAGAAATAACCTGCTGTAACTATCACCTGTTTCATTTCCTTTCGCCAACATCGACTCCATGCTGCCAAAGACATACCAATCGTAATCATTCCTCCTTTCTTAATTAACCTGCCATGAACAACCGTATCAAAACATTTGTGGAAGTCCAAATGTACAACATGCATAGCATGATCGTGATTTGCTGCTTGGGTCACCTCGTCAATGAAATTAACCAAATTTTTCAGACATTACTTACAGTGTGGCAACAGGCCCTTTGGCCCAACAAGTCCACACCAACCCCCCGAAGAGCAACCCACCCAGACCCATTCCCCTACACCTTGCAATGCGGGCAATCCAGCATGGTCAATTTCCCGAACCTGCACATTTTTGGACAGGGGGAGGAAACTTGAGCAACCAGAGGAAACCCACGCAGACACACGGAGAATATGCAAACTCCACACAGACAGATGCCTGAGGTGGGAATCGAACACGGGCCTCTGGCGCTGTGAGGCATTCGTGCTAACCACTGTGTCACCGTGCCGCCCATGTTCTGCCTTTCACAATGCCATATTAACTGTCTGGAATTATTTTCGTTTTCTCTAACTGTATATGTCCCTTTTCCCGTGTTAGGTCCGCCATAAGTGTTCTAACGACGATGACAAACTGACTGGTTTATCGTTTCATCAGTTATGTTTTGTCCCTTTCTATTGAAGGAAATCTCGAGAGGCAGACCTCAAGCCTTAACCAGTTTATTTCACAATGCGTCATGGGAAGCCTCTCCGTCCTAACAGTGGCTCGGTAGGGCACCGAAGTACAGCAGCAAGTTTAAGGGTTGCATGGTATAAAATCTCTGGCGGAACTGCAGGCTGATCGCTAGATAAATAGTGGCAGGATGGTTGCGAGGTGGTCCAAATCAGGGCCCAGCTCTCGGAGTGAGCTCGACTTGAAGCTATGCATTCCAGAAGTGGACAGGAATGAAAGTTACCAACTACAATTCTGTTTACAAAAATCAATACCAAAGTTGGGACAGATGTTCTTAGGACAGAGGAACATTGCAAACTAATTGGCGGGGTTTTGACCACTTCAGCAACTGAGCTACATGGTCGAGTAATACATCACAATGGGGAAACATTAAGCAGGCGACCGAGGCGCCTTGAACAGAAACGCTACAATTCAGCATTACCTTCTAGTGAGAGAGGAACTAAACTATGTGCGAGAGGCTGAGAGACAGCTTCTTAAAGCTTCATGCCAAGGACTAACTTTCTGCGGGTCGAGTGGCATTTCAGCGAACTGGTTGCTTCACCGGAAGAGAAGCCATTAACAGCAAAATGGCTTCCACAAATACTTTTTTTTTCTTTTCATAATCAGTTAAGCAGGTCAGGAGCTTCAATAAAAAGCGGAATGTAATCAGAGCCAGGAGATTGCCTGGAGAGGGAGGCTCAGAATCGGGCAGATAGTCCTCAGAATAAGAGGATCAGCGCTGTTAGGTCTGGAGTCTGGGGCTCAGTGCCTTTGCCAACGAGAGGGATGCTGATCAGCTGACTTTATAATGGAACGGAGGGCTGCAGCAGAGAAACAAAGCATCCACAACACTGCTCAATGGAGCTATCAAGAACGGCGAGAGTAAACAAAATCAAGGAGAATAAATCCTTGTCCGAGGGCGCTGCTGCAGAACCAGAACGATGAGCCCACACAACTCCACAAGTCCCACCGGGAGCAGGGCTCCCTTTGAGGCGGTATTATCTTGTAACGACTTTTGTGCATCCACTCGAATATTGCTTTAATTTTAACTAAGCCTCTGCTTCAAATTTTCCCGGACCTAAGGCTTCGACTGGGTGTATCTGTGAATGTAAACTTTGAAGAGTTTGGGTTAACTTGTGCAGATATTTCTTAATTGTCCACAACTGCTGTGGAAGTAATATCAGACATTGAAAGGTTCCCATTCATCAACTAAATACATTTGTTATTTGACAAGATTTGCAACAATGTACTAGATATAATTCTACAATATCAATTTGCGGACAAGTGATATGGCCAACCACGCAAGGGAGTGGTTCGAGAACTCCCCCTCCCCCACTTAACCAAGTGTGCGCATCTACGCTCATAATCAGCTAAAATAAGCAGGATGCTTCAACAAGCTCCGAAATGGTGGGACACACCAAGCTCATCGAGAGTCAGTTAGCAGTTTGGCAAATTTTCCTTTGGTTAGGAGGAAAGCATATTGGTCCACGCGTTAGCACCAATGCAGCCACAAGGACTCTTCGCTCCTCAGTGGCCACATTTTCAAAATAAAAGTAAGGGCCTGTCATTTGCCCTGGGGTTTTAGCTGGCTTACTCCCAGTCCCAAAGTTGTTGGACTTGGGCCCGCTGTTCCGTTTTCCAGTGTCCTGTCTGGAATGGGTTGATCAACAGTGGATGCTGGGCCGAAATCTGAGTTTGGTTCCATTCCCAATGAGTAGGTAGTCTCAATCAACCTCTTCAATGTTGGCACACGGGGTGCATGGATCGCGAGGTTGTTGGACATATTCTGATTTACGTGTAATTTGGATCGTGGCATGATCTCATTCTTGCCATCTGTATAGATGATCACTGCTCACCCCATTTACGAATAGAAATTCTTAGCCGATTCAGAAATTGGCAGTAATGCAGACATGATCTGTGAGAAGCAGATTCTCAGACCTCGAGCTCTAGGCAGCAAAACATAAACATTCAATCACCAACAAGCAAATGTTCATTCAAAACAAACCACAAAATGTTTACCTTTCTGCAAGCTGCAGTGACTCAGTGCTGAGACGGTATCTTTCCCTCTCTGGTAACTTTCGTTCTATTCCGGTTTTTTTAA
>NC_057717.1:60290969-60333724 GCF_004010195.1 Chiloscyllium plagiosum | reverse complement strand
TCTTATCCTCCGGCAACAGTGAAGACTCGGTCATTGAAGATATTCAAGTATGACCTTGACTGACCTTTGTTGGACAGGGAAGTCAGTGTTTGTTGACACGGGATCTGAACGTGACCATTTTACACTTGGAGTCACTTAGAAAGGAACAAGAAGAGGTCACTCAGCTTCTCAAGTCACACAAGAACAGGAAGGTGTCAACACATAAACACATTGAGCAGGAACTGCACAGAGGGACTGTTCCATGTTATTCCCCGTCATTACCCAAAATACATCCGTGTTGTGTTAGCCTAGTTGTTTGGCAGTGGGAATGAAGTCATTTTTAAACCAGTCTCAAAAGTATCTTCCACAGCTGAGTGATGTCCTTTCTGAAAGTCAAGTGGGTGAGGAATGGCTAACTGTTTCAGACTGAAGGTATTATAACTTCTGACAGGATTGTGAACAATGTAACGTTGAGTGGAGGCTCACACAGTAACTGAGCATTAAAGTGCATTCAGAGCCCATACATCTCTGTCAACCGAAATGCGGGTTCAGCACAGGTGTGTAAACTATTGGGAATCGAGCATCCTGTGGGAAATCTGGGATTTCTCACCTTATCAATGGCTGTTTGAAACATCATAATGAGTGTCTATCCATACCCATCAAGTTTCAAGTTCTTATTCTCTCAGTGCTACAGTTTAAACACATAGTTACTGCACAACCTCCTGATTGTACTTTCATGTCAGAGTTTGGTCTGGTGAAAATCATTTGCACTGTCTCGGTGACATAGAGATCATTATTTACAAAGCATCACTGACAAGGGCAGCATTTGTTGTCCACCAATAATTGCTCTTGACTGTGAGGCCATTTGTCAAGACAATATAGATCCAACCATATTGTTGTAGGTCTGCAGTCACACTTAGATTCTTTACCAAAGGCTATCAGTGAAATAATAAAAGAAATACTGATATCTTATTGTTGATGTAAGTAAATTGAGGTTTCATTCCAATGTTTGTCATACGAATTTAAGTTCTGTCATTGCTCTGGTAGGATTTGAAACAATGTCTTTAAAGCCAGAACTTGTGCCTCTGGATTACCCATCCGGTGACATTATTACACTCATATGGGGTCCCTATTATGAAATAACAAGCTTATTGTGTCAAGATATTTGTATCGGTAGACTGATCAGAAAAGAACTGGAGCCATAAAATTCGAAGTTAACAAGGGGACAGGTGACTGCTAATTCAGCAACAGCACTGAGGCTGAGAGAAAACAGAGACACATAACAGTTCAGGTGCACAGGAAGAGTTAAGTGTCTGAATAGCCTTGTTCCTTCTTAGATGTTTATGAATGAGGAGTCTGGAATTGATGGAATGGTGTTTGTGACTGAAACTAAGGATAACAATTTATGTATTTGTTAAATATAAATAACTGAAATAGCAATAACTTTCATTTATAGAATTGACAGGTATAGGCTTACAAGAAACACCAACAACAGTGAGGATGGGGTAGTAACCTGCCTGAAAAATCATCAGTACGGCTTCTATCAGCAACTCTAACCATGGCCAATCTCGAACAAGCTAGTAAAGACACAAGGATAAACTCCTGTCCATTATCAGAACATTCCAGTCTAATGTTCTCAGATTCTGATCCATCGTTGGGATATTCCAGTCTATTGTTGTAAGATTTTCTTTCTCTCCCTCTTTCTTTCCTGCAGATCCAAATCATCTTGAGGATGACGCTATTGCTGATACAATGGGATAACAGGTTGAAGGACGCCCCGCATTAATAGAAGAGGAAACCCTCCAGTGACGCAATTAGGTTCCATGGAGAATGACATCAATCACAGGCACTGAACAAACAGCTCCAGTTAACCTCCATTCACTATAACCCTCATATGGCACAATAATACTTGGTCTGTTTGGCATGTTGACATCGCTGACTATTGGGTGAATGGCACATCTCCAATTGCAAAGTTAGGAGTGAGGCAGAGAGCTGATGCTTTCTCTTCACAAGCTCGATAGTTCTGCTGTGTTTTGGCAGAGTTGGAATTGCTGGGCTGCCGAGGCCGTCTGTGTCTGATCACGAGGATAGCTGCATCCTTTCGTTTTATTTATTTATGTTTTACTTCAACATTTATCTGGCCATCACTTAATTGCTTAGGCAGGGTTAGGCATTTTTGAGAGGCTCCTACAGTGCCATAGACAGTGTAGATACAATCTATTCCTTGTGGTCCTTGCAGCTGCAGCCAGGATTCTAAGTTTTACCTTTCTCCTGTTATTGCTGGGATCTCAGCAGGGTTGGAAGGTAATAAATCGCTGCAGGATGCTACACACTCTCTCTGAGATTTCTCTCCGAATTGTCTTTTGATATGCTTTCCTGCTTTATTGGAGAACTGCTTGTGAGACAATCTGTTTCCTGAATGTGCTTTTGACAAGTATGTATTTATGGGATGCTACCATATTGGAACAGTAATTGTTTAGCAGTTAGATAAACTGTTATTCTGTTAAGTTTTCCAATAGTAATTCCAAATTCCTCTTGTTGTTGCTGTATTTTGTCGACTGTGTTTGAATAGATTGTGTTTTGCTTAAAGTTTAATATTTCGATCAAGTGAATTGTATCTGAAATAAATCACCTCGCATTTACCTTTAAAATAAGAAAGTGTTCGGGTCGAGACTACCTTTTCCATGTACATTTTGGGGATCTGCTCGGGTCCATAATAAGAGGAATAGATATTTACCTTTTACTTGGGTAATTACTTAATGGGCAACATGTTGCAGAAATATGGGGTTTGACAGCAAAATGTGCCTTGCTGGAGGAGTGATAGCTCTACTTGGAAATGGACCGGATACTTAATCCACCTCACAGACCTAGCCCAGACACGTATAAGCCCAGTATGGAAGACTGTACAGACCAGGATCAGTACAAACCAGCAATCTGTCCAGGATGGAATACTGTTCAGACTAAACTCAATACAACACAGCAATCTGTCCAGGATAGAGCACTGCGTAGACCAGGCTCAGTATAACCCAGCAAACTGTCCAG
This sequence comes from Chiloscyllium plagiosum, assembly GCF_004010195.1. Classification (NCBI taxonomy): domain Eukaryota; kingdom Metazoa; phylum Chordata; class Chondrichthyes; order Orectolobiformes; family Hemiscylliidae; genus Chiloscyllium; species Chiloscyllium plagiosum. The sequence goes on along the minus strand of NC_057717.1, from coordinate 60,330,703 downwards.
GATGGAATTCTGTGCAAGTTTCACCAGTCCACAAGTTATCCCTTCAATACGAGGAGCAGTACAGACCACACTGGGGCATTGATTCAGAAACCCGGACGAAATGGTCTGTCCAGTATGGACATGCAGTATGCAGCCCACACCAGTGTCTTGCTCTACAAATGCGGACAAGGTACCTGCTCAGTCTTAAAGCTGTACAGTGGATAGCAGTGAATTTATCTGTAAACTAGGAGCAGTTACCGTCCCAGCATGTAGTGCTGTGTACACCATCCCAGTGCATTGCTCCATAACATTGTGTTACATCACTGCCCAGCGTGAGGAAACTTACAGCCCATGCTGGAAGTGACAATATGTGCAGCTCCCAACCATTTCCAGCTCCATATCTCCATTGTGCCATGAAAACCGGTGCTATGGGTATAAACATCACTGCCACAGAGAGATGGTTGGGAGGGGGGAGGGTTGTGGGGAAACAACTTTAAATAACAATAAGCAAAATGATTTTGGGAAAAAGAGCAAAGGAGATTGAGAGACAAATTCATGGAAGATCAGAGGTTTCAGAATGCTGAAATAAAGATATTTCGGCAACATCCTGCAATATGAGCCAATATGCTCAGGAATGATGGGTGAACGGAATATCAGTGTGAGTTCTGGTGTTGGAGATTTTGATGAGCATTTGTTTTGCAGCTTTCTAACTGGGAGTGGGCTCAGCAGAGTCTTCGAATTATTGGGCTGAATCTGGCAATAATTTTTCTCAGTGACATTTTCTTTGAGTGTGACAGAGGGATTGTGTTCACGAGGCTGAGCTAGTTTCCTGGTGATATCTTATCAAACTCACCTCATTAACTGCCCACTCCACTCCATGATGTCCGTACCATTCAATACCAGCCGATTCTCCCACCCATCATGGCTGGAGGTACTCACCATCGCATGGATGTGCCTCGCACGGCTGCCATCTTTAAAGACCAGCGAGCTCATGTTTGAGCTTTCTCCGTTTTGATCTGCCCTGCATAGCAGATAAGGGGCAATTGCACCATGTTTTGTCGACAGGTGCAGACAGGACCATTCTCTTCCCAGATTGGGCCACACCACCAGATCCACCAAGCACGGTCTGAGTTCACTAACCCAGATCAGTGCAGTATCTGTAGTGTGAAGAAATGTGCAGCAATACGGGACAAGCATTAATAAACTTGCTAACTCTGTCAGGATAAGAGTCACCGTATTCTCTTGTTCCCTTACACTCACTGTTCAAGACACCCCCTTCCCCGACAGAGGTTACCATGAAGGGGACGCTCTCTCACCCGAAGTGTGGCAACCCTTTGGGCAAACCACCACGAGAGGTCTCTCTCTCATGACAGAGCAGCCCCATGGTCATTTGGAACTGTATTCTATCACTATTAACATTTTAAAATGTCATGTATGTCATAATTTCGTTTTGCATTATATTCCTGGATGTTCTGCTGCCATTTCATTTGTACCGATGTCAGCATTTCCACCACACTGCACATTCCTGCCCATTTCACGATAATGCTTGACTCTGAAGTTATTTATGAACCTTCTGTCTGTGCTTCAAAAACATTCAATATTTCTGCCTCTAATGCTCTGCAGAGAAGAGAGTTCCAAAGACTCAAAACAATTCGAGAAAACAAAGAATACTCTAATCAGGGGTGTGAGGTATTTTTGGCTCCTTACCTGAGAAAGGATATAATTCCATTGGAAGCAGTTCAGAGATTTTCACTTCATGTATTCCAGGGATGAAAGGCTTTTATTATGGAGGCTTTAACAGAGTACTCGTGTAATGAGAGGTGTTCTTGTTGAAACATACGAGATCAGGTAGATACGCCTGGATGTTTGTATAATCCAAACTTGTTGTCATTGTCACAGAACCTCTCCAGAGTGGAATTAGGACATTCTGCCCATCGAGTCCACACTGACCCACCGAACAGCATCCCACATAGCCCTGTCCCCAACCTTACGCATGTAATCCTGCGTTCCCCATGTCAAACCCACACATCTATGGGCAATATAGGCAATCGAGCATGTCCAACCCACTCTCAGCAGCACATCGTAGGATTTTGACTGAAACTGGAGCTCTGGCAGGAAAGCAACACAGACATGGGGAGAATGTTCAAATTACACATAGGGGGTCGCCCGACGTTGGAATTGAACTCAGCTCCTTGGTAATGTGAGGCGGCAGAGGTAATCAGAGATTCAACATGCTCCTCCGTTAGTTTTATTAGTTACTTGTGGATCACTAAAGAAATCAGCCTGACTTGTTCCTATCACTGAACCTGACCCAGTCTGAGACCTTTATCACTAGCTATATCACCAATCTGGTTACATTTAAAATTTGTTGTGAGCGGTGGAGGAATGGAACTAAGAGAGCAAACAGTGATACCCTCCAACCTCAGTCAGAACATGAATGAGGAGAAATTCACAAAATGAGATTTTATTCCAGTGGTAATTGTCTTTCCCAGAAGTTTGGATGGCTGAATCTATATATTATATCGAGGTTGGCTTTGTCTGATTGTCCATAGACAGGTGAATCAGGAATAGTGGTGCATGGAGGGAAAAGTGTAGTTGGGACCACAATACGATGCGCCATGATCTTATTTACTGGTGGAGTAGAGTCAAAGGGCCGAATGGCTCACTCGTGTCCCTCAGCCCTATGTTCCGATGTTCCATTCAGCCTATCAGAACTGCTACACAGGAGCATTTCGATGCCACTCCGATGGTTAGATGTAGTTTAAGAAATGTACTTGGAAAATCCAGGACTGGTCAGGAAGTGACACCCCACCCACAGGCTTAAGACCATAAGATATAGGAGCGGAAGTAAGGCCATTCGTCCCATCGAGTCCACTCCGCCATTCAATCATGGCTGATGGGCATTTCAACTCCACTTACCCACATTCTCCCCGTAGCCCTTAATTCCTTGTGATATCAAGAATTTATCAATTTCTGCCTTGAAGACATTTAGCGTCCCAGCCTCCACTGTACTCTGTGGCAATGAATTCCACAGGCCCACCACTCTCTGGCTGAAGAAATGTCTCCGCATTTCTGTTCTGAATTTACCCCCTCTAATTCTAAGGCTGTGTCCACGGGTCCTAGTCTCCTCGCCTAATGGAAACAATTTCCTTGCGTCCACCCTCTCCAAGCCATGTATTATCTTGTAAGTTTCTATTAGATCTCCCCTTAATCTTCTAAACGCCAATGAATACAATCCCAGGATCCTCAGCCGTTCCTCATATGTAAGACCTACCATTCCAGGGATCATCCGTGTGAAACTCCACTAGACACGCTCCAGTGCCAGTATGTGCTTCCTGAGGTGTGGGGACAAAAACTGGACACAGTACTCCAAATGGGGCCGAACCAGAGCTTTATAAAGTCTCAGTAGCACAACAGTGCTTTTATATTCCAATCCTCTTGAGATAATTGACAACATTGCATTCACTTTCTTAATCACGGACTCAACCTGCATTTTTACCTTTAAAGAATTCTCAACTAGCGCTCCCAGATCCCTCTGTACTTTGGCTTTACGAATTTTCTCACCGATTAGAAAGTAGTCCATGCTTGTATTATTTCTTCCAAAGTGCAAGACCTCGCATTTGCTCACATTGAATTCCATCAGCCATTTCCTGGACCACGCTTCCAAACTGTCTCCATGCTTCTGCAGCCTCCCCACTTCCTCAGTACTACCTGTCTGTCCACCTAACATTGTATCCTCATCAAACTTCGCTAGAATGCCCCCAGTCCCTTCATCCAGATCATTAATATATAATGTGAACAGCTACGGCCCCAACACTGAACACTGCGGGACACCGCTTGTCACCAGCTGCCATTCCAAAAAAGAACCTTTTATCCCAACTCTCTGCCTTCCATCAGACAGCCAATCCTCAATCCACAATCCATACCAGTAGCTTCCCCTCTCTGTAACGTCTGCTAGAGATGTGGGTCATGTTACAGACCCAGATTCACTGTGAATAAAGCCTCCTACCTCATCCAGGGTTAACTCAAACAAGTCCTCTTCTCCTCCTGAATGCAACATTGTCCTGCATGACTTCATCAAAATATCCAGTTACTTTCCAAAAGCATAACATGAGAACATAAGAAATAGGAACAGGAGCAGGCCATTCAACCCCGCACGCTCGCCCTGTCATGTAATATGAACATAGCTGACCTACTCCAGAGCTCAACCCCGCTTTCTTGCCGATTCCTTGTACCCCTGCACAACTCTCTGGGTTTAAGAATTCCAGACATTCACTACCTTCTGAGTGAAGACATTACTCTGCATCTCAGTTTGAAATCGATATTCCATATTCGGTATCTACATCCCTGAGTTCAATACCACATCCAGCAGTGGAAACATGTTCTCAACATCTAACTTGTCAAGTCCCCTCGGGATCTTGTATTTTTCAGCAGTATTACTCCTCATTCATTTCAACCACAATGAGTAATTGCCTCCCCATGTTAGAGTTTCAGAATAACACTCCCCATTCATCCCAGGAACCCACATAATGTACTAAACTAGTTACTTGCTGTATCAGCATGCTGATGTTATGTTTCATACACAGGAACACTCCAATCCCTTTGTACTGTTCCTTTTCTGGAAGTCCTTTCCATTGAATAGAAGCCTGCCTTATGATTCTCAGTGTCATCATCCATCTCGGATGTATATTGCACTCAGCCCTCTCCTTCAGGCTATCAGTATAGATTGTCTCGGAGAAAGTGAGGACTGCAGATGCTGGAGTACCAGAGTTGAAAATGTGGTGCTCGAAAAACATAACAGGCCAGGCAGCATCCGAGGAGCAGGAGAATTGACGTTTCAGGCATAAGCCTGGCCTGCTGTGTTTTCCAAAACCTCATTTTTCAACTATTAGTATAGATTGTAAATAACTGATGCCATTGGACTGATATCTGTGGTACTCCAGCAGATACACTTTTATCATCACCATCCATTAATCCTGATTCTCCGATTTCTATGTGTTAAACAACTGTCATCCCATGCTAATACATTATCCATCAGACTATGACCTTCTGTCTTGTATGAGAACCTTTATTTTGTGATACCTTGTGGAAAATCTCTGGAAAGCCTCATGTCCACCAGTTCCCCTGTATCAAGTCCGCTTGTTACGTTCTCAGTGATTTCCAGAAATGCATTGCATGATTTTAAAGGGCAAAATATAGTTTCTCGTTCACAAAACGACAATGAATCTGAGTGAAGTTTTTCTAAATGTCCATGCTGGCCAGCTTGTCCAAAATAAATTAGTCCCATCTGCTTGCATTTGGCCCACATGCCTTTAAATGTTGCCCATCCATATGTTTGTCTAAATGTCTTTTAAATGTTACGGTTGTACATGCATCTACAACTCTTCCTCTGGCAGCTCATTCCATAACTACACCACCCTCTGTTTAAAAGTATTGATCCTTCATCCCTTTTAAATCTTCCCCCTTTCACATTAAAGCTATGCTTTCTATGATTGAACTCCCCCATCCTGTGGAAAAGATCTTGGCTATTCACCCTATCCATGCCTCCCATGATCTTCTGATTTTTATAATGTCACCCAGCAACCTCCTTCACTCCACCTGATACTAACTTCAAGATCAAGTATTTAAAAATAAACATCGCAAATTTGAAACAAATACGAAAAGTGACTGGTAAACAACACACAGTCCAAACTTCACATTGTGATTTGCTTTTCTCTATGTTACAATACTGAGGCAGCATGAAACTTTTACTAGTGTCAATAAGTAGTCAAACACCTGAATTCCTTTTTGCGAAGGGGGTGATGACTTTGACAGTGAAAACTTACTTCTGGCCAGATCTACATAATAGCACATAGTTAACATTCTCCCTCCTGACCTCCCTATGACTTAATCTGGTTATGTCTCCTTCTCTTGCACTCAAGAGAAGGAACCCCTTTCCCCCATTCATATCTTAATTTAAACTCGTTTTACATCATCTTCTCGTTCACCACTGCTAAAAGTCCGTTTATCTTTTGCCACGTCCTCTTTCCCTGTCATCCATCCTCCACCTGAAAATGATTGGAAAATGGACTTGTAATTACGTTCTCAATAAAACCTTCCAACGTGGCTTCTCGCCAGTTGCAGTGGGCACGTATCTTTGTGGAAAAAACATTCCTGAGAAAAACATTTGATCACTCAGGCTCAGTCATCCTCAGAGTCAAGCACAATCCTTTCGAAGTTGTCCCATTTCCTTGTTCCTTATGTTCAATGTAAAGTAAGTCACATTCCATGAATTGTGACTCATTAAATTCCAGACTTTATTTTCACAATCTTAGGCTTTCCGTGAATATTCAAAGATTCTGGTAATTAAAGAAACATTTCGTGCTGACGAAGAGTAGCAATAAACTAGAAACTTCAACATTTTCATTGTGATTAGTGAATGTCCATACTCTAATTTGGCAAGCCCTGAAGCAGCATGAGATATATAGTTAAAACTGTAGTGAAAACTTACTTCTGGCCAGATCTCCATAATAGCACATAGTTAACATTCTCCCTCCTGACCTCCCTATGACTTAATCTGGTTATGTCTCCTTCTCTTGCACTCAAGAGAATGAACCCCTTTCCCCCATTCATATCTTAATTTAAACTCGTTTTACATCATCTTCTCGTTCACCACTGCTAAAAGTCCGTTTATCTGTTGCCGCGTCCTCTTTTCCCTGTCATCCATCCTCCACCTGAAAATGATTGGAAAATGGGCTTGTAATTACGTTCTCAACAAAACCTTCCAACGTGGCTTCTCGCCAGTTGCAATGGGCACGTATCTTTGTAGAAAAAACATTCCTGAGAAAAACATTTGATCACTCAGGCTCACTCCATCCTCAGAGTCAAGCACAATCTTTTCAAAGTTGTCCCATTTCCTTGTTCCTTATGTTCAATGTAAAGTAAGTAACATTCCATGAATTGTGACTCATTAAATTCCAGACTTATTTTCACAATCTTAGGCTTTCGGTGAATATTCAAAGATTCACGTCATTCTGGTAATTAAAGAAAAATATAGTCCTGACGAAGTTTAGCAATAAACTAGAAACGTCAACATTTTCATTGTGATTAGTGAATGTCCACACTCTAATTTGGCAAGCCCTGAAGCAGTATGAGATATATTGTTAAAACTGTTGGTTCTGAATGAATAACACGCCAGGTGGTAAATTACAATTAAAAGAATCACATAATTAGTTGTTGTGATCAGAACTTTGCAGCTGCAACTCTTTGCTATTATGTTATATCCCTACAGGGAATTGACAGGCGTGTTCTTCTTAATACTTCATGATGTAATCTCAACGTTATTGTCGATATCCAACAGCATATAACGGAATCAGAGTTGAACACAGTGCGATCTTCTGCTTCAAAAACATAAAATCCCTTGTAATAAAAATGCATTATCCAATCGACAATATCTTGGAAATATATTACACTACCCTTGCTATTTTTGGCGGACCTGGTAAGTGGATCATAAATAATCGAATTTCTGAAAGGTTGTCTGAGAGCTGGCTCCTGAGTTTCATTCTTTCAATAAGTAACGCGATATCTGGTTTAATAATTTTCATTTATGTGTGTCGCAATCAATGATATTGTTTTGCGGACGAAATGACATAAATTCCTTTTAGTATATGATTATTTGACACCAACAATGAATATGCATTTTCAGCTCACGGTCCGTCTGAACCATCAAGCTCCTTCATTCCTTGAAATTCCGTATACAAATTCGATATTGGGAGAAATATCAGTGGCAGTGATGTTCTGTCAAGTATATTTCACTAACATGTGCGAGTTAGCTAATGTAAATGGCATATTTGAAAGGAAAATCACTCTCTTCAAAAGTGCAGTGAGTAAGTTGCATATTTGAGGTGGAGCATCTGTCACTGAAGCATGTAGGTTACGAACTGGAATTAAATAATTAGTTCTAATTCACCATTAATCTTTACTCTCTCCCAGTCATAGCAGCTGACTCTGTGTTTTTTTAGATTATAAGCATTGAAGAGGGTTTAGCATTTCTGTTTTTCTCTTGTAAATATAGAAAGTGAAATGCATTCCTTCTTTGTTTTTGTACTTTTCGCCGCACTAAAAGTAGTTTATTGACTCTGTATTATCTGGTAAACAACAAGGTAGTGTGTTCTTTCACGAATGTGTCACCATATGATCTGAGACCGAGTTCGCTCGTTTCCACCTGTGCGTAAATGCACCAGAACAGAGAAGGCCAGGTCCAACGCGAGATGATAGGTGATTGTGCACTGTGCGGTGCAAGAGGGCCAGTCCGGGTCTGGCGGAGAGGAAAGAAAGCCTTTTCATGTCTGGGAGTTATACGTTGTCTGTGGGAAGTATATTTGCGGCTGTGCGATCTATGTATCGAGTCGATTGTACAATTACAAAGGAATTACACTATGTGTTTAACAGTCTAATATTCCCTGACCAACTTACTTTCTGGTAAAATACCCAATCCATGTACTAACAAGTTTTGCAAGGCGTGCAGCACCAATCTCGTCGAAAATCCGATTTCTTTAGCAGTGTCGTTACAGTGAGGTGGATATTTACTACTCAGCTTCTTGTCAAATTTATCGAACACTTCAGGAACAATTTCGACTTGAACATGGGCCCGCTAGTGTTGGGATAGTACCACTGCACAACATTATTATTTTCGAGTGTGCTGCTGCTGCAAAATGTGCTATGATGAGATAACCGCAAGTTTTTCAAGTACCATCCCCCGTCAGTCCAGGCAGAATATCTGTCCAGTAAATGGAAAATCGTAATCATTAAGTCCAACAAACAACCAAACATAGCACATAGATTGTAGGACATTACAGCGCAGGATAAAACTGTCTGCCCTCGATGTTGCACAGACCTGTGAAATCAATATAATTCCCATTTAAACTGTAATATTCAATTATCACTCATATGTTTGTGTAATGGCCATTCAAATTCCATTAATTCTGGTGCGGCCACTACTGTTACAGGCAAGGCATTCCATACCTCTGAGTAAATAAGCCGTCTCTGACATCTATTCTCTCTCTATCACCACTCAGTTAAAAACTTTCATTTAATAGGTAGATTGGAGTGTTGGGAAAAGAATTGGCTGATCGATTTCAATCCGATAAGGGCGAGGTTATACATTATGGAAAATGCAAATCTGCAGAGAACTATACAGTAACTGGAAAATTACAGGGGAAAATTGACATACAGAGAGATCTGGGTGTTCAGGCCCATTGTTCCCTGTAGGTGGCATCGCAAGTCAGTAGAGGTCAAAAGGCATACGGCACGGTTTCCTCCATTGGGCGGGATATCGTGTACAAAGGTTGGCAGGTCATGTAACAGTTCCACACGACGTTAGGTCGCCCACGTTTGCAATACTACGTACAATATGGGTCGCCATATTACCAAAAGGATGAGGATGCATTGGAAAGTGTGGAGTTAAGTTTGACCACGATTTTACCTCGTATGGAGGGAACTAGTTATGAAGAGAGTTTGGATAGAGTATTATTTACATTGGTAATTAGGGGATTGAGAAGATACCTCACTGAGGCCTACAAAATCATAAGAGGTCGACAGGTTATATAGCAAGAAACATATTTTTCTAGAGTGGACAACTCACTTACTGGGGTTCACGAGCTCCAAATGAGAGGGGGAAGCTTGGGGAGATATATGCTGAAAGTTCTTCACGCAGAGGGCGGTGGATGAATGGAATACGTTGACAGCGGACTTTGTAGGGGCGGGAAAATAAGCATTATTTAATATGTATCTCGAACGTTACATGAATGTGCAGGGATCAAAGAGCAGATCCTCACAAAATAGGTGACAGGTTTAGAGAGATGATTTCGATCAGCGCAGGCTTGGAGGGCTGAAGTGCCTTTTCCTGTGCTGTAATGTTCTTTGATCCCTGCACTTTGTTCTAGCTATGCCCCCCAACCCCCTGCTATCCATCAACACACGAGGGACAATGCTTACATTGTCTACCCTATCTAATCCTCTGATTATCTTGGATGTCTGTATTGCATCACCTCAAAACATTCTCTCGAATGAAGACAGGTTCAAGTCCCTTAGCATTTCCTCGTAAGTCATTACATCCATACCAAGCAACATCCGGCAAATTTTCCTCTCCACCCTTTCCAATGCCTCCACATCCTCCTGTAAGATGGCGACCAAACTGTATGCAATACACATAATTGGGCTGCACCAGAGGTTTGTACAGCTGTACGTGACTTCATGACTTCAATAGTCAATCCCTTCACGAATAAACACTAACACACCATATGTCTTCTTAATGATCTTATCAGCCTGGCTGGCGATTTCCAGAGATCTATGCACGTCCACACGATCAAGAATCAAACCATTAGCCCAGCACCTTTTACTCCGTTTACTTGTTCCAAAGTGAATTATCTCTCACATTTCCGCATTTATTTCGATTTACCACTTCTCAGCCCAGCTCTGCAGCTTATCTATGTCCCGCAGCAATCTTAAAAATCCTTCTGCACTGTTCACAACACCAAGACTTCAGCATCATCCACGATTTACAAACCACCCTTCTCCGCCCTCATACAGGTCATTTATTTAAAAACAAGACAAACAGCAATAGCCCCAAAACAGATCCTTGTGGAATACCACGAGTAAGTGAACGAGAAAATGAATATTTCCCATCAATCACCACTCTCTGTCTTCTTTCAGGTACACAATTTCCGATCCAAACACCTTCAATGGCATGTCTCTGTATTTTCTGCAATAGCCGACATTGTGGAACCTCACCAAACTCTTCACTGAAACCTATATACACCGCATTAACTGCTTCTCGTCATTCATTTGTTTGGTCACTTTCTCAAATAACCCAATAACGTTTGTGAGGCGCGAGCTAACATTCAGAAAGCTATTGACTATCCCAAATTAAATTATTACTTTCTGGATTATTATAAATTCTACCTCTTATAATCCTTTCAAATAATTTGCCCACAACAGAAGTAAGGCTCACGGTTCTATAATTTCCAGGATTGCCTCTTCTCCGCTTCTTGAACAAGAGGACAATAATTGTTTTCCTCCAGTGTTCCAGCACTATTGTTGTAGACAATAACGACATAAACATCAAAGCGAAAGGCTCTGCGATCTCGTTCCAAGCTTCGCAGAGAATCCTATCCAAAATCCTATCCTGCCCAGGGGACATATCTATTTTCACACTTTCCAGAATTGCAAACACACTGTCCTTCTGAACATCGATCATAAACAGTCTAATAACGTGAACCATAATACTCTCCTCGACAGCATCGTCTTTTTTCCTGTGTGAATCCTGACAAAAATATTCATTTGGCACTTCTTCTATCTCTTCAGATTTCATGTGCAACTTCCCACTACTGTTCTTGCATGACTGTAATCTTACTCTCACCACGAGTGTACTCCTGCAGTCCGTCCAACTGATAGACCTGTTATCCATAATTAGCCGTAGTAGGAAAACGCGTGAGGAAAAATCAGGAAATTCCAGGTAATGGTACAAAAACTGATGGCTGGTCAGAGGATGAGAAAAAAAAATGCATGAAGAAAGACCAAAAAAGAACCAACTATAACTGCGTGTAGAAGATAGACAGTATTATATAAGCAGATAATAAGAGATTTTACTTGTTAAAAAGTTGAGAGAAGAAAAACATTAGCAAGATGTTTGTTGACTCGTTATAATGTGAGAATCGAGAGTTAATGTTGGAAAGTATGAAAAAGGCATATGAAGTAAATTGTTAGTTTTGTTACGTATTCCATGAAAGAGATAGAAATTCAATCGAAGAAACAAACATAAAGCAGCGCAGGAAGAGATAGCTGAACTGAAAAAAATGTCTCAAACACCAGTTCAAGGGTGCAATGTAGAAAATACGTGCGAAATCGGTTAAGTGTTGCATTACATGTTCCAATGTTCACTTTTATGTGATGAGTCCATTTTCTTAGAAGATATTGATTGTACATGGCCGCTGAGAAAGGGTGACACAAAATTGGATGTCAACGTGCGGTTGCCTCAACACCAGCTGACAGGATTTTCTGGCATTTAAAAATTTGTTTGACCATTTACATCAGTAGAATAACAGCAAGTGTTTGAACACATACGGCCAAGCACAGGCAAGTAGGAGTAATTTAGTTTGGGACTATCGTCGACATGGATTGGTTAGACTGAAGGGTCCTTGACCACATTGTTTGAATGTCTGACTCGAGGGAGGGATTTATTTTTTTGCGAAATTTATTTACGTTGTGGCAAAAGGGAATAGGAATATGGACATTGATTTCCAGAAGGGATTTGATCAGGTGTGGTGTCATAATGTATCACCTAAATTGAACAGTCATTTGATAGGTTCTCATATTTGCCATGGACAGATGCTTGGTTGGCTATTGGAACAAATGTCAGAGATAACCGTTGTAAAACTCCACACAGTCAGTCGCCTGAGTCGGGAATTGAACCCGGGTCTCTGGCGCTGCGAGGCAGCAGTGCTAACCACTGTGCCACCGTGCCGCCCACAAGATATGAATAGACAAATAATATAGTCGTCAAATATGCTGTCCACTGGATGTAGATCATGTGAAGTGGGCATTGGGCGGTAGTTGAGATGCGCAGGCAAGGATACAGAAATGGAGTACAACGTATGAAAGCTGCGATTGTCAAATTTAGCAAGAAGAATATAAAGAGCAACAGATTATGTCAGTGTCCTGGGATATGAGTTGCAAAATGTTCAGGTCTGAGTGCAACGTGTGATTTGGGAATAATGTTCGGATATAAATGCATGGGTCGTGACTGTTTTTAATAATTTGTGTTTGAAAATTATGGTCGAAAGAGACAACATAATATTGGTTCAAACTAGTGTTTGGAAAAATCTGCAATGGCTACAAGGTTTGTTACTTCCCATGTAAAAAGCTCACCCCTTCAAAGATTGTGATTTAAAAGTGTTGATTTGCAGATGATTTATATGTGAGGGGCAATAGAGTTACAGCTTTTGCTCGAACTAAGAATCCATTGTTTTCTGGATGAAGAACAACTTATAAAATGTGGAACCACTTTTGCTTGTCACGGAAGTTGTAATCGATTCAAATATAATTGGTCAGCATGGAGCTGTGAAGAGATCGCAAAGAAAAGAAGCAGTCAGTTTCTCACCAACTCAGAGATGACATTTTTAATTTCCACTTCCGAAATTCACTGGAAATCTGAAGAAAATTTGATTAGTAGTTAGTGCAATGATTGCTGTAATCTCTTACTTTTGACTGATGAGGTTGGAACATGTTATAAGTCCTCCTTTCAACGTGTTTATCTTACCAAACAGTGGAAGTATTTATGGAAACAGAGCTGTATAAACACGCTGGCCATCAGGAGAGTCATAAGGGACATCTCAAGAACAGAATGAGAGAACAACAGCAACTGAACAGCACTTACAGTTGATAACCTATTTCTAAACTATGTGCTCTGTTGTGAATACATTTGTAATAGACAAGTCATTATTTCGTGGTTACAGTGTTTATTTATTATTTTATATAATGACTGTGTATAATCGTTGACCTGTAACTAACAGCCAATGCATAGAATGCCTACAGTAGAGATTGAGGCTATGCTGTTCACTGACTGCTCAAAGTGCCTCCTGCAGCATTCTTATAGCTAAGATCACATTTACAATACAATAGGAGGCAATTTAATGTGGCCCATCCACCGAGCCATCTTTGCAAACAGAGAGGAAACCAGACACCCATGGGAACTCATGTAAATTTCATAAAGACAGTCGCATCAGCTTCGAAATGAACCTGAATTCCTTGGCCAGGCATGGTCCAGGATATCCTGTTTAAAAAATGCTTCCCATTCGCAAGAGAAAGTTGGCTGGTGATTTTTGTCAACCTCGGTCTGAAAATCATGCACATTGGCAAAATTGCCATGTGCTCTGAAGTATTTTAATCATGTATTGGCACTTGGAAAAGGGGAACTTGATATCCAGCGTGACTGTTGAAATTTACAATAATACAGACCATTGATGATACGACAGCAGGAGTACTGGATGCATTTTTTCAACTCCTAATAGACCGAGAAACGTAGAAAAAAGGATTGCGAGGATGATTCAGGAGAAGAGTGAAAGTAATAGGGTGGTTGTTACGGGGGAGTTTAACTTTCCAGATCTTGTCTGGGAAAGCTATAACTCGAGTTCGTTAGATGGGTCAGTATTTGTCCAATATGTGCAGGAGGGTTTCCTGACACAAAATGTAGACAGGCTAACAAGAGGTGAGGCCATACTGGATTTGGTTCTGGGTAACGAACAAGGCTAGGTGTTAGAATTGGAGGTAGGTGAGAACTTTGGGGAAAGTGACCACAATTCGGTGACTTTTACTCTCGTGATGGAGAGGGATAAGTGTGCACTGCAGGCTAAGAGTTATAGCTGGGGGCAGGGAAATTATGATGCAGTGTGGCACGACTTAGGATGCGTGGCTTGGAAAAGTAGGCTTCAAGTCAAGGGCGCAATTGAGATGTGGAGCTTGTTCAACGAGCAACTATTGAGTGTCCTTGATAAGTATGTACCTGTCAGGCAGGGAGGAAAGGGTCATGTGAGGGAGCCGTGGTTTAATAAGGAATTGGAATCCCTTGTTAAAGGGAAGAGGGCGGCCTATGTAATGATGAGGCGTGAAGGTTCAATTGGGGCGATTGAGAGTTATAAGGTAGCCAGGAAAGACCTGAAGAGAGAGCTAAGAGCAGCAAGGAGGGGACATGAAAAGTCCTTAGTTGGTAAGATTAAGGAAAATACTAAGGCTTTCTATAGGTATGTCAGGAATAAAAGAATAACTAGTCTCGGAATAGGTCCAGTCAAGGATTGTAGTGGGAAGTTACGTGTGGAGGCTGAAGAGATTGGGAGGACACTGAATGAATACTTTTCGTCAGTATTCACTCAGGAACAGGACATTGTTGCCGAAGTGAATACTGAGTCACAATTAATTAGAATGGATGGCTTTGAGGTATGTAGGGAAGAGGTGTTGGAAATTCTGGAAAGGGTGAAAATAGATACGTCCCCTGGGACTGATGGCATTTATCCTAGGATTCTCTGGGAAGCAAGGGAGGGGAGTGCAGAGCCATTGGCCTTGTTTTGTATGTCCTCGTTGTCTAAAGGAATAGTGCCTGACGACTGGAGGGTAGCAAATGTGGTTCCCTTGTTCAAGAAATGGAGTAGGGATAACCCGAGTAACTATAGACCGGTTGTGGGCAATGTCTTAGAGAAAATTGTAAGGGATAGGATTTATGAACATCTGGCTGGGAATAATGTGATTAAGGATAGTCAGCATGGTTTTATGAAGGGCAGGTCTGCATCAAAACGTTATTGAATTCTTTGAGAAGGTGACTAAGGAGGTGGACGAGGGTAAAGCGGTAGATGCGGTGTATATGGATTTTAGTAAGGCGTTTGATAAGGTTCCCCATGGTACGCTACTGCAAGAAATACGGAGGTAAGGCATTGAGGGTGAGCTGGAGGTTTGGATTAGGAATTGGCTGGCTGGAAGAAGACAGAGGGTAGTAGTTGATGGTAAAGGTTCATCTTGGAGTGCAGTTACTAGCGGTGTTCCGCAAGGATCTGTTTTGGGACCATTGCTGTTTGTCATTTTCATAAATGCCCTGGAGGAGGGGCTACAAGGTTGGGTGAGCAAGTTTGCGGATGATACGCAAGTCAGTGGAGTTTTTGACAGTGAGGAAGGATGTGGCAGGTTACAGCGGGATATAGATAAGCTGCAGAGGTGAGCAGAAAGGTGGCAAATGGAGTTCAATGTAGGTAAATGTGAAGTGAGTCACTTTGGTAAGAGTAACAAGAACATGGGATACTGGGCTAATGGTCGGTTAATTGGTAGTGTGGATGAGCAGAGGGATCTTGGTGTCCATGTACACAGATCTCTGAAATTTACCACCCAGGTAAATAGTGCTGTGAAGAAGGCATATGGCGTACTGGCTTTTATTGGTAGAGGAATTGCGTTCCGGAGTCCTGAGGTCATGTTGCAGTTGTATAAGACACTGGTGCGGCCGCATCTGGAGTATTGTGTGCAGTTTTGGTCGCCATACTATAGGAAGATTGTGGAGGCACTGCAACGGGTGCAGAGGAGGTTTACCAGGATGTTGCCTGGTATGGTAGGAAGATCATATGAGGAAGAGCTGATGCACTTGGGGCTGTTTTCATTGGAGAAAAGAAGGTTTAGGGGTGACTTGATAGAGGTGTACAAGATGATTGGGGGTTTAGATATGATTGACCATGAGAACCTTTTTCCACGTATGGAGTCAGCTATTACGAGGAGGCATAACTTTAAATTAAGGGGTGGTAGGTATAGGATAGATGTTAAGGGTAGATTCTTTACTCAGCGAGTCGTGAATTCATGGAGCCAGTAGCAGTGGTGGATTCTCCCTCTTTATGGGCATTTGAACGGGCATTAGATCGGCATATGGAGGACAGTGGGCTAGTGTAGGTTAGGTGGGCTTGGAACGGCGCAACATCGAGGGCCAAAGGGCCTGTACCGCGCTGGATTTTTCTATTTTCTATGTTCTATATTCTTCAAGGAAGGAGTAAATATAATGAATGCATTCAATTTGATTTATCAGAATACTGCCTTATAATAGTGGGCTGTTCCTTTTGAGCCACTTTCACGCTTAGCTTCTGTTTATTGCAGTAAGACACCATCTACCTGATTTACGACATTAAGGTGTTGTCATTGAAACACTTACTACCCTGAAGGCAGTTTAAAACAGTAAAGAAGAAAAGAATGTTTTCACTGATAGATGCATCCAGAAACGAGTGATATGGTTTTCAAAATCAGGTTTTAAACTACTTAAAGAAAATACATTTTAAACCTCTTCAGCCGTGAATATCTGGATTTCACTTTCTGAAGATATGGTGAAATCTGATTCCTTAACTATTTTTTAGGTCGTTGTGGATAAATTCTAGTTGAGCACGCGGAGTCGGGATTGTGGCTTTGAGTTACAATTATATCAGTCAAAGACTGAATGAATGAGAGAGAAGCCTGTGCAACCTGAATGCAATGCTCCTGATACTAATTCACATATCTGTAACTTCCAAGGGATAAGTTCAAACGTACATCTTCGGATCAAAGTACAATTTAAAGGAATATCTTATGTTCAAATGTGAATGCCTTTTATCCTCTCCTTGTGGAAATTGGTTGGCAATGCAGAAAGTTTATTTCATTTTCTGTCTGTTTTAAGCATTGTTTAATTTTTTTTGTAATATGTGTCGATTTTGATAATGTGGCTTTGCTTTTCATTTTCTTACTGTTTCTGGAAATTGCAAAGGACTTGTCGCAATTCCTTGCAGAACAGAACTTCGTTTCTTTTGTCAACCTATTCAGATACATTTAATATCATTTAAGTACGTTTTGCTTTCGTATCAGCTATTACTCCATTTCTTATCTCTTCTTTTGCATAATTTTGATGTAACTCATGAGGTTTACGAACGTCAAAATAAACTGCAATTACTTCATTGCTAGTGTTTAGAAATTATTATCAATTATACGACTAAATGTATTCCTTATTGCAGAGGTCATACTGTGGCGGATAACGTATTATTATTTCCCAACAAGCTTCTTTCTGATCACACCTGTATGTAGTGTTATCCATGCTCTGCGTCGGGCTGCCACGGAATGTTCAGTCTGGTTCACCGTTAATTTCACCTTTGATCGATTTGTGGCCATTTGTTGTCAATGTCTGAGGGCAAAATATTGCACTAAGAGAACCGCCGTTGTTGTTCTCGCAACAACCAGTATTTTCTTCTGTTTGAAAAACATACCTCAGTACTTTGTACAGGAACCTGCATATATAATTAACAGTGTGCCATGGTTCTGTTATGTAAAGCCAAGTTATTACACTAATCCCGGATGGATTTTCTTTGATTATGTTGACATGATTTCAACGCCATTACTCCCATTCGTTTTAATTTTGTTGCTGAACGCTCTGACAATTAGACATATTTTAGTAAGCAGTCAAATCCGTAAGAGACTCAGGCGTCAGAACACTCAAAATATCTGTAATGATGCAGAAATAGAGAGTAGGAGGAGGTCTGTGATTTTACTCTTCAGCATATCCGGCAGCTTTATTCTTCTGTGGTTGTTGCAAGTTATAGATTTCTTATATTATCATATTACAGGAGCAAATACAAGGGATTATAACAATTCTGAATTCATGTTACAGAGAATTGGATTCATGCTGCGCAATCTGAGTTGTTGCACGAATACATTTATTTATGGGGCAACACAGTCTAAGTTCAGAGGACAACTCAAGAGTGCAGTGCAATATCCGTTCAAGTCACTGCTTCGTCTGATAAAGAAACGTGACAACTAACAGCAGCCTGGAAACGTATCCCAGTGTCTTTAGGTCATCACCATCCAATACATCACAAATTCCGAAGTCAATTCATGTCAAAGAACTGTAGCAATCCACCAAAACATGATTGTCAACTTGTCAACACTTATCTAACCCGTCTCTTACCTCTTCTGAAAACGCCATTAACTTCGAAGATACGCATTTCATTTTGGAAATCCATGCATTATCTTTCTAATGAAACTCCCATTTTCCATGTTACTAACAATCCTGCATGATAATTTGTGTACATCTCTAAAGATTGTTAGCCTATCAGGACTGTAATGTTTGGTATTAAATGTGCAACCTTTATTGACCAAGGCAGTTCCTATATTTCAGACTTCTGGCACTTACTCTACTTCTGTTGAATATCAAAGTTTGTGTCCAACAATCCCTTCAATTTACTTGTTTCTTTTTCCAAAGCATTGAGTGAATCTTACCTGGAGCTATATTTTGTCAACTTTCCGCACAGCTTTCTATTCAACAATTCATTATCATCCAATTTTAGACATTCATGATAGACTGTTGCTTCCAGTCACCAGGGATTCGTTAGCATCCCAGTTTTTCATAAATCGTCGCTGGACACTTCATGCAGCATGAAAGAATGGTGTCCTTCATTACAATCAAACGTAACAACTCAAATTACGCAATCAGTATGTCATGTAAAGAATCACTTCAGTTACATGATGAACACTATACCTACCTTTAAAAAGAGTTGCATGTTCTTGTGAAAGTGTAAATCAATCCTTGACCAAAACCCACAGTAAATTAAACCGATATTCTAACTGTAACTGAAAATCCGAGTTGATCATCAAATCAGCTTTAATACAAGTTGAAATCCTGTTTATAAATCTAATGTTAAATTTGATTATTTAAACTAAGCCAAAAAAAACAAATCTATTTCTTATTTTATCCAAATTCCAATATCTAGGAACTTGCACTATTATTTCGAGTGCTCAAATGTTTAAGTTTATCAAACTGGCAATTTTAAATCGATGTCAAATGTTTGATTAAATTTGACCATAGCTCAATCGCCAACTATTCCCCTTAACCCATTTATATCATTGTGAATGCTAATTACAACCGGAAAATATAATGAGAAGCTGAACGTAAACATTACCATGCTTTCAACAAACGTGAGCTTATCTCTTTAGCCATCGAACTTTAGGCCTGATGCTTAATAGCAAAATTAGATTTTTGGACAATATTTGCTCTGACGAGGTATTGAATCACTGCAATTCAGGTTAAACCTGAAAGGTTCCCTCATGTTTGCTGCAGAAGTATAGAAAGGGGTGATGGCTACAGGGACTGTGGGCAGATACCTGGAAAAAGTACATGCTGTCTGGGTTTCGCTTTGCGTACACTGCACACCCTGCTTCCTCACAGCCACCACGCAGGCTGGTTGGTTCACGCTCTTCAGGAATGACAAAGTTTGCATGTATTGCTAGCTGCTCGCACTGGAAATGTAGCTGCCTTATGTTTGCTGCAGAAGTGTAGAAAGGGGTGATGGCTACAGGGGCTGTGGGCAGATACCTGGAAAAAGTACATGCTGTCTGGGTTTCGCTTTGCGTACATTGCACACCCTGCTTCCTCACAGCCACCACGCAGGCTGGTTGGTTCACGCTCTTCAGGAATGACAATATTTTGCATGTATTGCTACATGGTTCCTTTGATAGATGAAGTATCTGAGATGAAGTGTTAGCTTTTGGAACGCTGCTCTTGCATCAGATGGTTATAGAAACAACCACGCGATGAAAGAGTAGTGCTTCGTAAGCTTGTGTTTCCAAATAAACCTGCTGAATTGGTGTGTCATTTATAACTTTCTACAACCCCGTCCAACACCCGGACCACGAAATCAAGATATGAAGTCCATGTGCGTAAAACGATGATGTGTGCGTAAATGAGTGTCAATTCTAATGTAAAATGGAACAGCTGCTGGATTTTGAATGAAGAAGCAGACAGAGAGCTTCAAGGCGAGAGAGAGAGAGAGAGAGCTATTTTGCCAGTAGCCGAATTAGATTGAGTTGTAACATTTAAACACGACGATATTGAGCGTACATTCACATCTCAACATATCATCTAACACCTCCACCCTCCTCATGACGACTTGACCTTGGTTAATCAAAGATCTATCCCTAACTTCAACAGACGTCATGTCCCTCCCCTCGCTGAATAGCGATTGAAAGTACTCATTCTGAATCTCACCCAATTTCTCTGACTCCACACATCACTTTCCTCCTTTGTCCTTGAGTTGGCCAACCTTTACTCTGAGTACCCTTAGATGTGAGCAAAATCATTTGGGACTTTCCTTAACCTTGTTTGCTCCTGATGTCTCATGATGCCAGGTTTGCTGTATTTCTCCAAACTCCTGCTTAATGACCTTGGATTCCAGGAACTGCCTTTTTTTGGTTTAGTTCTATTCAAAAAACAATCCTTTTAGATCGGTACAACATTCCCCATATTCTTGAAAAGCTTTTCCTGCCTTCAGCCGCCTAGTCCTTATGTGTGTGTCATTTTTACTTTTAGCTCGTCTCACAATTTCTTCTGTCATTCATGGTTCCCTAATCTTGACATTGCCATCCCTTAATTTCACAGGATCATATCTCTCATATAGTATAACCAAACTCTCTTTAAAAGCCTCCCACGTAACGAATGTGGATTTACTTTCAAACAGATGCTCTCAATCTACATTCGCCAGCACTATCTAATTTTGGTACAATTGAAATTCCCTCAATTTTGCACTCTTCCTTTAGGATCACTCTCGTCTATGTCTATGAGTATACGATAGCTTATGGACCTGTTGTCATTATTCCAAATATAATCGCCGACTGAAGCTTCAACGACCTGGCCAGTGTCAATTCCCAACGCCAGATCCAGTATGGACCCAGTATCTTTTGGATTACTGACATACTGCTCTACAAAGCTCTCCTGGATGGTCGTCACAAATTCTGCTTCAAACTTCATCTAACACGAAGTGAAACCCATACAATTTTCAGAAAATTAAAACCTCCTGTCGCCATTGCCCTGTTGCTCCTGCAGCTTTCCATGATTTGTTTACATGTTTATACCTCCAACTCACTTTTGCTTTTGGGAAACTTTTAGGTCCCACACACTTACTATTTCTGGGATCTGTCCATATTGCCTCACTGCTTAAGTCTTCCTTGATATATTAAAAAAAAATCATTAAACTTTGCCTAGAGATCAGATTTAACACAGGTTTGGCTCAGGTCCCATCTCTTCCTTACATTGTGAGGCTCCTGTATCACATGCCAGACTAAAATCACATGCTGTCTTTGGAAAGAGGACACAACCCATGGGTATAGTACATTAGTACGTGCGGATGGTCATAAGCAGGAACCTAAAGGAGAATCAGAACAGAACGGAGAGAAACTAATAACATAACATGAATTTGTGGAAGATTTCAGTTCTTTTTGAGAATGTTAATCAATGAGATATTAACCCGAGCAAAAACAGAAGTTGCTGGAAAAGCTCAGCAGATCTGACAGCGTCTGCGAAGAGAAATCAGAGGTAATGTTTCTGGTCCAGTGACCATTGCTCAGAAAGAAGAAAGGTAAGTATTGACTTGATTTTTCTTCACAGATTCTGCCAAACCTGCTGAGTTTTCCTGACACTTTCTGCTTTTGCTACTGATTTTGAGCAGCCGCACTTGTTCCACTTTTTTTCGATATTTTGACCTTTTGTGTCTGAATCGAGAGTTCAAGATCGAGTCATTGAAAGAAGTATGTAATGGAGACTGGTTAATTTATTATAGTGCAACACCTCAGCTCGGATTCTTCTGAGCTTCACAAACCTGAATATATCATCTTGGAAAGCGCTTCCCATGCTATTCGTTTCTGAAAGGATTTGACAGGAACACCGTCGAGGCAATTTACTGTGTATCTAAATCCTTCCTCAACCTCATATCGGTGTTTTGGGTGAGGACATTGTAGGAAAACATTTAACTTCAACCCTGTCTGTGACAGCTGAGAAAACTGATACTAAATGTTGTATATTAAAAGTGTTGGGGATCTGTGGAAGTGACTCCCCTAAATCTGGGTGATGCCAGAGCACAGAACAAATGAAACGAAGAGTCGCAGTTTTGAATTATCTTTGGTTTGAAGTGTTGTAGAATTCCGTCAGGACATGCCAGTTGGGTTCAGTTGAAGTCAGTCATCACTTTCGCCAATGTTGGAGTGGTGTTGAAGGCTGATCTCCTACACCCCGACCAAGGTCGGAGTTACAATATTATTATGTTAAGTTATTGTGAAGCTGAACCCGAAACTCTGCATCTTCACTGAAAGAGGTTTAGGGGAAAAGCAGGAGCAAAGTCTGACAGATCAGCATTCCCAACCTCGATCGGGAAGAAGCATGTGTATATGTATACTTTTGCTCACGATGGTTTATTCACAAAATTTCTAATAATAAGTTCTAAGTATCCAACCTGTACTTCCAATGATACGTCTGGCTAAATCCTATTGTTCAAAGAACAAAGAATAAGCACAGGAACTTGCCCTTTGGCCCTCCAAGCTTGTTACGATTCAGATCCACTATCTAAACCTGTTACCTTTTTTTATAAAGATCTGTATCCCTTTGCTCCTTGCTCATTCATGTAGCTGTTTAAGTATATCCTAAATGGATCTATCGTTCCTGTCCCTAACATCTCGGCCTGAAACGATTCCCAGGTAACTACCACCCTCTGCATGAAAACATTTTCAGGCATACCTCAGATATTCTTTTTTTCTCAACTTTGATCTCGTGGCCCCTTGTAATTGAGTCCTCCATTCTGCAGAAATGTTTCTTGTTATTCACACCGTCAACACATCTCGTGGTTTTGTGGGCCACAATCGGGTCTCCCCCTACCTCCTCCTTTCCAATGAAAATATTGTTAATCTACGCAACCTCACCTCAAAGCTAGCAACCTGCATTCCAGGAAAAATCTGGGAAAAGTCCTCTGCATCCTCTCCAAAGCATCCACGCCTTTTTGGCAATGTGGAGACCAGAACTGTGTACAGTATTCCAAATGTGGCCGAACCAAAGTATTGTACAACTATAGCATGACGTTCCATCTCTTGTACTCAGTGCGGCGTTCAATGAAGGGAAATATACCGTGTGCCTTCTTTACCAGTCCACTTACGTGCGTTACCAGCTTGAGGCGACAATGATTCTGTCCGTTCTTCAATTTTCACGAAGGCATTTCCATTTAGAGTAGAGTTCGCTCCTTAATTGGATCTTTCACAATGCATCACTTCGCATTTGTATGGACTGAACTCCATTTGCCATTTCTCTGCCCAGCTCTGCAATACATCTATATTCTCCTGCATTCTCTGACAGACTCCTTGACTATTTGTTACTCCATTAATCTTGGTGTCATCTGCAGACTTGCTAAGGAGGCAACCTACACTTTCCTCCAAATCATTTGTGTCTCTCATAAGCAACAGTGGTCCTAGCACGGAACACTGTAGGACACTACTGGTCACAGGTCTCCATCTTGAGAAGCCCCTTTCCACTATTCCTCTCTGTCTCCTGTTGCCTCACCAGTTCTCTATCCGTCCAGCTGGAACTCTCTGGACCTTCACCTTCTTCATCAGCGTATCATGTGGAAACTTTACCAAACGCCGTACTGAAGTCCATGTATGGCATCGCCATCCCTTCCCTCATCAAATACCTTTGTCACCTCTTCAAAGACACGATTAGATTTGTATGATATGACCTTCCATGCGCAACATCATGCTACCTATCACTGACCAGTCCATTTTCTTCCAAATGTGTATAGATCCTATCCCTCATTATCCTGTCCAGTAGTTTCCCTAACAGTGAGGTCTGGCTCATAAGCTTTTTAATTACATGAGTTATGCCTGCTAACCTTCAATAAGGTGACAACATCAGCAATTTACAAGTGTTCTGCGACCTCCCCCATGTTCATTGGTGCGACAAGAATATCTGTGAAACCCCAACTATTTCCTTTCTCGCTTCCATCAGTATCCAGGATGAGATCTGTGGACTCATCCAAATAATGGCATTGAGAATACCTAACACGTCCTTCCGCCTTATGCCGACCTGACCTAGCATAATCAAAGATCGTTCCCTAACATCAGTACCTGCATTATCCCTCTCCTCGGTGAATATTGATGCAAAGTACGCATTAAGAATCTTACCTAATTAACTGCAATTCACGCATATATTTATTCCTTGTCCTTTACCTGGCCAAAACCATCTCAAGTTGCCTTCTTACTCTTTATATATGATTACAATGCTTTGGGATTTTCCTGAACCCTGCTCGCTAATGACCTCGTGATCTCATGACCCCTTTTTGCCCACTTAGTTCCTCTGTCAAATAGGGGATTCATTGGGAATCGAAGATGAATTTCATTCACTGCAGTCTTGTGGGTCCCGAATGCATTCAATCGTACAATTTTGGATTTGCAATCTCTATCTTTGGTTGGGCAAGTGCTGAGATGATTCTATCTGATGTTCAGTTCTCACATCCTCCTACCTATGAAAATAATCATTCTTCAGTTGTGATTGGCAAAGATGCACCAAGTGGTTGAATAATTCACAGATGCTTCTTCTCCAAATTAGAGGGCATTTACCGAGAGATTCTCCCGTGATGGTAGGGATGTTGCATTATTTTAGTGAGTTTTCAAAGTCATGGGCATGGCGGATCAGTGTGCAGCACTGCAGTCTCACTGCGCTACAGACCTGGGTTCAATCCAATCCACGGGCTCTGTGGAGTTTGCACATCCTTCTCGAGTCTGCGTGGGTTTCCATCAGATGCTTCGCTTTCGTTGTCCAGTCCAAAGACATATAGGCCGGGTTGATTGCGTGGTTGCTAACTTTCCTGTAGTATTCTGGGACACCCAAGTAAGGATTTTTTAGCCAAGGGAAATGCTGAGTTAGAGGGACAACTTGGGATTGAATCTGGCTGGGTTGCTGTTTGGAGGTTTGATGTGGACTCAATGCGCCGTTGTGATTCGATCATTCTACATCCTTAGCAATTTCTTCTGCCCTCCTGGACATCACTACCCACATTCATGATCACCAAGATATAAAAGTATTTGGTTTTTGTAATATTGTGTTAGGCATGCGAATAACATAACATTCCATGCAGCAGGACGAAGCTTATATTGGAATGCATTCCAGCGGATTTCAGATATTTGATATTTTTCAAAGGATTTCCACAGCGCAAAATATCTTTTCAGAGATAATATACCGGTATACAAAATAACCTTTGATATTAAATTATCACAATTAGAAGGACAGTGAGAAGAAAAGAAGTTAACCCGAGTGTCCTGCAAACCGATATTAATCCTTCAGCCATTAGCGAACACAGGTGAACTGGTCATCGACAGATCTCTGTCTGAGGTATCTCAGTGTGCAGAAATGGACTTCCAAATCTCCTCAAGAGTCTACAATTCGAAAAGTGTCACAATGAAACTGAAACGCTTTGACTTCGCTTTGAAGGGTGGCTGGCACTCTCTCAAAACACGTTTTATTTGTAATCAACATGCAATATTTTGAAATAAATGCGAACAGTAGTTTGTTCAGCATGAAGAGACGCCAAGTTCCTGAAGAATAGGAACCCCCAGTGCGGACTGAAACTGTGAACTTATTATTTTTAGACGACTTTCACTTGCTGGCCGACGACCTCAGCACTTTCCACCAGTCTCACACCGCCACCATTCTATCAACTCAAACTAGAATTAGGCAGCAAAGTTAGTTAATAGACTGAAAATTATGACCTTCGCGGGTAAATGTGGGAGAGATAATGTACTCGCACCAGTGGTCTTGTATTTATCAGACTCTGTCATTGGAGGACAGGATTGAAAACACTTCGTAAACGCATCAATGTAACAAAACATTTTCTGCGGTATAGAGGTATTGAAGGGTTCTATTTAAACATTTATTTCCCTGATCGTGAATGTAAGATAACAATTTGATGGAGTGCTACAAGGAGAGCGGTACTTCCCAGTGTGCACTTCTCCCTGTCTCTCTCACAGTCTGCCTATCCTCATCTCTCTCAAACACAACAGGATAGTGAGGACAGCAGATAATGGAGAGTGAGATTCGATAAACTATCTCACTAGAAAAGACACAGCAGGTCAGGCACATCTGAAGAGCAAGCGTGTCGAAGTTTTGGGCATAACTCTTCAATGGGTTGTGAAGAAATGTTATGGCCGAAGCATTGATTTTGAAAGAATGTTTCCCTTTATGGACGTATCTATGATCAGAGGGCCCCGGCTCCAGAAAACATAGGACACTGAACGAAGGCTGAGATGAGGAGAAATGTTTTGTCTCAAGGTTTTTGAGACATTGGAAGTCCTCGCCAATGAGATGTGGGCGTAGAGTTCTTGTAGACATTGAAGGGTGGGACAGATTCTTGATATCCGCGGGAATAGACGGTTGTGGGGAAAGAGCAGGAAAGTGGACGTGAGGAATGTCCAACTCGCTGTGATCACATTGAAGGCTCGCAGGGCTGAATTATCTCACCATGTTCCTGTTTCTATGATGAGGAGGTCCCAGTGTTTGACTATGGTGCACAAAGTGGAAAATCACGCACACTTGAGTATTATCCAAAAGATGTATTTGGAATCACTCGCGTTCGTAGCGCTTCTCCTTCTTCAGGTAGATGTCAGCTAACTAAAGAAGGGGAAGCGATACGAAAGCTATTGCTTCCTAATAAACCTGTTGGAATATCACCGGCAATTTTAACAGCTTCCATGATCATACTAAGCTAGCTCGCCTTGACAACCTTCTGCTGTAATACATTCCACAATTCCACTGCCTTCTGATAGATTAGATTCCTTGTCGCTGTGTTAAATAGGTCACCCTGAGAGACTCTGAGCGACGCAGATGCCACACAGTGGGGACTGGGGACGGAATCAAGTTCCTGGTTTGATTTGTGATTCTGGATCCGCGCTGAGGCTCCTACCGTCTCACCATGAATTGCACATGTTTTTGATCACAATGTGGCCCGAGTGAGTGACAGTGACACCAGATCAATAGGATCTCAGGCCATACATGGAGGACGAAGCCGGGAAACTGGTCCTCCAACCAGTCTAACTGGATATGGGGTGGTGTATGTGTGACGCTGCTCTTCCTCTGTGCAGGCGCAATGTCGTTGTAACTGAGGCTGACTGCGGGTGGTTGGTACTGGTAAAAGGTGAGAATATGCCGTGTGTATCCTTGGAGTGGAGAGAACAGAGATGGAGATGTCTTTTAAACAAGCGGACATCCTTGAAAATCGTAATGTAAAACGTGAGGCTTTGGCTTGAAGCAGACCAGGAATAGGAAGTGTGTCTAAAGCATGTGCAGTTGCCGGATTGAAGGCCACCATGTTGATTGGGAGCAATATGCACAGCACCCGTGCACAACCTTTCTTTTAATAAGACTTGGATTAAAAAAAAAGATACGTGCACAACAAATTTAAACCATGAGAATTGCTTGCTTCTTCCCAATTTCAATCCTGAAATCATAGGAGTTTTTTTTGTTGATGATTTTTTTTTGTCAAATTTTGATTGGAAAGTCTTTACACTCAGTGAACTCAAAGGGAACATCTGGGGACACCATGAGGAGCGTGATTTTCAAATAGGGCTGTGAGAGGAAGAACATTTCCACTTCAGAGAGAAATTGTTGAGTTATAGAACCATAGAATCATACAGTGTGGGAAACATAACCTTAAGTTCACCTAGTTCAAGCTGAACATGATCCCAAACACATCGAGTCCCACTTTCTGGAATTTGGCCCATATCCCTCCAAACCTTGCGTATTCATGTACTTCTCCAAATGTATTTTAAACATTGCAACTACACCTGTATCCATCACTTCCCGGGGTAGGTTCTTCCACACACGAACCACTCTGTATAAAAGTTGTTCTCATGTCATAGTGTGAGACCAAACAACGTTGTTGTCACTGTGTTGGTGTTCGTGCCACGTGCAAGCGATGCAAGAAATCTGGAGAGGGAAATGTTGAAGACGTGGCAACAAGTATGGTGCAGGTGGGAGGTGTCTCTCCAAACAGGATGGTTCACACGAAAAAGAGTGGTATCAATATCCTCGAAAAGAAATTTGCAAATGCAGCTCGTGAGGGTTTAAAATAATTCAGGAGGACGATGACGAGCGAATTTGTTGTTCCAGTGTACAGGAGGTTGAGAGTCGTGAGATCAGAAATGAAGTTTCAAGGTCGCAAGAGTGCACCAGCAACCAGGAATGTGGCTTCAAGTAGGTCCGTGTCAATGCCAGGAACATCCAGGTTAAAGTCCGTGAACTTGCTGCATGGGTTGGTACCTTGGATTTTGATGTTGTAGTCATGTGGGAGGCATGGGTAGAACAGGGACATGAATGGTTCTTGCATATTCGTGCACTTAAATGTTTCCGAAAGAACAGACAAGATAGGAAAGGAGCGGAGAGTGTGCCGTTGTTAGCGATGGAAGTATTACAGTGGCAGAAAAGACGTATAAGGACTCATCTACTGAAGTAGGATGGACTGAGCTTAGAAACAGGAAAGGAGAACTCACACAGAGTGCGGAGCATCTATGGAATGAGCAGTCAGAGAAAGTAGAGAAGGCTGGTAGAATTGTTTGAGGTGGGTGGTGGGGCATGAAATGGCATTGACCATATAATGAAATTGATAAATGAAATTGACCATATAATACCTCTCGAAAACACTTATGCAACAGAGCTCACAACTGTTCGTTGAATAATTCTATTTCCAGGTCAACAGTATCTCAATAAATCAGAGTAACATGCAATTTTTATATACTTTCAACAGATTGTGCCGCAGGGTATTAATGCTCTCAAGGAAAGGTTATTCTAAAAGTCAATATCCACTTTTTGATTTGGTGAATTTGCAGACATCTATCAAAGTGTGTATTGTCAGGGGTTGGTGCATGGTGCTGGACACTGCCTACTTCCAGCACAACAACCGAGTAGCTCAGATATTGCACTGGCAATTCCAATGGCTTTCTCTGGACTGCTCTGAATCTTGGTTACCTCTCATTCGCCAAGCATCCGACTCAAGGTAGGAACAGTTTTCTTTTGTCCACTTCTTGACTGGAGAATGTTGAACATTTCACAAATGGTTTTTTGGATGTTCACAAACGGGGTTGTAGACATAGATTACTTACCTGGTGAAGCATTTGAATTTGGATCTGTTAAAGCGACTGTTTTGAGACACAATGTTAAAACAAATTGCTTCCCAGCACTCTGTGAATCTGTAGCTGATTATCCTGCAATAGACTGTGAGGAAGTGCATTATACAGTAGCTCTAACCTTGCAAAACCAGTCTGTCCACGCACTGGGGAGAGACCAGAGGGAGTTAAGGGAAAGGGTAATTTCTTTAGCTCATCAGAGTAGGTGCAATACGTGTGAAGTGCATAAGACGGTACCGTTCGTGCGATTGTTCGGGAACATCAAGAGAAGTAAAGATAAAATATATAAGAAGAATAAATCAACCCCAACTCGAAAATGAACCAAACTGATTCTTCTGCTTTTATACTGAACCACTCACTTCCCGGCATCCCAACCTACAATTTGAATGTGACCTGCTGGGACACTCTATTCTGATGGAGAAGTTCAGTCTCTCTCTGCAAACATTAGACTTGCATCTTCCTGTTATCTATTTCTCACACGAAGGCTCCAGAACATAAACAATCTGCCCTTCTCCGTGTTGGCAGTTTACAGCAGATACAACATACAGCATAATAATGATTCCTCAGCTCTCCGTATTGTGCCAGCCTTTCATGGAAAAATCAGACTAACTGACATATCGTTCAGTGCACTACTTTCCATGGGCCTATCCAAGGGTCGCTTCAATGTGCCTAATGTATTTGACTCGACGACCACTGCTAACAGTGCATTCCACATAGCCACCACGCTTTGTGTAAAGAACATACCTCTGAGATATCCGCTAAACCTTCCTTCAATTACCTTAAAATTATGGCCACTCGTGAGAAACATTTCCGCTGTAGTAAAATGTCTCTGGTTATCTATTTTATCTACGCTTCTCAACATCTTGTACAGCTCTATGAAGTCACTTCTCATCCTTCTTCGCTCCAATGAGAAAGGCATTAGTCCCCAAACCTTTCCTCATAAGACCAGGTCTCTAGTCCAGGAAGTATCATGAACAATTTCGTCTGAACCCTTTCTAAAGCTGCCACATCTTTCCTACCTTAAGACAAGCAGAACTGAAAACACAGTCCAAGTGTGGTCTTACCAGAGGTCTCGAAAATAGAACATCACAGCGCAGAACGGACCCTTCAGCCTCGACTATCTCAGGTGTGATAGAGAGATAGGTAAGAAGGTTTGAGGAGTTGCTTTACAGTTCAGAGTGAATATCACAATTAAGGTGAAGGAGAGCATCAGCGAGAACTCGAGCAGTGAGGCAGTATGAGCAGAACAGAGAAATAGGAAGGGTACACTAACAATGCTGGGTTTTTACGACAGGCCTCCCAACAGTGAGCGTGAGATAGAGGTACAAATATGTAAACAGATTATGGAAAGATATAGGAGCAATAAGATGGTCGTAATGGGAGAGTTTCATTTTCCCAACTGGGATTCAATTACAGTTAAAGGTTTAGTCTTATGAGAATTAGGAAGGAGCATCCAAGAAGATTTTATCGAACAGTATGTAAATAGATTAATATGGGAAGGGTCATATTGGACATCGTCGGTAGAATGAGCCCAGCCAGTTTTTTGAAGTTTCGGTAGGGGAATACTTTGGGCATTATGAATAATTTCCCCAAGGTTTTAGAATACTTATGGACAAAGTCGAGAGTAGTCCAAAAGGAAGAGTGCTAAATTGTGGGAAGACCAACTACAGCAAAATTCGGCAGGAGCTAGGAAAAATGGGTTGCGTGCAGCTGTTTGAAGGTAAATCCACATTTAATATTTGGAAGACTTTAAAATAGACATTGATTGGAGTCCAGGACATTCACTTCGCTATGAAAGTGAGGGATAGACATTCCAAGATGTGGGGTCGTGGATGACAGGTGAAATTGTGACAGCAGCTAAGAGGAAAAATGAAGCATATATGAGGTCTAGGTGAAGGAAAACAGACGAAGCTTTGGAAGCATATCGGGAATTTAGGACTAATCTGCAACGAGGACTGAAGACGGCTAACCAAGGTTACAAAAAATCCCAAAACCTTTTATTCGTGTATAAGGAGCAAGAGGGAAACTAGAGAAAGGGTTGGCACACTCAAGGACAAATGAGCGAAGTTTTGAATGGAGTCAGAGAAAATTGGTGAGATTCTTATTGAGTGCTTTGCAACGGTATTCACGGAGGAGAGCGTTATGATGGTTATTGAGTTTAGGAATGGCTGTTTGATTACTCTCGCGCAAGTTGGCATGAGTGGGGAGGATAGGTATTGGGTATTATAAAATACATTAAGTTGGATGATTTCCCCAGACCTGCTGGGATCCAGCCCAGGCTACTGAGGGAGGCAAGAGTAAAAATATCTGGGGCATTCACAGATGTCTTTCCAGCACCCATGAACACAGGTGATATCCCAGAGGGCTGGAGAATTGTTAACATGTTCCCCTTGCTTAAGAAGTGTTGCAAGAATAATTCAGGTAAGTATAGAGTGGTGAAACTGGTGTCAGTGGAAGGGATGCTGCTGTAGAAGATAGTAAGGGATCGAATATGTTATCATTTGGAAGAAGATCGGAATATCAGTGAAAGGCAGCATGTTTTTTTGCAGGGAAGGTTATGTATTACCAAATTAACAGGATGCTTTGAGGAGGTAACAAAGTTAATTGATGAGGGAAGGTCTGTAGACGTCATATGCATGCATTTCAGTAAGGCGTTTGATCAGGGTCGCTGTAGGAAGACGATGGAGAAATTGAAGTTGCATGGAGTCCAGGGTCTACTGTCTTCCTGGACAGCAGGAGTCAGAGTAGTCGTGGAAGGGAGTTTTTCAAAATGAAAAACTGTGGCCAGTGTTGTTCCACTGGGATCCATGCTGAGACCACTTTTGTTTGTGATATGCATAAATGATCTGGAGAAATGTATCGGTGATATGATTAGCACGTTTGCAGATGACACTAAGATTGTCAGAAGAGAGCGAAGAGGACTGTCAGAGAACTCAGCAGAATATAGATAGATTGGAGATTTGGCCAGAGAAGTGTGAGAAGGAGTTCAATATAGGCAAATCGAGGTGATGCATTCTGGAAGATCTAATTCGAAAGCGAAATGCATGATAAATGGAAAAGCCTTGGGAAAATTTGTTGTTCAGAGAGACCTGGGCTTTCAGGTCCCTTGTACCCTGAAGTTGGCTATGCAGGTCGATGAAGTGGCCAAGGAGATATATGGCATACTTTGGACGGGGTATTGAGTATAAAAGTTGGTGGATCATATTTCAGTTTTTTGGACTTTATTTCGGCCACGTTTTGAATACTGCATACAGTTCTGGTCGCCGCATTATCAAACGTTATGGATGCTTTGGCAAGGGGCAGAGAAGTTCCACCAGGATATTGTTGGTATGGAGAGCACGAGCGATGAAGACGGGTTGAGTAGATTGGGATTATTTTTATTAGAGAGACAAAAGTTGAGTGGAGTCGAGATTGAAGTCTACGATATCTTGAGAGGTATAGACATGGTGGATAGTAAAATGATTTTACACAGAATGGGGAACTCCATTAATCATGTTCACGAGTTCAAAGTGAGAGGGGAAATGTTTTTAGGAAATATGCGTGGAACATTCTTTATGCAGAAGGTGGTGGGAACCCGGAATGTATTGCCAGTGGAGGTCATAGAGGCGGGCACGATGGCGTCATTTAAGATATATCTCGACAGATACATGAATGGGTTGGGAGCAGAGGCATACAAATCCTTGGAAAACAGCTGACAGGTTCTACAGAGGATTTAGATTATCGGAGGCCTGGAGGGTCGAAGGGCCTGGTCCTGTCGTTTAATTTCCCGTATTCTTTATTCTTTGAAGCAGTGTAGAGATTGGTTCACATGCTGTTGCTTGGGGCAGAGAGCAGGATTGGTTTAAAAAGACGTTGCTCGGAGAACAGAGGGTGGATAGGTTCACAGGACGTTTCTAGCATAACAGTTTGGCGATGGGTCACAAGCTGTTGGACGGACAACAGTATAGCTGTATGTTCGCAAGCTGTTGCTTGCAGAGCAATGTGGGGATGGGTAACGGGCCATTGGATGGGCAACAGTGTACTTATATGTTCGCAGGCTGTTGCTTGGTGAACAGTGATGATATGTTGACAGGCCATTGCTTAGAAAACAGAGTGAGGATTGGCTCACAATGTTTCCTCGAGAAACAGAGTCGGCATGAGTTCAAAGGTCATAGCTCGTGGAACAGAGTGATGCGAGATCAGAGTGGGGTTGACGCCACAGGCTGTTTCAATGAAAACAGAGTGGTGACGGGGTGTTGCGAGGGGAACCATGCGAGGATGCCTTCACAGGCCAGTGCTCGGAGAACAGATTGGGGATTGATTCATAGGCCATTGCTCGGGAAACAGACCACAGGCTGTTTCTATGAAAACAGAGTGGTGACGGGGTGTTGCGAGGGGAACCATGCGAGGATGCCTTCACAGTGCTCGGAGAACAGATTGGGGATTGATTCATAGGCCATTGCTCGGGAAACAGTCTGAGTATGGTTTTACAGGCTGTTACCAGGAGAACAGGGTTGGAATATACGCGTAGTCCATTTCTCAGAGAACGGAGTGACAATGGGTTCACAGGACGTCGCAAGAAGAACAGAGTGGTCATTGGTTCAGAGGCAGTTGTGAAGGGAATGCAATGAGGATTGGTTTGTAGGCGTTTGCTCGGGGTACAGTGCCGATATGGGGTTACAGGCTGTTGTTAGGAGAACAAAACGGTGATAAATTCACAGGTAGTTGCTGAAAGAACATACAAAGGTTGCGACACAGGCCATAGCTAAGGGTACAGTCTGGGGAAAGATTTGCAGGGTGTTGCTGGTGGAACAGGCGTTGCGTGGGATACGGAGTGGACATCGATTCAGAAGACGTTGCTCGGAAAAAAATGTCGATTGATTCACAGGCCGTTGCTCTGAGAACTGACTGGGTGTATGTACACACGACGTAGCTCAGAGAATACTGGGCAATGGGTTGACAGGCTTTTGCTTGGTGAAAAGATTAAGAACGGGGTCACACGTCACTGATAGGGGAATAGTGTAAGGATGGGATGCAGGCCGTTTCTCGAGGAACGTTCGGATGGGTCCCCAAGAATTTGCTGGGAGAGCAGCGTTGGAATAGAAAACAGGCCGTTGCTCGTAGAAGAGAGTGGTAATGGGTTCACAGGCTGTACCGAGAAGAACGGAGTGGGAATGGAATTAGAGGCCATTGCTATGGAAACAGAGTGGGGGAGGTGACACAGGCGTTTGCTTGAGCAACAGAGTGGGAGTTGTTGATAGGACAACAGGCCGATGATAGGACAAGAGTTTGAGGAGTGTTCACAAGCCGTTTCGAGTGAAACAGATTAGGGGTAGGATCACACTACATTGTTAATGAAACAGTGTGAATATGAAACAAGTGGCGACGGGTCACAGGCTATTTCTAGGGGGAACAGCACAGAAAAGGGACATAGTGAGGAAGGAGATCAATCTGAGGCTTTTACAGTTGAGAACAGATGTGAATCAAACAGTCAGGGCAGGCAGGGACAAGATGGGACTAATGAGTTAAACTGCATTTATTCCAATGCAAGGGATCTAACAGGGAAGGCAGATGAACTCAGGGCATGGTTAGGAAAATGGGACTGGGATATCATAGGAATTACGGAAACATGGCTCAGGGATGTGCAGGACTGGCAGCGTAATGATCCAAGATACAAATGCTACAGGGAGGATAAAAAAGGGAGGCAAGAGAGGAAGGGGAGTGGCATTTTTGCTAAAGGATAGCATTACAGCTGTGCTGAGGGAGGATATTCCCGGAAGTACATCCACGCAAGCTATTTGGGTGGAATTGAGAAATAAGAAAGGATGATCACCTTATTGGGATTGTATTCTAGACCCCCTAATAGTCAGAGGAAAATTGAGAAACAAACTTGTCAGGAGGTCTCAGCTATCTGAAAGAATAATAGGGTAGTTATGGTCGGGGATTTTAACTTGCCAAACATCGACTGGGACTGCCACAGTGTAAAAGGTTTAGATGGAGAGGAATTTCTTAAGTGCGTACAAGACAATTGTCTGCTTCAGTATGTGGATGTACCTACTAGAGAAGGTGCAAATCTTGACCTACACTTGGCAAAGAAGGCAGGGCAGTTGACTGAGATGTCAGTGGGGGAGCACATTGGGACCACCGACCATAATTCTATTCCTTATAAAATCGCGATGGAAAAGGATAGACCAGATCTAAAAGTTGAAGTTCTAAATTGGAGAAAGGCCAATTTTGACGGTTTTAGGCAAGAACGTTCGAAAGCTGATTGGAGGCAGATGTTCGCAGATAAAGTGATGGCTGGAAAATGGAAAGCTTTCAGAAATGAGATAACAAGAATCCAGATAAAATATATTCATGTCAAGGTGAAAGGGAAGGCTGGTAGGTATAGGGAACGATGGATGACGAAAGAAACTGAGACTTTGGTTAAGAAAAAGAAGGAAGAAAATGGGGGAGATACTAAATGAATATTTTGCATCAGTATTTAATGTGGAAAAGGATATGGAAGACACGGACTGTAGGGAAATAGATGGTGACATCTTGAAAAACGTCCGGATTACAGAGGAGGAAGTGCTGGGTGTCTTGAAACCGTGAAAGGTTGATGAATCCCCAGGACCTGATCAGGTGTAACCGAGAACTCTGTGGGAAGCTAGCGAAGTGATTGCTGGGCCTCTTGCTGAGATATTTGTATCATTGATAGTCACAAGTGAGGTACCGGAAGACTGCAGGTTGGCAAACGTTGTACCACTGTTCAAGAAGGCTGGTAAAGACAAGCCAGGGAACTATAGACCAGTGAGCCTGACGTCAGTGGAGGGCAGGTTGTTGGAGGGAATCCTGAGGGATAGGATGTACATGTATTTGGAAAGGCGAGGACTGATTAGGGATAGTCAACATGGCTATGTGCGTGGGAAATCATGTCTCACAAACGTGATTGAGTTATTCGAAGAAGTAACAAAGACGATTGATGAGGGTAGAGCAGTAGATGTGATCTATATGGACCTCATTGAGGCGTTCGACAAGGTTCCCCATGGGAGACTGATTGGCAAGGTTAGATCTCATGGAATAAAAGGAGAACTAGCCATTTGGATACAGAACTGGCTCAAAGGTAGAAGACAGAGTGTGGTGGTGGAGGATTGTTTTTCAGACTGGAAGACTGTGACCAGTGGAGTGCCACAAGGATCGGTGATGGGTCCTATACTTATTGTCATTTACACAAATGATTTGGATCCGAATATAAGAGGTACAGTAAATAAGTG
Organism: Chiloscyllium plagiosum; assembly: GCF_004010195.1. Lineage (NCBI taxonomy): Eukaryota > Metazoa > Chordata > Chondrichthyes > Orectolobiformes > Hemiscylliidae > Chiloscyllium > Chiloscyllium plagiosum. The sequence continues at coordinate 60,293,987 of NC_057717.1, read as the reverse complement.
TGGAGATGACACAAAATTGGAGGTGCAGTGAACAGCGAAGAGGGTTACCTCAGATTACAACAGGATCTGTACCAGATGGGCCAATGGGCTGAGAAGTGGCAGATGGAGTTTAATTCAGATAAATGCAAGGTGCTGCATTTCGGGAAAGCAAATCTTCGCCGGACTTTTCACCTGAATGATAAGCTCCTCGGGAATGTTGATGAAAAACGAGACCTTGGAGTGCAGGTTCATAGCTCCTTGAAAGTGGAGTCGCAGATAGATAGGATAGTGAAGAAGGCGTTTGGTAATCGTTCCTTTATAAGTCAGAGTACTGAGTAGAGGAGTTGGGAGCTCATGTTGCGGCTGTAAAGGACAATAGTTAGGCCACGGTTGGAGTATTGCTTGCAATTCTAGGCTCCTTCCTATCGGAAAAATGTCGTGAAACTTGAAAGGGTTCAGAAAAGATTTACAAAGATGTCGCCAGGGTCGGAGGATTTGAGCTATGGGCAGAGGCTGAACTGGCTGGGGCTGTTTTCCCTGGAGCGTCGGAGGCTGTGAGGTGACCTTATAGAGGCTTACAAAATTATGAGGGGCATGGAAAGGATAAATAGACAAAGTCTTCTCCCTGGTATCGAGGAGTCCAGAACTCGAGGGCATAGATTTAGGTTGAGAGGGGAAAGATATAAAAGAGACCAGAGAGAGGTCCATGTATGGAATGAGCTGTCAGAGGAAGTGGTAGAGGCTGGTACAATTGCGACATTTAAGAGGCATTTGGATGGGTATATGAATAGGAAGGGTTTGGAACGATATTGGCCGGGTGCTGGCAGGTGGGACTAGATTGGGTAGGCATATCTGGTCAGCTGGATAAGTTGGAGCGAAAGGTCTGTTTCCATGCTGTAAATTCCTATGACTCTATGAGTGAAATCACCGGCCACTGCCATAGGAACTATGTGGCAATGTGTTTACAGGCCGTTGCTAAGAGAAGATAATGGGAATGGGTTCAAAGATTATGCTATGGAACAAGACTGGAGATTGGTTCAACGGCTATGGCTGGGGAAATAGACTGGAGATGGATTCACCGGATGTTGCTTGGGTAGCAGAAGTGCGATGGGTTCGCAGGCAAACGTGAGGAGCACAGAGGGGAATGTTTTCAATGGACGTTTGATGAAAAAAAAGTGGGGATGGGTTTCAATACTGTTGCTAGGGTATCAGAGTATGGATGAGCTTAAAGTCCGCTACAAGATTAACATTGTAGTAAAGGGTTCACAGGCATCTGTTCGCAACACAGATTGAAGATGGCCTCAGAGACCGGTGCTGGGTTAATGGAGTGTGGATGGGGTCACAGACGTTGCTAGCTGATCTGAATAGCATTGGGTTCACAGGTAATTGTTGTGAGTACAGTTTGCGAATTGTTTCTCAGGACGTTAGCTGGAGAACAGAGATGACATGAGTTCACAGGCCATTGCTAACGTAACACTGAGGGGACGGGGTCTCAGTCTGTGGCTAGTAAACTGTTTATGGATTCAACTGCAGTCGCTAGGGAAACACGCTCGGTTTGCATTCACAGGCCGTTGTTCGGAGATAAGTGTGAAAATGGGCTCACGAATTTTTAATAGTAGAACAGTGTCGGGATTGTTTCACAGGTCGTTGCCAGTGGAACAGAGTGGGGATCGGTTCACAGGCAGTTGCCAGGGAAACAGAGTAGGATTGATAGGCTGTTGTTGGGGAAACTGTGGGAGTTGGCTCACTGGCTGTCGTTAGGAGAACAGAGTGGGGATGGGTTCAAAGGCCCTTGCTGGGAGAACAGAGTGAGAATGCATTGACAGGACGTCACCAGCGGAACGTAATGTGAACGGTTTTAAAGGGGTTGCTATGGAGAAAGAGTAGGAATGAGTTCCGAAGCCGTTGCTGGGGGCGTAGAGTGAGAATGGTTTCGCAGGTCGTTGTTCAGACAACACATTTGGCACGTGATCACATGTATTTCCTTGGTGAACAGATTGGGATGGTGTCGCAAGCTATTACTAGACCAGCACAGTTAGGATGGATTCACAGGACTTTGCTGGGAGAACAGAGTCCGGATGGGGTCACAGCAATTGCTCGAACAACAGATTGCAGATGGTTTTTCACAGGCTGTTGCCAGGAAAACAGAGTGCGGATTGTATCACAGGCTGTTCCGTGGGGAAGAGAATAATGATAGTTTCACAGGCTTTTGCTTGGAGAGCAGCGTCAGGATGGTTTCAGGGAATGTTGCAAAGGGAACATAATTGGGATATGTTCACAGAACGTTGCCAGGGCAATGCTGTATTGATCGGTTGACAGGCAGTTGATAGAAGAAGAGAATGGGAATGGGTTCACAGGCCCTTACTTTGACAAAAGAAGAGAAATGGGGTCCCAGGCAGCTACGAGGGGAATAGTGTGCATGTGGGTTTATAGTTCGATTTTAGAAGTACTGAGTAGGGAGGGGGTGACAGGGTAGGAGAACAGAGTTTATGGAATCACAGGACGTTGCTGAGCGAGCAGAGTTGGGATGGGCACGGGACGTTGCTGGGAGAAATGAGTGGGTATGATATCAAACGCCATCACCTGGTGAACGGTTTAGGCATAGGTTCGTAGGCCGTGGCGAGGGGAACAAATTTGGTATGGGATCACAAGACATTTCCAAGAGAACAGTGCATGAATGAACTAACAGGCCGTTATTGGGGAACAGAGTTGGTAAGGGGTCATGGCTTAGATCTTAAGACCATAAGACATAGGAGTGGAAGTAAGGCTATTCGGCCCATCGAGTCCACTCCGCCATTCAATCATGGCTGATGCGCATTTCAGCTCCACTTACCAGTGTTCTCCCCGTAGCCCTTAATTCCTCTAGACAACAAGAATCTATCAATCTCGGCCTTGAAGACATTTAGCGTCCCGGCTTCCACTGCACTCCGTGGCAATGAATTCCACAGGCCCACCACTCTCTGGCTGAAGAAATATCTCCGCATTTCTGTTCTGAAATGACCCCCTCTAATTCTAAGGCTGTGTCCACGGGCCCTAGTC
>NC_057717.1:60278001-60290004 GCF_004010195.1 Chiloscyllium plagiosum | reverse complement strand
GCTCGTCACTGGCTGCCATTCTGAAAAAGAACCTTTTATCCCAACTCTCTGCCTTCTGTTAGATAGCCAATCCTCAATCCATCCCAGCAGCTCACCTCGAACACCATGGGCCCTCACCTTGCTCAGGAGCCTCCCGTGTGGCACCTTATCAAAGGCCTTTTGAAAGTCTAGATAGACCACATCCACTGGGTTTCCCTGGTCTAACCTACTTGTTACCTCTTCAAAAAATTCCAACAGGTTTGTCAGGCATGACCTCCCTTTACTACATCCATGTTGACTTGTTCTAATCAGACTCTGTTCTTCCAAGAATTTAGAAACCTCATCCTTAATGATGGATTCTAGAATTTTACCAACAACTGAGGTTAAGCTGATTGGCCTATAATTTTCCATCTTTTGCCTTGATTCTTTCTTGAACAAGGGGGTTACAACAGCCATCTTCCAATCATCCGGTACCTTTCCTGACTCCAGTGACTCTTGAAAGATCGCAATCAATGCCTCTGCTATTTCCTCAGCCACCTCTCTCAGAACTCTAGGGTGTATCCCATCGGGGCCAGGAGATTTATCAATTTTAAGACTTTTTAACTTTTCTAGCACTGTCTCTTTCGTAATGGCAACCATACTCAACTCAGCCCCGTGACACCCTTTAATTTTTGGGATATTACTCATGTCTTCCACTGTGAAAACTGATGCAAAGTACTTGTTAAGTTCTCCTGCTATTTCCTTATCTCCCATCACTCGGCTTCCTGCATCAGTTTGAAGTGGCCCAATGTCTACTTTTGCCTGTCGTTTGTTTCTTATGTGCTGAAAGAAACTTTTACTATTATTTTTAATATTACTGGCTAGCCTACCTTCATATTTGATCCTCTCATTTCTTATTACACTCTTTGTTATCCTCTGTTTGCTTTTGTATCCTTCCCAATCTTCTGATTTCCTACTGTTCTTAGCCACTTTATAGGATCTCTCTTTTTCTTTAATACATTTCCTGACTTCCTTTGTCAGCCAAGGTTGTCTAATCCCTCCCCGGTTAATCTTTCTTTTCTTGGGAATGAACCTCTGTACAGTGTCCTCAATTATACCTATAAACTCCTGCCATTTTTGCTCTACTGTCTTCCCGGTTAGCCTCTGCTTCCAGTCTATTTTAGTCAGTTCCTCTCTCATGCCCTCATAATTACCTTTATTCAACTGTAACACCATTACATCCGATTTTGCCTTCTCCCTTTCAAACTCCAGACTGAACTCTACCATATTATGGTCGCTACTTCCTAAGGGCTTGTTGCAAGGGAAGCAGCGTGGGGATAGGGCCACATGCTGTTGATAAGGGAACAGAGCAGGCATGTGTCCAAAGGACGTTGCGAGGAGAAGAGAGTGGAAGTGGGAGCAAAGGGGGTTACTGTGGGAACAAGTGTGGAATATTTCAGTGACCATTTCTCGGGAAATAGATTGGGAATGGTTTGATAAGCAATTGCTAGGAGAAAAGAGTTGGGATGAGCTCACAGACTGTGGGAAGGAGAACAGAGTAGGGATATGTCACAGGTCATTGCTGGGTAAACATAATGTGGATAGGCTAACAGGCCAATGATTGGGAGACATGGTTGGAATGGGGTCACAGGATGTTGCTCGGGAAACAGGGTGGATGGCGTCACAGACTGTTGCCAGGCGAACGGAACGGTTAATGGTTCAGAGGCCGTTGGAAGCAGCACAGAAGTGAAACAGCAGGACATTATCATGGGACCAGTGTGGTGATTGGTTCAGAGGCCGTTTCTAGAAAACAGGGAGGATGGGTAAGCAGGTCGTTGACACAGGACGAGAGTTGGGTTGGACTCCCAGGCCGTTGTCAGGGAAACAGCTTGAGTGTGTGTTGAGATGCCGTTGCTAATAAGCAGAGTATGAGCGGATTCAAAGGATTCACCAACACATTCCACCGGAACTACTTATAAATACGGACACAGTCCCGGGAGTCCTTTTTAAATGTCGACTCAATGCATGCGATCCACCTGTGAATATCATTTCATTTCTTGGAACACCGATTTAAATACTGACAGTCTCCCCAGGACATCCAGAAATACCGCCACATAACCCAGGCTCTCCCTGTGACAACTGAGACCTCCCGGGACGCACTTGTAACGACTGACCCACTCCTCGGAAACCCCCCACCCCAAATGCAGACGCATATCCCAAAATTCTGGTAAATTTTGGTACACTCCATGGGATACCATGCAAATGCTAACACTGTCCGTGGGACACCCATGTAAATATGAACACACTGCATAGGGCATCCGCTGTAAATACCATCACACACCCCAGGACTCACATGTAAATGAGGACAGGCTCCCTGGGAACACCCCTGTAAATACCAACACACTCCTTGACACCCAGCCTGCAAATACAGACACATTCCGCCTGTATACCAACACAGTCCCCAAGACACCTTGCACCTGTGGCCCTCTAGGAATACCGACCCTCTGCCCCGTACGCCACACACGAAAATACCGACACACATCTCTGGGGCAACGCCATATCTACCGACACACCCACCAGCACTCTCTGCAAATACTGACAAGATAGAATGTAGAACAGAGAACAATGCGGTGCAGTACAGGCCCTTCGGCCCTCACTGTTGTGCCGACCTTTGAACTACTCTCAGCTCGTCCTCCTACACTAACCCATCATCGTCCATGTGCTTATCCAATGAGTGTTTCAATCTCCCTGATGTGGCTAAGTTAATTACATTGGCAGACATGTAAGCCAAGCTTACAACTCTCTCAGTAAAGAACCTGTCTCTGACATCTGTCTTAAATCTATCATCCCTCAATTTGGAGTTATGTCCCCTCGTACAAGCTGACGAAATCATCCTATGCAAAAGACTTCCACTGTTTACGATATCTCATACTCTGATCATCTTTTATGTCTCTATCAAATCCACTCTAAGCCTTCATCTTTCCAATGAGAACAGATTCAAGTCTCTCAAGCTTTCCTCATAAGATCTTCCCTCCAGACCAGTCAACATCCTGGTAAATCTGTTCTCCACCTTTTCCAATCCTTCCACATCCTTTCCGAAATATGGGGATCAGAATTGTGCACAGTATTCCAGGTGTGGCCGCACGAGTGTTTTGTATATTTGCAGCATTATATTGTGGCTCTGGAACTCAATCTCTCTACCAATGAAATCTAACACACCGACTGCCTTCTCAACCGCACTAAACACCTGGGTGGCAACTTTCAGGGATCTATGTACATGGACACTAAGATCCCTCTGCACATCCACATTACCAATAATGTTTCCATATACCCAGTAGTTAGCCTTCCTGTTATTCTTCCCGAAGAGCATCACCTCACATTTAGTTGGGTTGAACGCAATTTTCCACCTTTCACCCAATTCTGCAGTTTAACCAAGTCCCCCGCAACCTGTAACATGCTTCCAAACTGTCCACTACTCCAACGATCTTGGTGTCATCTGCAAATTTACTGATCCATCCACTTATGCTTGCCTCATTTATAAAAATGACAAACAGCAATGATCCCAAAACAAATCCTTGTGGTACTCCACCAGTATCCAGCCTCCAGGCTGAATATTTCCCATCAACCACCACTCGCTGCTTATTTTCAGAAAGCCAGATTCTAATCGAAACTGTTAAATCACTTTCAATCCCATGCTTGTGCATACTCTCCAATAGCCTACCATGTGGAATATTATCAAAGGCCTTAATGAAGTCTATGTATACCACGTTAACTGCCCTGCCTCATCTGCATGCTTGGTTACCTTCTGAAAAAAATCTCAGTGAGGTTTGTGAAACACGACCTGCCCTTGACAAAACCATGTTAACTATCTGATATAAATTTGTTGCTTGCTAGATGATGATAAATCTTATCTCTTATACTCCTTTCCAAAACCTTCCCGACATCAGAAGCAAGGCTCAGTGGTCTCTAATTACCTGGGGAATCTCTACTGCCCTTCTTTAGCAATGGCACAACATTTGCAATCCTCCAATCATCTGGTACTAAATCTGTAGACAACGACTACTCTAATATCAAAGCCAATGGCTCTGCTATCTCGTCTCTAGCTTCCTAGAGAATCCTCAGAAAAATCCCATCTGCCCCAGGGGACTTGTCTACTTTCACTCCTTCTAGAAATGATATCACAAGTTGATAACTAACCTCGATCCTTGTTGTCTAACATCTCGTCCCTCATTCTTCTGCTCTGCAATATTCTCCTTTACCTAAGTGAATCCCGATGAGAAATGTTCTTTTAGCATCTCTCCGATCTCCACAGTGTTCACACTCAACTTCCCACTTCTGTCTCTGACTGGCCCTATTCATATCCTAGTCATCCTTTTATTCCTCACATACCTGTAGAAAACTTTAGTGTTCTCATTTATTCTGTTTGCTAAAGTCTGCTCGTGTCCTCCCTTAGCTCTTCTTTACTCTCTCTTTAAACCTTCCAGGTTGACCTATAACTCTCCATTGCCTCATCTGAACCATCTTGCCTCAACAACACATAAACCTCCCTCTGCTTAACAAGAAATGTAATTTATGCAGTAAACCATGGTTTCCTTACCTTATCACTTCCTCCCTGCCTGACAGGGACATAACTATCAGGGACATGCGATATCTGTTCCTTCAACCAGCTCCACATTCTATTGTCTGCATCCCATGCATTTTGCTAACACATTCTATGCGTCCTAATTCTTGCCTTATCGCATTATAATTGCCCTTGTCCCATCGATAACACTTAGTCTGTGGCATGTACGTATCTCTTTCTATCGCTAAACTAAACGCAACTGAATTATGGTCACTCTGTCCAAAGTGTTCACCTACAACTAAATCAAACATCTGGCCTGGTTCATTACCAAGCACCAGATTCAGTGTGGCCTCCTCTCTTTTTCGGCCCTTCGACATTCTGTGTCAGAAACTCTCCTGTACATATTGGACAAAAAAATTGAACAATCCATTATTCTGGAGGTATAGCATTTCCAGTCAATGTTGGGGATGTTAAAGTCCCCCATAATGACCACTCTTTTCCTTTCACTCCTACCCAGAATAATTTTGCCAATCCTCTCTTCCACCTCCTTGGAACTCTGCGGAGCACTATTAAAAATTCCAACAATGTGACTGCTCCGCTTCTGATTCTAACAGCGGGAACCCCTTGTAACTATCAACACATCATCCCCGTGGACTCAGCCTGTAAGGAGGGAAATTCTTTGCGGTACACTCCCTGTTAATACCGACACACTCCCTGGGAACCCCTTCTAAATACCGACGCACTCCTCGAAACCTCCTGCAAGTGCTGACACACTCATCGGGGCCCTCCATAAATACCACCAAACACTCCTGGATCCACCTGTTAAAAGAAAGAAACACTCCACGGAAAACCCCCGTAAGTACTGAACCACTCCCCAGAAACCTCCTGCAAATACTGACACAGTCCCCGGGACCCCACATTTAAATACGGACACAGTCCTCGGGGCCCCCACTGTAATTAGGGATACACTCCCTGGGATGTAACTGTAAGTACCAACACACTCCCCGGGACCCCTATAAATGCTGACACATTCACTGGTGCCTCCCTCTGAATACATGCTATTAGTAACCTCCTGTAAATACCAACATAGTCCCGGGGACCCCCACTTTTATACAGACAGACTCCCTGGGACCGTCACAACACCACCTGAAAATACGGTCACTCTTGCCATGATACCTTGTAATTACTGACACGCACCTGGGACCCTCCCTGCAAGTACGGACCCACACTCTGGGTCCCCCATTTCAATACTGACAGACTCTCCAGGACACACTCTGTAAATACCAACACACTCCCCGAAACTGCCCATCATAAATAACAACACACTCTCTGGGAACCACTTGTAAATGACGACACACTCGCAGAGAGCCCACTGCAAATACCGACAGACTCACTGGAACACATCTGTAAATACAGACACACTCCCCAGAACCCTGTAAAAACAGACAAACTCAACGCCCCCTAAAAATGCTGACATATTCCCTGGGTTCCCCCTGTAATACCGACATACTCCCTGGTACCTCCCCTGTAAATACAGACACACTCCTGGCACTTTCCAGAAGAAAACATCACTGACGCATTCCATGGACTCTCCCTGGAATACCGATACACTCTCTGGTACCTACCCTTTAAATACAGATACACTCCTCAGGACGCCATTTGTAAATACTGACACACATCTTGAAAAACGTCTTTGATTACTGACACACTCCTCGTGACCCACTTGTAAATAACGACACATTCACCAGGTCCACACCGTAAATGCTAACACGCTTAGGGCATCCCAATGTTAGTACTGACACACTACTCAGGAGACCTCTCTAAATACTGAAACTCTCCCTGAGACTCCCTGTAAACACAAGCAGACTCCCCAGGACACAACCTTTAATTGAGGACACATTCCCTGGGACGCCCCTGTAACTACTGACACACTTCCTTGTAAATATCCACACACTCACCCAGTCCCGCTGAAAATCTCCCTGGGACCCAGCCTGTAAATACAGACACACCCCGTGGGACCACCCACTAAATAACAACATAATCCCTGAGACACCCAGTAAATGCTGACAGATTCCGTGAGACTCCCTGCAAATACTGACAGTCTCCCTGGCACCCCTCTCCAGTAAATACCGGCATACTCTCCGGGACCCTCTGTAAATACTGACACACTCTCTGTGACCCACTTTGTATGTACCGACACACCTCCCAGGACCTCCACTTAAGTACCGACGCAATCCCCAGGAACCCATCTGGTACATGCAACCGCACTCCCAGGGAATGTCTGCAAATACAGACGCAGTCCACTGGAGCCCCTTGTAAGAAGCAACGCAATTCCCTTGCTTCCCCCTGCAATATTGACATCCTCTCCAGGAGACCCCACTTTAAATAGAGGCACACTCTGCAAGAACCTCTGTCAGTCCTGACACCCCCCCGGAACACCCTGTAAATATTAACACACTCCCTCGTACCCCATCTAAATACCGATACACTTCCCATGACACCCCTGTAAATACTGACACAAACTCACGAGCGGCCACTGTAAAAACCGACATACTCCATGCCCCCACATAGAAATATGGACAAACTCAAAGTTTGTGCGAAGATTTGTAGCTCGGGTGCTCGTTGTTGTGGTTCTGTTCGCCGAGCTGGAAGTTATTGTTGCAAACGTTTCGTCCCCTGGCTAGGCTTGGGAGCCTCCTGCGAAGCGCTTCTTTGATGTTTCCTTCGGTGTTTATAGTGGTCTGTCCCTGCCGCTTCCAGTTGTCAGTTTCAGCTGTCCGCTGTAGTGGTTGGTATACTGGGTCCAGGTCGATGCGTTTGTTGATGGAGTTTGTGGATGAATGCCATGCCTCTGGGAATTCCCTGGCTGTTCTCTGTCTGGCCTGCCCTATGATAGTAGTCCCTGGGAAACACTACTATCATAGGGCAAGCCAGACAGAGAACAACCAGGGAATTCCTAGAGGCATGGCATTCATCCACAAACTCCATCAACAAACACATCGACCTGGACTCAATATACCAACCACTACAGCGGACAGCTGAAACTGACAACCGGAAGTGGCAGGGACAGACCACTATAAACACCGGAGGAAACATCAAAGAAGCGCTTCGCAGGAGGCTCCCAAGCACTGAAAATGTCGCCTAGCCAGGGGACGAAACGTTTGCAACAAAAACTTCCAGCTCGGCGAACAGAACCACAACAATAGACAAACTCCCCAGTACCACAACAGTAAATACGGACACACTCCCCTGGAACCTCCCCTGTAAAAACAGTCACACTCCCCCATATCGAACCTAAATACTGAGACACTCCTTGTGACCATCCTGTAAATGCAGACACTCTCCCTGTGACCCCCGCTTAATACCAACACATCTCCCAGAACCCACCTACAAATACTGATTCACTCCCCCAGATGACCGCTGCAAATGTTGACACACTCGCCAGGACCCCCTGTATCTATTGACACACTCTACGTGACCCTTGCCCGTAAATACCAACATAATCCACGGAATCTCTGTTGTGAATTCACACACTGCCCCCTGTAATTACCAATACATGCTCCGTGCCCTCGTTGAAAATACTGACAGATTCCCCTTGAACCCCCTGCAATACTGGCGCACCCCGGGGGTCCCAGCCCCCAGTAAATACTAACGCACTCTGCAGAACACCCCATGTTAATACCGACAGAATCCCTTGGACACTCTTCTAAATACTAATATACTCTGTGTCACCAACATGTAAATAGCAACACACTCCTTGGGATCCACTTGTGAATACCGACACATTCTCCAGTATCTCATTCTCAAGGCCAATACATTTGCTGGAAGCCCCCTCCCGTAAATATCGACACACTCCCTGGGGATCCACCCTGTAAATATAATAAAATAGACAGTAGATGCAGGAGTAGGCCATTCTGCCCTTCCAGCCAGCACCACTATTCATTATGATCATGGCTGATCATCTTCAATCATTATCCTGTTCCTGCCTTATCCTCATAACCCTTGATTCCACGAGTCTTAAGAGCTCTATTCAACTCTTTCTCGAAAGTATCCAGAGACTTGGCCTCCACATGCGGGCACACGCCCTGGGAAACCCTACTAAATAACAACACACTCATCTAAATTGTAAAACACTTCCCAGGAAACCACTCCTGGTAAATACCGACACACCCCCGGGATCCAACCGGCACACACGGACACACTCGCCAGAGCAGCCTGGAAACAGAGACACACTGCCCTGATCCCTCTTGTAAGTACTGACACCCCCGCAGAGAGACCCCACTGCAAATACTGACATACTCGCTTGGATCTCTCCTTGAAATACAGACAACTCCGTAGAACCTCTGCAGTAAATGCAAATACAGTCCCCGGTACGCACCTGTAATTAACAACACATTCCCTGGTACCCCACTTAACGTATATCCTGACACTCAACCCGGACCCCCTGCATATGTTGACACACTCCCGGGATCCCCAATGTAACTGCCGACACAGTGCCAGGGACTCCCATTGTAAATACCGGCATACTCTCCAGATCAACCCCCTCCCCAACTAAATACTTACACACAGCCCAAACCCCCGTGTAAATGCTGACATGCTCCTTGGGAATCCTTGTTAGTTCTGACACACTCTGTGGGAGCAGCCTGGAATAGTTACACACTCCCCAGAAACCCTTTATAAATGCTGACACATTCGCAGGGACCCCCACTGTAAAAAAATGGTATATCCCCGAAACCTTTCCCTTAATTGTGGACCAATTCCCTGGGACCCCACCAGTAAATACCGACACACTCCTTGTAACCTTCTGTAAATATCGACACAGTCCTCGAGACCCCACGTAAACGGTGACACACTCCCCAAGGGCCCCTTGTAAATACTGAAACACTCCCTGGGACCTAGTCTGTAAATGCCCCTGTCCACGCCCCCCTGCAAACACCAAAACACTCCCAGGGAAGCTCTGTAAATAGCGACACACTTCCTGATACTGCCTGTAAATACCGACACACTCCCCAAGGCCCCACTGTAAATAACGACACACTTACTGAGACCCCTAACTAAATACTGATACTCCCCAGTAGCCCCCTGTAAGTACTGACACATTCTCCAGGATCCCACTGTAAATATCCGAGAAGGTCACTAAATACCCACTCACTTCCCGTGACACCCCCTGGGTATAACAGCACACTCACCATGCCTCACCCTGCCTGTGACCCCCCCAGGTAAATGGAACAAAGAACAAAGAAAATTTACAGCACAGCAACAGACCCTTCAGCCGTCCAAGCCTGACCCAAATCAAATCCTGCATATATCTATATCTATTACCCAATTCTTAAGCATGTGTATTCCTCTGCTCCTCACCTACTCATGCATCTGTCCAGAGGCACCTTAAATGAATCTACCATACCTGCCTCTACTACCTCTACTGGCAAAGCGTTCCATCTACCACCCTCTTGTGGGTGGCACAGTGGCTCAGTCGTCAGCACTGCTGCCTCATAGCACCAGGGTCCCAGGTTCGATTCCAGCCTCAGGCGAATGTCTGTGTGCAGTTTGCACATTGCCCCCTTGTCTGCGTGGGTTTGTCCCTGGTGCTACGGTGTCAACCCACAGTCCAAAGATGTGGACTTCAGGTCAGGTGAATTGGCCATGCTCAATTGCCCGTAGTGTTAGCTGCATTAGACAGAGGGAAATGGGTCTGGCTGGGTTACTCTTTGGAGGGTTGGTGTGTACTGGTTGGGTCGAAGGGCCTGTTTCCACACTGTAGGGGATCTATATAAAGTACTTGCTGTATATATCCACCTAAAACTATTCAGCTCTCACCTTGAACGCATGATCTACTATTATTGAATCCCTCACCCTGGGAAAGAATCTCTATTTACCCTGTCCTCACGTTCATGATTTTGTAGATCTCAATCGGGTTCCCCACAAATCTGTTTTTTCTAATGAAAACAATCTAACCTAATCAGCTTATCTTCAGAGCGAGTACCTTCCATACCAGATAAGATCATTGTAAACTTTCTCTGCACACTCTCCAAAGCGTCTAGATCCTTTTGGTAATGTGTCGACGAAAACTATATGCAGTACTCTAAATGCAGCCGAAACAATGTGTTGTACAATTTTAACATGATCTGCCAGCTCTTGCACTCAATACCCCGTCCGGTGAAGGCAAGCATGCCATGAGCATTCTTGACCAGTCTGTCCACCTGTCCAGGGTACAATGGACCTTAGCTCCCAGACCTTTCTGATCAGCAACTTTTCCAAAGGCTCTTGCGTTTGCAGTATAGTTTGCTGTCGAATTAGAATTCCTAAAATGCATCACCTCACATTTGCTATGTGGAACTCCATCTGCCACTTCTCCGCCCAACTGAGCAGTCTATCTATATTCTCTTGTATTCTTTAACTTCCCCTATGCGTTTTGATACTCCACCAATCTTCATGTCAACTGCGAACTTACTGATCAGACCAAAAAAGACCTCTTCCAGATCATTTATATATATTACAAACAACTGTGGCTTCAGAACTGAACCCTGTGGAACACCACAGGTCAGCTTTCTCCATTTTGAGAAACTCCCATCAACTACCATTCTCTATGTTGCTCAACCAGTTCTTTATCCACCGAGCTAGAACACCCTAGCACACCATGTGACTTCATTTTCTCCTTTGACTTACCACAGGGAACCTTATCAAACGCCTTACTAAAGTCCATGTATATGACAACTATAGCACTTGTAATGCCACACTCACTGGACGCCAAACGTAAATACTGACACGCTCCCCGGGACTCCCATTATAAAAGCCGACGCAATCCCCAAACCAACCCTGAAGATATTGACACACTTCATGCCATCTGCCCTATAATTACGAAACAATGCACAGGATGTCCACTTTAAATTCTGAAACTCTCCTCAGGACCCCTCCTTTCAAATGCTGGACTCAGTATTTACAGGGGGTCGCAGGGATTGTGCCAATATTAATGCAGGTCATGGGAGTCTGTTTTTATTTACACTGTGATCCCAGGGAGTGTGTCGCTATTTACAGAGGTTGCCAGGGATTGTGTCAACTTTTATTTGGGTGCACCAGGAGTTTTTCAGAATTCACCGAGGGCTCTAAAAAGTGTAAATACATTTACAGGATGGCTCCTGGGGACTGTATCTGCATTTAAAGCAGACCACCGGAGAATGTGTCAGTATTCAGAAGGGAGTAGGGTGTTTTGACTCACTGGAACATCACTGAAAGTTCTGACACATGTCCCGGAAACCCCTAATAAATGCAGACACGTTGCCTGGGAACACCCCTGCAAATGGCAACACACACCCTGTAAATAACAACACACACAGTCCCCAAGGACATCACTGTGAATATTAACAAACTTCCTATACACCCCTGAAAATATCGACACACTGTCCAGGACCACGCCTGTATCACATTACCCATTCCCCAGGATGTCTTGTAAATACCGACACATACCTTAGTACTTACCCTCAAAA
>NC_057717.1:60256055-60277501 GCF_004010195.1 Chiloscyllium plagiosum | reverse complement strand
GGATCTTGTCCACATCATCTGTCTCCAAACACATGTTCCCTCCTTTGTTCTTGATTTTCTTCCCTGTTGTCCTCTTGTTTCAAATGTACAGATAGAATGCCTTGTATTTCTCGTGTCACAGCATTTCCATGGCCCCTTCTTATTGCCCAATGCACCAGCTTGAGTTCTTTCCTGCTTTCTACATTTCCCAATGTGCACTATCCGAATTTACCCTTTCAAATCTTACAAATGCTTCTTTTATCTTTTGACTAAATTCACAATTCCCTCGATATCCAGAGGTCCCTTAATTTGCCAACCTTTTTCGCTACTCCTGACTTGTCTTGACCTTTGATCAGCAGCTCTTTAAAAAACTCGCACAAGTCAAATGTGAACATGTCTCCTAATAGCTCCTCTCCAGTACCCCCAACTAACACGTGTAAAATACTGGCATAATTTGTCCAAACCAATTTTCGATCTTACAACAAGGTCCTGATCGATCCTTCTTCATAGCTATCTTTAAAACTGAGAAGTTGTGGTCAATGTTTCCAAATGGCTCTCCCAGTGAAAGGCCAGTCACTTGGCCAGGCTCTTTCGCAAGTACAAGTTCCAATATGACTCCTTCTCTCATAGGGCTGACTGCATCCTGTTTCGAGACACCATTTTGCATGCAGCAAACGAATTGTACCCCACCTAACTCTCTTGCTCTGAGGGAGCCCAAGTGAATATTGAGGAAGTTTAAGTCACCCACGATGACAACACTCTTGTTATTGCCACTTTCCATAATCAGCACATAATTGCCTCATTAATGCCTCGATGACTATTAGAAGGCCTACCATATAATGCAATCAGAGTGATTGCAGCTGTCCTGTTTTTAAGGTCTACCCATACTTCCTCGTTGGTTGAACCATCTCGTATGTCCTCTCTGAGTGCAGATGTAACATTGTCTCTGATTAATAGTCAACTCCTCCACATCATAGAGTCTTGGAATCATCGATTCCTACAGCAAGGACACAAGCTCTTAGCTCAAAATGATGCATGCCAATTAAAATGCCCGTTCACGCTAACTCCATTTCCCTTCACTTGGTCCATTTTCATCTCATTATTCCCTGTCCATGTACTGGTCCAAAAGCTTTGTAAAACTTTAATGTACCCATCTGAAACAGTTCCGTTGGCAGCTCAATCTGTATGTGTACCACCCTCTTTGGAAAAAAAGATTCCCCCGAAAGTTCTCTTTTTTTTCCCCTCTCACCTTAAACTAATGCAGTCTCGTTCTTTATTCCACAACCCTGGGAAAATACACTGAGTACATTCATCCTATCCATGCATATTAGGATCTTATACACCTCGATAATGTCTACCCTCACTCTCCCATTCTAAAGAAAAAAACAGAGCTTAATCAGGCTCTCCCTATAAGTCACACCGTTGAGACTAAGCAACATTATTTTTTTTCTGCACACTTTCCACTTCAATAGGATCCGTCCCATAACATGGTGATCAAAACTAAACACAATGCTCCAAGTGCGGAGTCAACAACGTCCTGTACAAGTGCAACATAACTTCTCAACGTCTATCCTCTTTGCCCAGACTCATGAATGGAAAACTGTGGATCTGGAAAGGCACAGCAAGCCAATCAGCATCCCTGAAGCAGAAAAGTTGATGTTTTCAGTATAAGCTCTTCATTAGGAATTCCTCTTGACGGCTTTATGCCACAAAACGTCGACTTCCTGGCTCCTTCGATGTTGCCTCAGCAGCTTTGCTTTTCCATGGGTTCACTTTCGACTCCGACTCTTCAGCATCTGCTTTACTTACTTTCTCTTGTGAATGCCAATGTGCCAAATGTCTTCTTCATTGACCTGTCTACATTTGACTCCGCTTTCAGAGAACTGTGAAACTGAACTCCAACTGAACTCTGCCTCACTACAATTCTTAAGGTCCTACCACTCATCATGAAACTTGAATGAACTCTCCAAAATATAAGACCTCACACTCACCGATACTGAAGTCAATTTGCCATTTCTCGGCCCACTTCCACAGCTGCTCAAGGTCCTGCTGCAAGTTTGATAACCTTCCTCACTGCCCACATTACTACCTATTTCAATTTCATCAAAGTTGCTAATCATATCACATACTTCCTCGTCTAAAACATTGACATGTTTATTGAGCAGTAATGGCCCCAACACAAAACGTTGATGCACTACATAAGTCACTGGCCTCCAATACGCCAAGAATTCTTCCATTATTACCCTTTGGTTCCTACACGTACCTTGTACCTTTACATCCAAATCATTTTCATAAATGACGGAAAGCAGGGGAGCAAATCACCAATCCTTGTGGAACACTGCTGGTTACTGTCCTCCAGTCAGTAAATTAACTCTATCACCCTTTGGATTATGAGTCTGAAAGCGCTGCTCCTCGTCTGAGATGTTTGCAGCCTTGGAATGGAGTCCTTGAACAGTACTTACAGTTTGGGAAGCTGTTGCATTGTTTCAGGACTTGGTGGAAAAAAAAGATCTGTAAACAACGGCATTTTAAAAATAAAGAAGGGAGGCAAAGTGAGTGACCATGTGGTACGTGAATCAAACGAAGAAACAAATCTGCAAAGCGGTCTGACCTACAAGTGAACCGTCACAACTGACTGCCTTAGCTGCTTGGTTTCAAGTATTTCTGGAGATTGGAGTTCGTCTGAGCAAAAAAAAAATGGCATGTTTTAAATTGGGCATTTGTTTTAGTAGGACCGGTCGATTTACTGTTGGCGTGCAGCCCACTTCAAGCTGGTAATATACACAGTTTGAGGGCTTCGGATTTTTTTGCCAACTGAAATAATAGGAGTCTGAATGTTTGAGAACAAGCTGCCATAGATTCACGACTTAAAGTTTCGCCTTCAATAGCTATCAGGCTTGTGAAAGCGGTAAATCTCTCTTCCTGTCTCTGGCTGCACTAATTGTGACGTTTGATGTGTCGGATCATCTTTATCGGGATCTTAAACAAACAGGACGCCACATTTCGCTGCTGGATACAAGCACAATTCGTTACAAAGAGGACTTACACACAAAGCGAGAGGAGTGACCGTGTCCTTCACGAAGTTGGATACCAATCATGCATACCGGGCATTACAATTAGCTAAGAATTCGAAAACGTATGCTTAAAGTACTGTCTAAAAGCATTTCTAACAATATTCGTCACTGTAATTTGGGGTATCATTAGCCTGCGCCGTTTTTCAGTGGATAGTGGAGAACAGTTTACAAGGACTACCACAGGTTACCATTCAACGGAATGACGTAATAATAATTTGTAAAAATATTAATTAGCATTTAAAGAGCTTGGACATCGTCCTTATTTATTACTCCTTGACAGAATTTACCTTAGAAGGAAAATGTGTGATCTTGGCACCACAAGTGCTCGACTTGGGCTACAAAGTTGACAACATCAGGTTACATTCGTTGCAAGAAAAACTGAGGGTGATTATGGAAATTAATATAACATGTGTGTAATTATATTAATGGAGCAATACATATAGCTATTTGACAGATGAGCAACAAGACGATCAGAGACGGAAAATAATGGTAGCACAATATGAGAGGTTCGTCAAATCAAATGATGAATGAATAAATGTTGAATACAATTGGGGGAAAATGCGACAGGTTAAATGTAAAGTAGAACACCATTGTGGCCGAAGATGACTAGTTTAGAAAGACAACATACATTAATGTGATTATTTACGCTAATGACACCGGATACGCGGAGCAACGAGAAAACTATGGAAACTAGGGAGACCCAAAAATCGGGAGATATCAGGAAACCTTTTTCTGATCGATGCAGCTGTTGTTTGCAACTAAAAGTGTAACTTTTTGAAGAATTCCCTGCGTCTCCTGGTGACTGTCACAGAGCATCAGGCGTAAACACTCCACAACAAATTTGGCGCAGCAAGCAGGGTCAAAAGAGCCGTACACAAAGAAGAGGGCAGCCCGAGGACGCTTCCCTGTCCATCGGGGACCCTCCCGAGCCTGACAGAAAAATGGTTGCCGACCCATAAAAAAAATAAGTATTTTGCTGATAATTCCGATTATATTCTGTTGAGTCAATGAGGTTTTTAGGCAGACGCTTAAGTGCACAAAAGCTGATGAATCTGCTCTCCGATCAAAAGAAATAAAGGGTCTGTTGATAAATTGAATTTGAGGAGACTCAGAGGGCTGGGCAAGAAAACTGCGCAGTGAGAAAGTGGAAGCAGGAATGAGAAATTGCCTGAAATAAAATTCCACGTTGTGTTGTTAAATCCCGGGCACACCGCCTCTGAGGTAACGAGGGGGTGAAGGGATAGTGCAGAGAAGTAGTCGTCTGCCTCGGCACCATAGAAATTAATGTGGATACTGCCCTGGAAAAGTCGGGGTCTACATTAGTAGGAGAGAAACTCCTGGGATACCGTGCTGGAAAAGTAGGAGCCGTTATAGACAGAATGAATGATGAAAGATGGCCTGCATTAATTCGGTGAAACCTCGGAAGTTTGCCGACTGACTGTTTCATACGGGACGAATACATGTCGTAGTGTTAGGGATTACTAATAAACATTGACGCGGCCCTACCAGAATTGCAAGACAACTGAGAGTGAACTGTGAGTCAACACATTAGCTGCACTAAAATGGATGTCAGGATGAGTAAAGTAACTGCTGTTGAAATATTGGGTAAAAATTCACACTATCAAAAAAATTGCATCTTTCAAATTTTCGAGAAATGGGAAAGGAGTACTCAGAACGTAGGTAACAAGTGGCCAAAAGAAAGTAACTTTGGTATAATTCTGGGTGATGAGATGGAACGATTAATTAAAAAATATAAACCAAAAGATAGCTCCAAAACGAGGAAACTGAAAAGGGAACAGGAGGCAGAAATATTAGGTCTTTTCAGACGAAAGCAAAAAACCGGATAAAAGTGTACCAACCAGGTGTTGTGACTCGGCATGATGCCAAAGAAAAACAAAAGCATCTCTGGAAACAGAAGGTCAGGGTGACAAACTTCCTTTGCGTCCAGACTTGCAGAAGCATGGCAAACTCTACTGTAACACAGAAAACCCAAAGCAATGTCCTTTGATGAATGGAACGGTAGCAATAGTACGTGAAATTGAATGGATTGAGAACGAAGACGACAAAAATAAAGTGAACCACAAAAGCGTGAAATTGACTGTTAATATAGGAAAGGCAGAACAGTAGAAAGATGTTACGGGAGGAAGTGGAATAAAGAAATAGACAATAGGAGCATTTGGAACAGAAACGCAGCTTACTGTGGACAGTACGGGAACAAAACCAGATCGAAGAGTGTCTCAGCTATAAAAGAAGTATTCAACGCGGTCAGATGCAACGTGACGCATGGAAGGGGCAAAAAGAAGTAGAAAAGCATGTACAGAGGAGGGCCTGATCGGTACTAACAGGGTGCGGATGCGATGAGTAGGAGTTTGCATCAGGATCAGAAGGGAACTACCTGGATGAGAATGCTAGCAGTGAGAAGAGCCTACACATGCAAAACAAATGATGCCTTTCCTCATAAAAGGTGGGAAGGGGCTTCGGGAAGAGTCACCTGGGTGGCAGATGAATGCAGAGGCATGGTCAACTTCTCGTCACTATATTGTTAGAATTGCAAGTGGAATGGCTGAGGGGAATGAAGATTTTGCCCACTTGTCGTGGCATCTAGAAATCACAGTCAAGATCCATGATGCAAAATTTCCTTACTTTGACTGTTCTTAAATGTGAGTGCCTCTTTATCCTCACAAACGATGAATAAACTAAAAACAAAGTTGAAAAATGTTCGTGTGCGTCTGTGAGTGTATGCGTTTGTGCATGTGTGTGTGTGCGTGTGTGTGTGTGTCTGAGAGAGAGAGAGAGCGAGAGAGAAGAGAGAGAATGCCACAGTCCTGAATCGCTGCAGCTCGCTGAGAAGTTAATTGTTTGTGGTCTTGTTTGAATGCAATGGAATGCCCTGCCAGTAGCAGTGGTGGACTCTCCCTCATTATGGGATTTTAAGCAGGCATTGGATAGGCATATGGAGGATAGTGGGCTAGTGTAGGTTAGGTGGGCTTGGATCGGCGCAACATCGAGTGCCGAAGGGCCTGTACTGCGCTGTATTCTTCTATGTTCTATGTTCTATTGCATCAGGATTAGAAGGGGACTGCCTGGATGAGAATGCGAGCAATGAGAAGAGCCTACACATGCAAAACAAATGATGCCTTTGCTCATAAAAGGTGGGAATGGGCTTCGGGAAGGCTCACCTGGGTCGCGGATGAATGCAGAGGCATGGCCAACTTCTCGTCAATATATTGTTAGAACTGCAAATGAAACGGCTGAGGGGAATGAAGATTTTGCCCACTTGTTGTGGCATCTACGTATCACAGTCAAGATCCATTAGGCTAAATTTCTTTACTTTGACTCTTCTTAAATGTGAGTGGCTCTTTATCCTTACAAGCGTAGAATAAACTAAAAACAAAGTGGAAGAACGTTCGTGTGTGTCTGTGAGCGTATGCATGTGTGTATGTGTGTGTGAGAGAGAGAGTGAGAGAAGAGAGAGAGAATGCCACAGTCCTGAATCGCTGCAGCTCGCTGAGAAGTTAATTGTTTGTGGTCTTGTTTGAATGCACATTTGTTTGTTGGTGATTGAATGTGTGTATTTGGTTCCCTGGAGCTCGAGATCCGGGACTGTTTCGAATTATTATTGATTTTTGTGAACTTAAGATTATTTCTTTTAAGGGATTGAAAGAACCATCTGTGATTATGAAATGCAAGTTTTGTTTGAAGTGGTGATGTTAATGAAATATGAACACACCTGCCCTTCTTATGCTCCATGACTGCCCTACTGTCAACTTCTAACTAGTCACATTTTATGTTTACATGAAAGACGTTGTTAAAACAAATTTGAATCAGTTTAGTAAGGAGCAAGTCGTAGACAATGCGACTGGCAGAATTAATTTGATGTTGTTTTATTTTGGACTCGTTTGTTTCCGCTTAATTTTAAAAATGCTATATCTCTTTCGTGATTATGGATTGCCAGTCGTAGCCTTATACTATATCAATTTTCCCTACCTCACTGAAAATTGCCAGTCGTAGCCTTATACTATATCAATTTTCCCTACCTCACTGAAGTTGCAGTTCAACATTTTGTTGTGAACATCGTGTAACAAAAAATAACATAAAATTGTTAATATCTGTGTCGCTGGATTCGGCCATGATTTGTGCAGTAAAATTATTTTGTTTTGTTATAATTTGTTACCATTCCACAAACTTTTAATGCAGGTGCAAGCATTTCACAACCTGTAACATTGTAATTGAGCAACGAATGGTCAGGACCACTTCATGAATAAATTACAGGTTTTCAGTTAAGGGTCTAGAACCAGTTAATTATACTGTTTGTCCAATGTAGTATTTGTTTGAGTACTTGCACGGTATTTCGGAAATGACATTAGTTTTGCCTGTTATCTGTATAGAGTCTTCCCTAAAGAAGCTGCTTCAGAACATTATTTCAACGACCCAACAGACACTGCAGCAGAGCATAGGAAAATCCCCTATATCATGTGTTCAAAAAGAATGGGTACTCAATGAACAGCAACAAATCTAAACAAGCAGGCAAAACACCTCTTGCCTACCTCAAAGTCTTCTCGGAAATGACTGCCAGACTACTCAGACCCCTTGACATCACGGTGGCTCACAAACCCACCAACACTGAAACAACAGCTAATGAACTTGAAAGACCCTATACAGAGAACAAACAAAACTAATATCATTTACAAAATATAGTGCAAGGACTGTAACAGACACGACTTTGGACAAACAGGCAGAAAACGAGCCACCAGGATACATGAACGTCAATTAGTCACAAAAAGACGTGACCTTCTCTCACTAGTATCCTTACATACAGATAAGGAATGGCACCACTTCGACTGGGACAACACGTCTATCCTTGGAGAAGCCAAACAGAGATACGCACGAGAATTCAGAGAAGCATGGCATTCCAGCCGGAACTCTACAAACAAACACATCGAGTTAAACCCCATCTACCACCCACTTAAAAAAAGAACAGGAACTGACATCACCACAGGAAATGGCATCACCACAGAAAATAACATCACCAATCCACAGAAACACACGCATATGAATACAAAGCAGGAATCAGCAGCATCAGTGCTTCGCCAAGTGATCCACTGAAGACTTTACCTAGTAGGGTGACGAAACGTCTGGAAATGAACCTACCATTTTAGCTAGCAAACCTACGTCTAGAACCTCAACCTGAGCGAAAAATCTTCTTAAAACTCGCTAAGGTTCCAATGCTCTATTAAAATGTTCGGATGGCCATTGATGGCCATTGAAGTGCAGAGGTCTAGTCTAGGCAAAGGTGCCTCAACTATTTTTATTTATTGCGTTAGCTTAGATTGTAAGAGTCATTGAGTCTTTTTCTTCTCTTACAGCTATTTGAAGGCGGGATATTGGCCCAGTGACTTCAGGAATGGTAGAAGAATCCTTTGAGAACAGGACGCCAAAATTATATCTGCCCCCTTTTGAGCCTGCAGTTTCCGAATTGGCCATTGTGGCTTCAACCTTATTGTGTTTCTTCTCTGAATGAGACCAGTAGGTTTCAAACGGGGGAATATATGGAGGTTAATATCAGAGTTGTGTAACTAAACTAATGGAGCAAATCATAGAAACAATTCACAGAGGAGCAGCAGATGAGCACAGGCTGAAAACAATTGTAGCACAACATGATATTTTAGTCAAATCACGTGGGAAATTAGCAAATGGGAAAGGCAATGGTGGCATACGGTGATAGATTAAGTTGCAGAAGATGATTAGCTTGGAAAGACAATATAAGATGATGTGATTGGTTATGACAATGACACCAGAAAATCGTGACATCTAGAAAAAAGTAGCAAACCTCAAAAATCAGGGCATTCGGGAACTTATTTTCTGAATGTCACAGCTTTTGTTTGCAAATGAAATGTTAAATTCTTGAGAAATTGTCAGCGTCCCCTGGGGATTCCCACAGAGCATCGGGTATGTGCTTTCCATTACAGTCTCAGCACATTGTGATAAAATGAATTACAAACAGCTCAATGTCCGTAAATGTCACTGATTCAATTTCAATGCTCAACCCTTTGAGCTTCGGAGAGTGAAGTGAAGTCACTTCACACAGGCAGCTCTTCAGCTGCAGATGGAAGAGACTGTGAGTCTTCACAATGAACACAGCCCTGGATCGCCACTGACACCGCTCAGAAACATCCACTCTGTAGCTGGTAGTGTAAGTTCCGCCTGTCGTCGTGGAAATCGGCAGGTAATGGCAGTTAATCATTGGTGAGCAGCATACACTTCCAATTCGCCACCGCCCACAAATACTGGGGAGGTCAGAGATCAGGAACATCACACAATGTTAAATATGCAGTTCTCTTGCTTACTGTTGCGAAGCATTAAAAAATGCTGAACAAATCGTCCGAGGCGAATACCAAATTTAAGTAAAGGCAATAAAAATTACACCTTACCGATTATGAAAATCTGAATTAAAAATAAACTGCTGGTGAAGCTCAGTTATTCTGGCAGCATCTATGAGCACATTGGTCTAGAATTGCAAAGGAAAAATGCAATGTTTTACTGAAAGGGATTTAAACATTAGCAAGTCATCTGAGAGAGCGTGAATGTAATTTTGTCAATGTCATGAAGCAAAAACAGTTAGCCCCACTGACTACGAAACAATCAGTTATAATTGGCAACGAACACGTTCGTTCATGCCATTTAAAGGAGGGAAAGTTGATGTCCTCACCTGGTCTGGTCTACATGCAACTCTAGCCCACAGTAAATTGATCAACTCCGCAGGTTAACATGAACTAATAGATTCCTTCCGATAGAATGATCAAAACTAAAGCCAAAAATAGCTGTAATGCAGGATAAATTCATATTTGTCATCGTGCAAGGGCAGGATATGTTCAATGTGTGGAGCATTTTTATTTCTTATTGTTCGAATATGAGAAGTGGGTGTCATCTGCTGCATCAGCATTTTACTGCCCAACACCAAGGTACTCCGGAAAGTGAGGGTGAGTTGACACTGCTGTTCAACTGTTGTATGAATGTTGTAAGAAGGATGGTCAATTACACCATAGAAAATAACAGATGGCTTCATTCTTCAATGACCATAAATTCATCGACGATGCCCGACAGCACATCTCGCCAACTTCCCAGACCTCTGCCCTTGAACCCGAACACTCCCAACGCAAGAAGGACAGAGCACCGCTGGTCCTCATCTTACAACCAACAAACGTCAGAATTCATTGCATCCTCCTCCTCCAATTCCACCACGAAAAAGTACCCAACACTGTGGATATATTTTCATCCCAACCTTTATCAGTTTTCTGGAGAGATCATTCCCTCTGCGAATCCCTTCTCACATCGGTGCCCCAAACCAGCCATCAGCCCAGTTCTGGCACTTTCCCCTGCCATTCAGAAGCATGAATATTTACTGACCGTTACGCAATTTTGAGCGCCTATCCTGACTCTGAAGGAGTGTTACACCTGAAACGTCAATTTCTGCAAGTTCTGATACTAGTTCTTTTGTTGTGTTCTTACAGCCTCCTGCCTGTCTATCCTCAGCTACTGAAGCTTCCCATGTCAAATGCCATACGACCAGGGCAATATCCACGCTTATGCTGAAATGTGGTAAGTGATATATGTCCCACAAAGATGCCAGGAATGTCCAACACGAGCCAATGTAACCAGTGCCCCTTGATATCTTTTATTATCACTGAATCACTTAATAGGGTTACAATTGACAAGAAACTGAGCTGAAAAGGCTGCCAAAATACATTGCCAACAAAATAAGTCAGAGGTTCGGAATCTTGAATTGCATGAGTCCCCAGTGGCTGTCCACCATCTGAAAGGCAGAGGATAGAAGAGTGATGGAATAATCCTCAATTTCCCTGATTAGTGCAGCTCCAACAACACTAAGTAAGCCTGACACAACCCAAGAGTAAGCATCCAGCTCAATTGGCAGCATGCCCTGAAACAACCAATGCTCGGTAAGATATATAAGACACACTGCAGAAATACGCGAATGCTACGCAGCTCGTGCCTTCCAACTCAATGACAACTTCCACCTCGAGGGACAAGCGCATCAGATCCATGGGGACACTACCCCCTTCAACTTGAACTCCAAATCACTCATCATCCAGACTTGGAAATATCACTGTTCCGACAGTGTCATTCAGTCAAGATCCTGGCCTTCCCTGCCGAACTGCAGTATCGGTCAACATATGACAGATGAAATGCAGTTGTGAAAGGTGGAAGTTCATCCTCACATTCCGAATGTCCTGAGGGATGGGCAATTCTTACCGAGTTCGTGACACCCACTTCTCACCAGTGAACAATAAGAGAAAAGAATGTTCAACGTGTTGAATATTTCCTGCACTTCCTCTCAGACAAATATGACTCTATCCTGTTGGAAAGCTATTTCTTATTTTTAGTGTTTATTCGAACATGCAGACAGAGGTAAAATGTTTGTTCTTTTTATCCTGCCGTGTTTATCACGTTACTGTGGGCTGGAGTTACATGCCGGCCAGACCAGGTGAGGTTATCAAATTTCCCTCCTTCAAATGGCCTAAATGAGCTTGTTCATTGACAATTATAACAAACTGTTTCATAGTCCCTAGGACCAACTTTTTTCTACATGGCATTGACCAGATTACATTCATCTTACCCCAGATGACTTGCTAAGATGTCATCCTTTTCACCCGATTATTGCATTGGTTCGTTTGCAATTTTGCATCAGTCTGTTCACAGGTGCTGCCAGACTAACTGGGATTCACCAGCACTGTGTTTAAAGTTCAGGTCTCCATCGACGCCCAGATTGCATTTTATTGCATTTATTTCTGCTGATGCCGTTAAATTTCGTATTCGCCTGAGATCATTTCTTCACTTTTTTTTGTTTCGCACCATTGAACAAGAGAAATCTGTATGATATCCCTGATCTCCGATCTCTCCGGTGTTTGGGAACAGTGGTGAATTGGAGGTGCACGCTACTGACAAACTCACACACTGCCATTACCTGGCTATTTCCAGGACTACATTAGGGAGTTACACACTCAGCTACAGTGTGGATCTGTCTGTCAAGTGTGTATGGGGACCCGTGTCTGTGTTCATGATGAATACACAAACCCTCTTCCATCTCCTGTTGAAGAACTGCCTGTGAGGAGGACTTCAGTTAACACTCTGATTCTCAACCAGTTGTGAATTGACGTTCTGTCAGGGACATTGTCGATCATTGAGCTGTTGTTTTTAATTTTATCCCGGCGTGCAGAGATTTGGAAATCTCAGTGTGAACAAACAGAATTGTCCACCTCTGCAAACTGTCAATCTCAGTATGAACCGCGGGATGGTACAACCCCCTCAACTTGGAATTTTTGTGTGAACAACCGGGATGGTCCAGCTTTTCTCAACTGGCAATCTCATTTTGATTTGCTAGGATGGTCCAGCTCTCCAAATGGGAATCTCAGTGTGAGCGGCTGGGATGGTGAAGCTCTCAATGCTGAAATCTCACTGTGAACATCTGGGATTGTCCAGCTCTGTAAACAGGAAACCTCGGTGTGAACAGCCAGAATTGCCCAGCTCTCTAAACTGGGAATATTGGCGTGAACAGCGGGATGGGCCAGCTCCCTTAATTCGGAATCTCTTTTTGAACAGCGAGGATAGTCCAGAGCTCTAAACTGGAAACCTCAGTGTGAACACTTCACATGTGGAATTTTTCGAAGTTGCATCTCTGTACCTTTCCACTGGAATGGTGGCGGGGAGGGGGGGGGGTGTGTGCTACTGACAACGTTTGCCTGTTGGAAGAGCGATTAATGGTAGGGATTGACAGAGTGGAGTGGATGACTTTAATCAGGGATAAAGAGTCATTGCCGGAGGAATAAAGGGTGAGGATGGTGAAGTGCTTGGGTGTCACTGGAGGGTGTGAAAGAATTGAAAACGTGGATTGATAGAGTCGCTGGCGAGTTTGCCGGTTTTGGGTGTCAGCGGGGGGAGAGTGTCAATTCAGGGTGTCAGGGTGCTGGTAGGGATACAAGGAGGCTGGTGATTAAGAGTGTCAATAGCATTGTGTGGGTGTGGATTCAGGAGGTGGGCGGAGGGAGAGTTTGGATTGAGGATACAGGCCAGGGCAGGATTTGGATTGAGATGGTGTGGGGGTGATCTGGATTGAGGCGGTGGGAATGGGAGGATATGTATTGGGGTGTGGAGCGAGGGTGTGGATTGCGAATGCCGTGAGTGGGTGTCGATAGAGGGGCACAGGATAGTATGTACAGAGTGGACTGGGGGCGAGGGGATGGGAAGAGCATATTAAGTTGGCGAGGTGAGGTTTGCATCTTGAAGTGATAGAGGAATAGCGTTGGACTGGTGGTAGGAGAGGGTGAGGTTTCATGGAGCAGGAGAGCCGGGTGTGGATTTTTGGTTCAGGGTGCTTGGATTGAGAGGGAGGGGAGGGTTGTGGTTTTGGGGGCAGGGGGAAGGGAGTGAAATGCAGGCGTCAGGGAGGGTGCAGGTTGAGCAGGAAATGTGAGCAGGTTTCTGATAGAGGAGGCGTGGGAGCTGTGCTTGACGTTACAATCTTTAAATGGTCAGTGTTGTGCTGGGTGTCGTGATTAACAATATGGTCTATGAATGGTAAGCTTTTTTGTGCGGAGTGAAGTTTTTAACATTGTGGTCTATGAATTGTCTGTTTTGTGTGCGTAGCTGTTTTTAGTATTACAGTTTATTAAAGTTCTGTTTTGTGTGCACATCTGCGTTTGCCTTCATGGTCTATGGTCACTTTTGTGTGAGACATGTGTTCAATGTTGCAATCTCTGAAAGGCCAGTTATGTGCAGTATGCTGTTTTTAATATTACTGTCAATTGATGGATAGAGCTGAAAAATGTGTTGCTGGAAAAGCGCAGCAAGTCAGGCAGCATCCAAGGAGCAGGAGAATCGACGTTTCGGGCAGGGAACAGAGGGATCTGTGATTGTGGGCGGCACGGTGACACAGTGGTGAGCACTGCTGCCTCACAGCGCCAGAGACCCGGGTTCAATTCCCGCTTCAGGTGACTGACTGTGTGGAGTTTGCACATTCTCCCCGTGTCTGCGTGGGTTTGCTCCGGTTTCCTCCCACAGTCCAAAGATGTGCAGGCCAGGTGAATTGGCCATGCTAAATTGCCCGTAGTGTTTAATATGTTAGTCTATGAATGTTCAGTTGTTTTGCGTGGAGCTATGATTAATATTCCAATCTCTCAATGGTTAGACTTCAGTGGACAGTTGTGTGCAAGTTTGTTGTGTATGTATGGTCCATTAAGTGTGGCTGAGCTGAGTTTAGTATTATCGTAAATGAATAGTCAGTTTTGTGTTAGGGATCTGTGTGTAATAGTGTTGAATGTGAATGGACAGTCTTTTTTGCAGGCAGCTGTGTTTATTATTAAGCTCTATTAATAGTCAGTGTTGTGCAGGGTGTTGTATTTAATATTTCTGTCTATAAATCGTTGGTTATGAGTGGGGGCTTGTGTATTTTATTATGCTGTATGATTAGTCCATTGAGTGTGGAGAGCTGTGCTCTTGACATTACGGTCTATCAATGACCAATTTTGTGTGCGGGGAGCTGTGTTTAATGTTGTACGCTGTGAATGGTCAGTTTTGTGTGGAGAGATGTGTTTAATACTAAGGTGTATAAATGGACAATTTTATGCTGGTATTTGTTTTTAATATTACAGTCTGTCAAAGGTTCGTTTTGTCCATATAACTGTGTTTAGTATTATGAATGGTCACTTTTGTGCTGAGAACAATCTTTAATATTATGATCAATTAAAAATATGTTTTTTATGAAAAGCTATGTTTACTATTACTGTCTCATATTCGTCAGTTTTGTGTTGGGAGCAAGGTATAATATTGCTTTTTTAACTATCAGTTTTGTGAAGGGAGCTGTGTTTTATATTACAGTGTATGAGTGGTTGTCTTTTTTTTCACGGGGTGTTGTGGTCGAATATTTTGGTCTTTGGTCAATTCTTGTAGCGATATATATTTAATAGTATGGCCATTGCCTCCCTCGCACAATAAATCTCTTTCCCTCTTTCACGTTCACTTAGTCCATCTGTTAGACTCTGCCTCTCTCGCTTTCTCCCTATCTCTAGTTGCTTCTCTTTCCATATCATTCATTTCCACCCGCTGGCAGTCTGTCTCTATCTTTTGCTCTCCCCTTCCCCCTGTGTGTCTCTCATTCCAATCATTCCCCTCCCCTGTCTTTCTTTCTTTTTCATAGCCTATCTCTTCCCTCCTCCTTCTCCCTGTCTCTCTCCCTCACTTAGTACCTCCCGCACTCTCCCGTCTGACTCTCTCTCTCTCTGGCGCTCCCTCCACCTTCCAGTCTGGATTTCTCTCTGACACTCATGCTAGCCTCACTTCCTCTCCCTCTGTATGAATCTCCATCTTCATCACCTCTCTGCTCCATCACTCCCTGTCCCTCTGTCTGAATCTCTCGCTCCCTCTCTCTCTAACACCCTCCCATTGTCTGTCTCTCCCTTTACCTCACTCCTTACATCTCCCCCGGTCTGACTCGCTCACCCTTTCTTACTCCATCTCCGTCTCATTCTGTCTCTCTCTCTTTGTCTCTCTCTCTCAGTCACTCACTCTCTCTCTCTCACACACACATACATACACACACACATGCTAAAATACGCGGTTTCTCACACGCTTCATCCGTGCCTCTTCCTCTGTCTGGCTCTCCTGCACTTTCGATCAGGCACTTGCTCGCCCTCCATCTGACTTCTTCGCTCCCTCCTTCCCTTTATTTCCCTCTGGCTGACACTCCGTGCCCAACCCTCGTTCCCTCCATCTTATTCTATCTCTTTATCTCCGCCCCGACGACTTCCTCTGTCTGAGTCTCTCTCTCTCTCTCTCTCTCTCTCTCTCTCGCTCTCTCTATCTCTCTCTCTGTCTCCCTCTTCCTTCCTCTCCATACGTCTGACCCTAACTCTCTCTCTCTCGCTCTCTCTTTCTCTCCCCATCCCTCTAACCCGGACTCTTACCATCCCTTCCTCTATCTCTGTCTGACTATGACTCTGTCTCTCTATCTCTCTCTCGCTTCCACCCTTTCCTTCAGTCTCGTTCTGTCTCCCTCCCACCGTTCCTCAGGCTGCCTATTTCTCTCCCTCTAGCTCGCTCATTTTCTACCTCTCCCACTCTGTCTTTCTGTTTCTCGCTTCCTCCGTCCCTCTTCCTCTGTCTGACTATCTGTCTTTCTCTGTCTCACTCACGCTCCTTTGGCCCTTCTTTCGATTCTGTCTCATTCTCTCTGTCTTCATCGACCTTTGCTTGAATCTCTCCTTGCATCGCTCCTACTCCCCCGTCTGAAACCTTCTCTTTCTCTCGCTCACTTTATCCCTGAATCTTTTTGTTTGTTATTCATTTCCTCCAGCTCCTCCTGCGTTACTTTGTGCCTCCCCCCTCACTCCTTCCATTGCTTTCTGTCCCTCTGTCTAACCAACTCTCTCGCTTGTTCCGTTCCTTTCTCCCTCTCTCCCAGTCCCTCTTTCCTTTCCCTTTTCTGACTCCCCCCTCACTTGATTTCTCCCTTGCTCTCCCTCTGTTTGACTCTCTGTTATTAGATTCCCCTCTACCTTTCTGTTCCCCGTCTCTCTCTCCAACTTGCTCTCCCTGCCGGCCTCCATCACATGTTATGAATACCTTTAGGAGAGTCGAAACTTTAGCACAACTACCTGACACAGCGCAAAGTGTTCTGAGCAAGGTAAGAAAGTAACATTTGTTCCAACAACCAGATTAGTTTGGTTGCTATGAGACAAAAACAATTTCAAATTCAACCAATCTGTTAAAATTATGCCCGAAAGTATCAAATTCCGATCAAGTTTGAATTTAGTATTTTGATGAGCTTAAAACTAATGAAACCATCCGATGCTTTCGCGTAAAGATATCTGACACTTTGAGCAGCTACCCATAACGGCAAAGGTTAATGCCAAAAACCCACAGATGTAAGCTGCTCAGAACTCTCTGAGAGAAACCTCTCTGGAGAAGACGTTTGCACGGAAGAAAAGTCGATACCGACCTCGATAGAAAATCAACAGAGTAAGATATAAAGAGAGGATTCAAAAACTGGTTGGTTTTTAGAATTCAATTGTATTTGTAGTAAATCTTAATCGGGCGTTTTATCAGACCAATGTTGTAAAGAGGAACGAAAGATACGTTCAGAGAACGGAGTTGCAAATAAGTGTAGTTATTCTGGGTTCGATTTTTGGGCGGTATGGTGGCACAGTGGTTAGCACTGCTGCCTCAAAGCGCCAAAGACTCAAGTTCAATTCCCACCTCAGGCGACTGACTGTGTGGAGTTGCCTATTTTCCCCATGTCTGGGTGGGTTTGCTCCGGTTTCCTCCCACAGTCCAGGGTAGGTGAATTGGCCATGTTAAATTGCCGTAGTGTTAGGGGAATGGGTCTGGGTGCGTTGCTCTTTGGCGTGTCGGTGTGGACTTGTTGGGCCGAAGGGCCTGTTTCCTCTCTGCAAGTAATTCAAAAAAAATTAAAGTTTTTTTTTCTAATTTTGCGTGAAATAGTGACTATTGGTTTTGTTCTTTGCCTTTTCGAATTTAAACAGAATCCAGACCGGGTGAATCGTTTCTATGTTGCTGGTTTAAAATAAGAGAGGGATTTAATCCGTGTCATGACATTTTCTCCCCCTTCTCTCTGCCTGATTCCCTCCCTCTGCCTTTCACTCTGCCTGACTGTTTCTCTGTTTGATTCTATCAATCTCCTTCTTCTGCTGTCTGACTCACTCTCTCCCTCACACTCTGCCGGACCCTCTCTCTCACAATCACCGTCCCCCTCTCTCTGACTGTCTCTGTCCCTTTCCTTCTGTCTGACTCCCTAGGTCTATCCGTCCTCCCACCCTCTCTCGGACTCTCTCTCCAAATCTCACTCTGTGACTCTCTCAGCCCATGTGACTCTCTCTGTTTATCCCTCTCCTTCTCCACAGTCTGACTCTCTCTCTATCTCTAGCTCTGCCTGACTCTCTCTCTCCTTCTCTCTCTATCTGACTCTCTCTCTCTGTCTTGACTCTCTATCTCCCATTATCCCTTTGTCTAATTCACTCTCTATCTGTGTGCCTCTCCCACTGATTGACTCTCTCTCTCTTAATGTCCCTCTGCGTGTCTCTCTTCCTCCCCATCTGTCTGACTCTCTCTCTCTCTCTCTCTGTGTCTCTCCCTCACTCTCTTTATCCCTCCCTCTTTTTTCCCTCTGACTGGCTCTCACTCACCCATCCGGTCTGTCTGACTCGCTCTCTCTCGCCTTCTCTCCGAATCTCTCTCTCTCCACCTATCCCTCTGTCTCACGCTCTGTCTCTCTCTTTCTGCCTCTGTTTGGATCTCTATCCCGTCCTCTGTCTGAAACTCTCTCTCTTACTCTACCACTCTGCTTGATTTTATCTCTCCCTCTCTCGCTCGCTCTCTCCCTCTGTCCGGATCTCTCTCTCCCCCCACTCCATTTGTCCGGTTTTCTCTCTCTCTCTCTTTCTCCGCCTCTCACTCTGTCTGACTCACTCGCCCTCTCTCTCCGTCTGCCTCTCTCTCTCTCTGTCCCTCTGTGTGACTCTGACTCTATCCTTGGACCACTGTCTGAGTCTCTCTATCTCCTTCTCCCTCAACCTCTGTCTGACTCCGGGCCCCTCCACCTCTGTTTGACTCTGATCTTCTCCCTCTCTCCTTCTCCCTCTGCCTTGCGCTCCCTCTCTCGCTCTCTCTCCCCTTTTCTCTGCCAAATTCTCTCCCTCTGTCTGACTTGGGTTGGTACCTGGGACTTCGATGTTGTAGCTATTACGGAGACATGGGTAGAACAGGGACAGGATTGGCTGTTGCAGGTTCCAGGGTTTAAATGTTTTAGTAGGGTCAGAGGTGGGGGTAAAAGAGGGGGAGGTGTGGCATTGCTTGTCAAAGATAGTATTACAGCGGTGGAAAGGACGATGGATGAAGACTCGCCACCTGAGGTAGTTTGGGCTGAGGTTAGGAATAGGAAAGGTGAGCTCACCCTGTTAGGAATTTTTTACAGGCCTCCTAATAGTCCAAGAAGTCTTTCTGTTTCTCGCTTCCTCCGTCCCTCTTCCTCTGTCTGACTATCTGTCTTTCTCTGTCTCACTCACGCTCCTTTGGCCCTTCTTTCGATTCTGTCTCATTCTCTCTGTCTTCATCGACCTTTGCTTGAATCTCTCCTTGCATCGCTCCTACTCCCCCGTCTGAAACACTCTCTTTCTCTCGCTCACTTTATCCCTGAATCTTTTTGTTTGTTATTCATTTCCTCTAGCTCCTCCTGCGTTACTTTGTGCCTCCCCCTCTCACTCCTTCCATTGCTTTCTGTCCCTCTGTCTAACCAACTCTCTCGCTTGTTCCGTTCCTTTCTCCCTCTCTCCCAGTCCCTCTTCCCTTTCCCTTTATCTGACTCCCCCCTCACTTGATTTCTCCCTTGTTCTCCCTCTGTTTGACTTTCTGTTATTAGATTCCCCTCTACCTTTATGTTCCCCGTCTGCCTCTCCAACTTGCTCTCCCTGCCGGCCTCCATCCCATGTTATGAATACCTTTAAGAGAGTTGAAACTTTAGCACAACTACCTGACACAGTGCAAAGTGTTCTGAGCAAGGTAAGAAAGTAACATTTGTTGCAACAGCCAGATTAGTTTGGTTGCTACGAGACAAAAACAATTTCAAATTCAACCAATCTGTGAAAATTATGCCCGAAAGTATCAAATTCCGATCAAGTTTGAATTTAGTATTTTGATGAGCTTAAAACTAATGAAACCATCCGATGCTTTCGGGTAAAGATATCCGACACTTTGAGCAGCTACCCATAACGGCAAAGTTTAATGCCAAAAACCCACAGAGGTAAGCTGCTCAGAACTCTCTGAGAGAAACCTCTCTGGAGAAGAAGTTTGCACGGAAGAAAAGTCGATAACGACCTCGATAGAAAATCAACATAGTAAGATATAAAGAGAGGATTCAAAAACTGGTTGGTATTTAGAATTCAATTTTATTTGCTGTAAATCTTAATCCGGCGTTTTATCAGACCAATGTTGTAATGAGGAACGAAAGATACGTTCAAAGAACGGAGTTGCAAATAGGTGTAGTTATTGTGGGTTAGATTTTTGGGCGGCACGGTAGTACAGTGATTAGCACTGCTGCCTCACTGCGCCAAAGACCCAGGTTCAATTCCCACCTCAGGCGACTGACTGTGTGGAGTTGCCTATTCTCCCCATGTCTGCGTGGGTTTGCTCCGGTTTCCTCCCACAGTCCAAAAATGTGCAGGGTAGGTGAAATGGCCGTGTTAAATTGCCCGTAGTGTTAGGTGTAGGGGACTGGGTCTGGGTGCGCTGCGCTTTGGCGGGTCGGTGTGGACTTGTTGGGCCTGTTTCCTCACTGCAAGTAATCTAAAAAAAATAAAGTTTTTTTTTTCTAATTTTGCGTTAAATAGTGACTATTGGATTTGTTCATTGTCTTTTCGAATTTAAACAGAATCCAGACCGGGTGAATCGTTTCTGTGTTGCTGGTTTAAAATAAGAGAGGGATTTAACCCGTGTCATGACACTTTCTCCCCCTTCTCTCTGCTGATTCTCTCCCTCTCCCTTTCGCTCTGCCTGACTGTTTCTCTGTTTGATTCTATCACTCTCCTTCTTCCTCTGTCTGACTCACTCTCTCCCTCACACTCTGCCGGACTCTCTCTCTCTCACAATCACCGTCCCCCTCTCTCTGACTGTCTCTGTCCCTTTCCTTCTCTCTGACTCCCTAGGTCTATCCGTCCTCCCACCCTCTCTCGGACTCTCTCTCCAAATCTCACTCTGTGACTCTCTCAGCCCATGTGACTCTCTCTGTTTATCCCTCTCCTTCTCCACAGTCTGACTCTCTCTCTATCTCTAGCTCTGCCTGACTCTCTCTCTCCTTCTCTCTCTATCTGACTCTCTCTCTCTGTCTTGACTCTCTATCTCCCATTATCCCTTTGTCTAATTCACTCTCTATCTGTGTGCCTCTCCCACTGATTGACTCTCTCTTGTCCGAATCCCTCTCTCCCCCCTCTCCATTTGTCCGGTTCTCTCTCTCTCTCTTTCTCCGCCTCTCACTCTGTCTGACTCACTCGCCCTCTCTCTCCGTCTTCCTCTCTCTCTGTCCCTCTGTGTGACTCTGACTGTATCCTTGGACCTCTGTCTGAGTGTCTCTATCTCCTTCTCCCGCAACCTCTGTCTGACTCCGGGCCCCTCCACCTCTGTTTGACTCTGATCTTCTACCTCTCTCCTTCTCCCTC
Organism: Chiloscyllium plagiosum; assembly: GCF_004010195.1. NCBI lineage: Eukaryota > Metazoa > Chordata > Chondrichthyes > Orectolobiformes > Hemiscylliidae > Chiloscyllium > Chiloscyllium plagiosum. The sequence goes on along the minus strand of NC_057717.1, from coordinate 60,256,209 downwards.
TGTCTTGCTCTCCCTCTCTCTCTCTCTTTCTCCCCTTTTCTCTGCCTAATTCTCTCCCTCTCTCTGACCCTCTGTCTGCCTCACTCTCTCCAACTCTCCCATTCCCTCTCTGTGAGTCTCTCTGTCTGACTCTCCCTGTCTCTCAGTCCCTCTG
>NC_057717.1:60237555-60255555 GCF_004010195.1 Chiloscyllium plagiosum | reverse complement strand
CAGATAGTAAGTAGCTAAGAAAAGAGAAGCTTGTATTTGTGAATAGTTGTTGTTTAGTGTTCACTATTAAAGTTAAGAAAAAAACTTGATAATTTTTGTTTAAATAGTGGAATGTAGGAGATCTGTGTCGCTCATATTTTAACAGATTACAAGGTGAGGCGAGCTTTTCTGGGTGTTTGGGTTTAATTAACAGATGGGTTCGAGTCCACCTTGTAAATGTCCATCCACGCTAACTCCATTTCCCTGCAGTTGGCCCATATGCTTCCAGTCATTTCCTATCCACATATTTATCCAAATGTTTTTGAAATGTTTTTAATGTACCCCCCTCAACCACATATGCTGGCAACTCATCCGCGTACCAGCCCTCTGTACAAAGAAGTGGCCCCTCAGGTTCCCTTTTATTCCTTCCCATTTAACCTTAAACTGATCCCCTCTAATCCTCGATTCTCTACACTTTGGAAAAAGACTGAGAGCATTAACCCTATCCATACCCCTCGTGATTTTATACAGCTCTATAAGGACTCCCTCAATCTCTTACACGCTAAAGAAAAGGTCCTAGCTTGCTAAACCTCTCCCCATAACTCAGACCATTGGGTCCTGGCAACGTCTTTGTAAAGTTCTTCTGCACTCTTTCTAATTTAATAACATCCTCCCCATAACAAGGTGACAAAACTGAACCCAATACTCCAAGTGCGGTCTTACCAAAGTCCTATGCAACTGCAACATAAAGTCTTAACTTCTATACTCAATATCCTGCCTGATGAAGGCTAATGTGCCAAAAGACTTCTTCACTGCCCTGTCTACCTATGACTCCACTCTTAGAGAACCGTGCACCTGAACACCAACGTCTCTCTGCCCACTGCACCCCTTAAGACCCTCCCATTCACCATGAAACCTCTGCCTTGATTTGAGTTTCCAAAATGCAAGACCTCACGCTTCTATATTAAATTCCATTTGCCATTTCTCGGTCCACTTGCCCACCATATTAAGGTCCTGCTGCAATTTCTGATAAACTTCCTCACTGATCATGCTCCCAATTACTTTAGTGTCATCTGCAAACTTACTAATCATACCTTGTACATTCTCAACCAAATCATAGATAACAAACAGCAATGGACCAAGCCTCCCGTCTGACAAACATCCTTCCACTCAACCCTCTGCTTCCTACCATCAAGCCAACTGCGTATCAAATTGGCCAGTTCCCCCATGCATTCTACGAGATGTAACCTTCCTGAGCAGCCTGCTATGTGGAACCTTATCAAAGGCCTTACTGAAATCCATAGAGACTACGTTTATCACTCTGCCCTCATTAAACGTCCTGGTAACTTCATCAAAGGACACTAAGAAATTTGGGAAGCATGATCTCCCACTCACAAGTGTATGCTGACTGCTCCGAATCAAACACTGTGTACGTAATGGGTACAGTCAATGGTATGCTGTGCTTCATTGTAAGATGATTCGAGTACATCAGTAAAGCCATCTTCCTGCTGTTGTAGAGCCTTGCTGAGAGACCATTTGGGGCACTCTGTAAAGATTTGATGCCCTTTGTAAGGAATGATTCGCTAACCACAGACACCAGTGATGGTAACATGAGGATAGAGTGAATAAACTGAGTGTTTAATCTATAGAGCTGTGAGAGACGATGAAATGGTGATGCTGAAAAACGAGGAATGGCAGCGATCTCTTATTTCCAAAACAGACATTGAGAGGGAGACAAATTCCATACTTTACCCAGGATTGATTGGTTTGATGTATTGTCACGTGTATCTCAGTACAGGGAAACACTTTGTTTATGAGCAGTGGAGGAAGATCATAGTAAGCATTGCCAGACAGATCATAGGGTGGAAATAGACTTGGACAGGGTAAGGCGTACGGGTTACACTGCACAGGACATGAACTAGACAAGATAAACATGAACAAGATCACCATTATTTGAATTTAGAGAGTCCATTCAGCAGTCTAACGTGACACTCCTAATAGTTTATATGTCTAAATTAACTATCCCCATGTTATTGTGCACTCGGCGAGTGAACCCTGCACTGAACGTAAGGTTGCTCACAATCCCCAACAGCAGCCACAATACCTTCGATCTGAAACAGGTAGCCATTCCCACCAGCTTCCGCCCTACATAGAGAATACCAGGCTGTCTTCTTAGAGATGGAAGATGCCTTCTTGAGACTTCACACAAGACATATGGCTTCCCTGCTCACCACTAGAAAACCACGTTAAAGTCCCACATGTGTATCATAAGCAAAAGAGCCAACAGGAACAACGTGGAACAGTTTGTCTGTGCAGCCTCTGCCCCACTTGTTCATCATGTTAGAGCATCTATTAGGAGACACTTAAGACTGCCGATGCTGGAGATCAGAGTAGAGCATCAATTGCTGGAAAAGAACAGGGGGTCAGGCAGCATCCGAGGACCAGCAGAATCGACGTTTCGTGCATAAGACATTCATCAGGAATCAGCAGAAAGTACCTCATTCTGCCCCCGTGCATTGAGGTGGGAATGGCCTCCTGCTGTTCCTGTGTAAGTGACTCAAGGGAGTGATTGGCTTCAACCTCGTCCGATTGGACAGGGCCAAGGGCCTGACTGGTTATCCCTGGTTCCTGTTTGGCAGCTCATTGTACTGACTAGTGTGACAATGCTTTAACAGGTTAATTTGTCCTGGTTTCTTTTAAGAGAGAGATTGAACGATTGTTACCAAGCTGGCTAGTTTCGACCACTTGAGTAACTGCTAGGGAGGCCTTGGGTTTATGTTAATGCAGCCTGAATGGGTGTGGCCAGCTCTCACAGATTAGGATCTCTGGGTTTTCCTTTCTCGGCAACATCAGAACCTATTGGAGTCTCCACAGAGTTGGAAGCTTCAGTGAATGTTTCCTGGTTGCTACCCTCTCTGAAATTTCTCTGATCCTGTTTTTAATTCCTGGGTTGGAGAAATGTCTGTGAAAATCCGTGTCTAAATATTTATTTTTGCCAAGGGCTGTGTTTGTGGGATTTTCCTGGATTGGAACAGTTCATTAGTAATAGTTTCTAGATCTATTATTCTGTTAACTTGTCCAATAGAATTGCGTTATTCTCAATTCCTCTTTCTTTGGTTTCATTTGCTCTTTCCTGTTTAAGTAGATGGTTTTGCTTCACACAGAGTAGTTTGACCAGTCACATTGCATCTGGAACAGACACTTCACATTTCCTTTGAAATAAGAAAACATTAGAATCTATGCTACCGCTTTCAGTATTTTCGAGGGTCTCTGGTGTGGCCCATCACACTAGACTCCCTCTCTTCCTGAGTAATAGGCTGGAGGCACTGAATGGGCTGTCATTGTTCTTCTCAAATAGTGTCAATGGGCTGAACGACTTCCTCATATTCCTGTGAAACCAGCGTGAGGTGCTGAATGAACTCTTGTTTTACTGTGGCAATGTGCAGTGTCAGGCAGTTCTGTTACATGAATGTTACGGACACTTTAACAGCACAAGTCTCAATGGAGCCTGGGTCCTGCTACACACGGAAAAAGACCAGTTCAGGAGCTAACGGGGGACAAAATGTTCTGAACATTGTGGAATGTTCAGCGACCATCCCCACTTCTGATCTTATGGTGGGGAGGGTGTAGGCAGGGAGACATGGATGAAGCAGCTGAAGATATTTGTGAAGGGAAAGCTACCCTGAAGATCTCGCACAGAGGTGACTCAGGACTGAGATGATGAACATCTTCCTTTGTGCCGTGTTTGACACCAAACACTGGAGAGGTTACTCTGATTCCCATTAAGTTCAGTTTTGTTAAGCTCCTTTATGTCAACAGAAGTCAGCCACTGCCTTGATATCGGGGCCAGTCATTTTTATCTGAACCCTTGTGACAACCTCTTTTGTTCACATCAATAGGCCATGCTATAGGAGCAGAAAGTGTTTTTTTTTCAAACAGGTAGTATTGAATGTCAGGATTTCTCTCGTCAAGAATGTTCGGGTAGCTAGATGACTGAACGTATTTGAAAAGGAGGTAGATGGAAAGTGACCTGTCAGAGAGTTGAGGGCTATGAAGATTTGGATATGAAAGAGGATTTGAGACGAAGAGCAGATCAGTCATGATCTTAAAGAAGGGCAAATGTTGCAGACAGGGAGACCACAGGATTTTGTGAGCCATCCCTGAGTGAGGTATGGGGGCTGTATTCACACTGAATCTGGGTGTACAACATGACCAACAAATGAAGCACAAGTTGCAGAGAGGGGAAGCTCTGTGAAGAGAGATGAGGGGCCTCTTTCGTACCCAGCCTGCGTTTTCCAATTACATTTTCCAATTCACTTCAAACCGTGTGTAACAGTCTTGAGGGGCTGAATGGTCTCCTGTGTTTCTATGCAACAGGTTATAGGAGTAAGTAGCCTCCAACTGCTCCTTTCTAGCAGGTTTGAGAGGATGAATGGAACACAGGAACATGGGATTGAGGAGCAGGAGTGTGTCATTAGATACTTTGAGCCTTCTCCACCAGGCACTAAAATTATAGCTGATCAGGTTGTGGTCTCAGCCCCACTTTCCTGTCTGCATGCCATTGTGCATGACTCACTTCTTTGCCAAATATTTAACTAACGCAGCTTTCAAGCAATGTGAACATGGAGACACGATAACCTTCTACTGAAGAGAATTCCGACTAGAAAGGTCCTATCAGAATTATTCGTCATCCCTCTTATAGAATCAGAGAGTCATGCAGAATGGAAACAGACCCGTTAGTCCAATCTGTTCACTCTGACCAGATATCAAATCTGATTTAATCCCATTTGCCAGCATTTAGCCAATATTCCTCCTGTGATTGTACCCACCTTGACCACTTCCTCTGACTGCACTTTCTGTACACACACCACTCTCTGTGTGAAATATTTACCTTCAGGTCCCTTCTAAATCATTCGCCCTCTCCCCTTCAAACTATGCTGTCTTGTTCTGGACTCCCCTATCCTTGGGAGCAGAACATGGCTGTTCAGAATATCCATGCCCCTGATGATTTTATAAACCTCTATAATGTTGCCTCTCAACCTCTGACACTCCAGGGGGAAACACCTCAACGTAATCAGCCTCTCCCTATAGCTCAAGCCTCCAGTCCTGGAACATACGTGTAAGTAATTTCTGCAGAAAACCGAGTTGTATGCAGTATTCTTAAAGTGGCCTCACCAACATCCTGTACAGATACAACATGCCACCATAACTCCTATACTCAATGCGCTGACTGATTAAGGCAAATGTGCCAAATGTGTTCAGCACTACTCTGCGACTCACTGCGACAGGTAATCATGTATGTAAACATCAGAACGTTAACATGATGGTAGTGCCGGCAGATAGGAGGACCAGTGATACATTGATCATTATTGAGATTAGATTGTGTTGGGAACATGAGCTTAATATGTAAGGAAGTGAAATCAAATCAATGGGTTCAGGGTGGTTAATGTACAGAATAAAAGATACCCCGGAGTGAGTTACAATCTGGAATCTAATCAAGGGGTTCAGGGTGGTTTATATACAGAATAACAGGTAGCCCGCAGTGAGTTACAGCCTGGAATCCAATCGAGGTGTTCAGGGTGGTTTATTTACAGAATAACAGATAGCCTGGAATGTGTTACAGGTTGGAACCTAATCGAGGGTTTTAGGATGGTTTATGTACAGAATAACAGATACCCTGGTGTTAGTTACAGCCTGGAATCTAATCGAGGGGTTCAGGGAGTTTTAGATACAGAATAACAGAGAGCCCGGAGTGAGTTACAGACTGGAATCTAATCGAGGAGCTCATGGTCGCTAATATACAGAATAACAGATAGCCCGGAGTGAGTTACAGCCTGCAATCTAATCGAGGGATATGTAAACCTTTTTATGTGAAATAACATGTAACTGGGAGTGAGTCACAAAGTGTACTATTGGCCAACTGGTTTCAAATCTTGACTCACATAAACATAATGCAGTCACAAACTAGACAACTTTACTGACTCGCAACTTTCCTAGTTTGAGGACTATCATCCTCTGTTTTCCCCTTTCACTGAAAGTATTAATATACCTTTTATACCGCACTGCCATTCTGGTTAAAGTGCTACCTATCTCTCACTGTCTCATTTATCTTCAATCCTGTTGAAAGATACTTGAACCAACAGATGCACAAAGTTCCAGAAAGAGTTTTGTTCAATTGCAGGTGCATTATTTTCTTTTATTTGTAGACAACACATAATTTGAACCAACAGAAGGTCAGTGTGGGATTTGAGAAACCCTTCAATTTGGGATGAGGCCTAGTCAGGAAGGATTCTGATCCAACGCTGCAAATCTACAATTCAGTGGCTGAGCTCTATCAGGTTTTGTATATTATGTTTCTCTCATATATTAGGAGCTTGGAAAGTGACGCAGACCTTACTGGAATGTCACATTGTCTCTCCGCATTCACTTTAAACAGGTTCTGGGATTTGCATTTTAAGCACCTTCAAAGAGCTGTCTCCATTTCCTATCTCTGCTAGCATCAATGAATGGAAATGGCTTTTGACACATTGCCCTCTCTCCCTTGCTGAAAGTATTCCTGACACAAATCAGTCAGGCAGACATTTTAGATTTGTCCACAGCCACCATTTTATATCAACAAAACGATGACATTGAGTTGATAAATAATGAAAAGCAAGAGAGAGTGGCAACATCAATACAGTTCGAAAAAAATGAAACATTGAACACGCACTCAGAATCACACACAAACAGACATGCACAGACACACGGAATTACACACACACAGATACAGACACCTTCCAGGAGCTGTCTCCATTTCCTATCTTGCAAGGGAATTCATGTTATGATGATGCATTCATGCAGGACAGTAAACAGCTTTTGAGACTTTCCCCATTGTGACAGAAATTTAGCCCCAATCTGCAACAGGACAGAAATGACCCAGCAGCTTTCTGTGTTCTTGCTCCCAATGTAACACTTGACCATTTAGTTTATCTTGTATTCAGTCTAACATCCAACAAGGATCACTTCACAGATCCAATAGAAGATCCCCAGGAGTGAGTTCCAGACTGGAATCTAATTGAGGGCTTTAGGGTTTACATACAGCATAAGAGATACCCAGGCGTGAGGGACAGAGTGGAATCTAATCGAGAGGTTTGAGGTGGTTTACATACAGAATACCAGATAACAAGTAGTGAGTCACAAAATCGCGGAGTCATACAGTCATAGAGATGTACAGCATGGAAACAGACCCTTTGGTCCAACATGCCCATGCCGACCAGATATCCTAACCTACTCTAGTTCGTTTTCAAGCATTTGGCCCATCTCCTTCCAAACCTTCCCATTCATATACCCATCGAGCTGCATTTTAAATGTTGCAATTGTACCAGCCTCCACCACTTCCTCTGACAGTTCATTCCATTCATGTACCACCCTCTGAGTGAACAAGTTGCCCCTTAGATCTCTTTCATATTACATCTCACAATAAACCTATGCCCTCTAGTTCTGGAATCCCCACCCCAAGGAAAATACTTTGTCTATTTATCCTATCCAGGCCTATCATGATTTTATAAACCTCGATAAGGTCACCCCTCAGCTTCTGATGCTCCAGGGAAAACAACCCTAGCCTATTCAGCCTCTCCCTGTAGCTCAAATCCTCTAACCCTGGCATCCTCTTTGTAAATCTTTTCTGAACCCTTCCAAGTTTCACAACATCCTTCCGATAGGAAGGAGACCAGAATTGCATGCCATATTCCAACAGTGGCTTAACCCATGTCCAGTCCAGCCACAACATGACCTCTCAATGCCTATACTCAAAACTCTGAGCAATAAAGGAACGCATACCAAACGCTGCCTTCATTATCTTATCCCCCTGCCACTCTACTTTCAGAGAGCTACGAAACTGCACTTCAAAGTCTCTTTGTTCAGCAACTCTCTCTCGGACGTGACCAATAAGGTATAAGTCCTGCTCAAATTTGCTTTCCCAAAATTCAGCACCTCGGTGTTTATCTAAATTAAACTCCATCAAGTGGAATAGAATTGAAGGTTTTGGGGTGTGTTTGATGTTTTCACACATACATGGAAGTGAGTAACACGTTGGAATGTAATCGAGAGGGTTCCGGGTGATTCATATAATCCCGACAGTGGGGAATCAAGCCCTTCAGCCCAATAAGACCACACTGACCCTCAGAAGAATAACCCATCCAGACCCATTCCCCCACATTTACCCCTGACTAATGCACCTCACATACACATCCCTGAACACTGTGGACAATTTTAACAGGGTTTGGATTGGATGGTTAATATGCAGACTAACAGATACCCAGGAGTGCGATACAGATTGGAATCTAATCAAACGATTGAAGTGGCCAATGTACAGAGTCCCTTAAAATTGGAAGTCAGTTACAGATTGAAATTTTATCAAGGGGATTCGGGACGATTATGTGTACAATAACAGATACCCTAGAGTGAGTTACAGACTGGAATCTAATCGAGGGTTTCAGGGTGGTTTACTAATCATGCCTTGTACATTCTCAACCAAATCATAGATAACAAACAGCAATGGACCCAGCCTCCAGTCTGGCAAGCACCCTTCCACAAAACCCTCTGCTTCCTATCAACAAGCAAACTGTGTATCCAATTGGCCAGATCCCCCAGAATTCTACGTGATGGGACCTTCCAGAGCAGCCTGCCATGTGGAACCTTATCAAAGACCTTACTGAAATCCAGAGAGACTACGTTTACCGCTCTGCCCTCATCAACATTTTTGGTCACTTCACCAAAGGATTCTAAGAAATTTGGCAAGCATGATCTCCCAATCACAATTTAATGCTGACCGGTCTGAATCAAACACTGTGTAAGTAATGGGTGCAGTCAATGGTAAACTGTGCTTCATTGTAAGATGATTCGAGTACATAAGTCAAGTCATCTTCCTGCTGTTGTAGAGCCTTGCTGAGAGACCATTTGGGGCACTCTCTACAGATTTGCTCTCCTTTGTAAAGAATGATCTCCTTACCACAGATACAGGTGATGGTAACATGAGGATAGAGTGAATAAGCTGAGTGTTTAATCTGTAGAGCTGTGGGAGATGAAGAAATTGTGATGCTGAAACACGAGGAGTGGCAGCGATCACTTATTTCCAAAAGTGACATTGACAGGGAGAGAAATTCCATACTTTACCCAGGATTGATTGGTTTGATTTATTGTCACGTGTATCTCAGTACAGGGAAACACTTTATTTATGAGCAGTGGAGGAAGATCATAGTAAGCATGGCCAGACAGATCATAGGGTGGAAATAGACTTGGACAGAGTAAGGCATACAGGTTACACTGAACAGGACGTGCACTAGGCAAGATCAACATGAACAAGATGAGCATTATTTGAAATTAGAGCATCCATCCATCAGTATAACGTGGCCTTCCAAACTATTTGAACCCTGTACTGAACGTCAGGTTATTCACAATCCCCAACAGCAGCCACAATACCTTCCATCTGAAACAGTTATCCATTTCCATCAGCTTCCACCCTACATAGAGAACACCAGACTGTCTTCTCAAAGATGAAAGATGCCTTCTTGAGACTTCACACAAGACATATGGCTTCCCTGCTCACCACTGGAAACCCACGTTAAAGTCCCACATGTGTATCATGAGCAACGAAGCCACGTGGAACAACGTGGAACAGTCTGTCTGTGCAGCTTCTGCTCCACTTGTTCATCATATTAGAGCATCACTTAGGAGACACTTAAGACTGCCGTTGCTGGAGATCAGAGTAGAGAGTGATTGCTGGAAAAGCACAGCAGGTCAGGCAGCATCCATGAAGCAGGAAAATCGACGTATTGGACATAAGACATTCATCAGGAATCAGCATAAATTACCTCATTCTGGCCCCGTGTAAGTGCATTGAGGTGGGAATAGCCTCCTACTGTTCCTGTATAAGTACTCAAGGGACTGATTGGCTTCTTCCTCGTCCAATCTGACTGGGCCAAGGGCCTGACTGGGTTACCCCTAGTTCCTGTTTGACAGTTCGATGTACTGACAAGTGTGATGGTGCTGCAGCTTTAAGAGGTTATTTTGTCCAGGTTTCTTTTATGAGAGAGATTGAACGATTGTTACCAAGCTGGCTAGTTAAGACCACTTGAGTAACAGCTAGCGAGGCCTTAGGTTAATTTTAATGCAGCCTGATTGGGTATGGCCCGCTCTCACAGATTAGTATCACTGGGTTTTGGTTTCTCAGTATCGTCAGAAACTATTGGAGTCTCCACAGAGTTGGAAGTTTCAGTGGATGTCTCCTGGTTGCTACTCTCTCTGAATTTTCTCTTGATGCTGTTTTTAATTCCTGGATTGGAGAAATATTTGTGACATTCTGTGTCTGAATATTTCTTTTTGCCAAGGGCTATGTTTATGGGCTTTCAAAATATTGGAACAGTTCATTAGTAATAGTTCCTAGATCTATTATTCTGTTAAGCTGTCCAATAGAATTACGTTATTCTAAATTCCTCTTTCTGTGGTGTTATTTCTTCTTTCGTGTTGAAATAGATGGTATTTTGCTCACCATCGAGTAGTTTGAACAGTCACATTGCATCTGGAACAGAAACTTTACATTTCCTTTAAAATAAGAAAACATAAATGTCTAGGCTATTGTCGTCAAATATTTTCGAGGGGCTCTGGTGTGATCCATCACACTAGACTCCTTCTCTTCCTGTGTAATAGGCTGGAGGCACTGAATGGGCTATCTCTGTTCATCTCCAATAATGTCAATGGGCTGAATGGCTTCCTCATATTCCTGTGAAACCAGCGTTAGGTGCTGAATGAACTCTTATTTTACTGTGGCAAAGCGCAGTGTCCGGCAGTGCTGTTACATGAATGTTACTGATACTTTAACAGCACAAGCCTGAATGGAGCCTGGGTCTTGCTGCACATGGACACAGACCAGTTCAGGAGCTGACGGGGGACAAAACGTTCTGAACATTGTGGAATCTTCAGTGACCATCCCCACTTCTTTTCTTATGGTGGGGAGGGTGAGAGTGGGGAGACATTGACGATGCAGCTAACGATGTTTGTGAAGGGAAAGCTACCCTGAAGATCTCGCACAGAGGTGACCCAGGACAGAGATGATGAACATCTTCCTTTTAGCCATGTTTGACACCAAACACTGGACAGTTTACTCTGATTCCCATTAAGTCCAGCTCCTTGATGTCAACAGAAGTCAACCATTGCCTTGATTTCAGGGCCAGTCATTTTTACCTGAACCCTTGTCTCAACCTCTTTTGTTCGCATCAATAAGCCATGATATAGGAGCAGCACGTGTTTTCTTCAAACAGGTGGTATTGAATGTCAGGATTTCTCTTCTCAAGAGTGTTCGGGGAGCGAGATGACTTAAAGTATTTGAAGAGGAAATAGATGGATATTGACCTGTCAGAGAGTTGAGGGCGATGAAGAATTGGGTATGAAAGAGGATTTGAGGCCAGGAGTAGATCAGCCATGATCTTAGTGAAGGGCAAGGCAGGTTTGGGGAGTGAACGACATGTCCCTGCTTCTGATGTTCTTACATTCTGTTATTGGAAAGTTAGTGGGTGTTATTTTTATGAATGTTCTGGTATTGCATATTGCAGTCAGGGAGACCAGATGATTTTGTGAGCCATCTCTGGGTGAGGTATGTGGGTTGTATTCACAGTGAATCTGGGTCTACAACATGACCTCAAATGGAGTACAAGCTGCAGATAGGGGAAGTTTTCTGAATCTGGTATTGCATATTGCAGTCAGGGAGACCAGATGATTTTGTGAGCCATCTCTGTGTGAGGTATGTGGGCTGTATTCACAGTGAATCTGGGTCTACAACATGACCTCAAATGGAGTACAAGCTGCAGATAGGGGAAGTTTTCTGAAGAGGGATGAGGGGCCTCTTTCATACCCAGCCTGGATTTTCCAATTACATTTCCCAAATCACCTCAAAGCGTGTGTGACAGTCTTGAGGGACTGAATGGTCTCCTCTGTTTCTGTGCACCAGGTTATAGGAGTAAGTGGCCTCCAACTGTTCCTGTCTAGCAGGTATGAGGGGCTGAATGGAACACAGGAACATGGGACTGAGGAGCAGGAGTGAGTCATTAGATACTTTGAGCCTTCTCCACCAGGCAGTAAGATTGTGGCTGATCAGGTTGGGGTCTCAGCCCCACTTTCCTGTCTGTATCCCATTATCCGTGACTCACTTCTTTGTCAAATATTTAACTAATGCAGCTTTCAATCCAGAGAAGAGAAGTACGACTTGAAAGGACCTTACAGAATTTTTCGTCATCCCTCTTATAGAACCAGGACCTTACAGAATTTTTCGTCATCCCTCTTATAGAACCAGAGAGTCATGCAGAACGAAAGCAGGCCCGTTAGTCCAATCTGTTCACTCCGATCAGATGTCAAATCTGATCCAGTCCCATTTGCCAGCATTTCGTTGAATATCCCTCCTCTTTAAGATGCTTTTTAAATGTGCGATTGTAACCGCCTTCACCACTTTCTCTGACTGCACTTTCTGTACACACACCACTCTCTGTGTGAAACACTTATCTTCAGGTCCCTTATAAATCATTCGCCCTCTCCCCTCCAACCTATGCTCTCCTGTTATGGACTCCCCTATCCTGGAGAGCAGAACGTGGCTGTTCAGAATATCCATGCCCCTGATGGCTTTATAAACCTCTATAATGTTACCCTTCAGCTTCTGACACTCCAGGGGGAAACACCTCAATCTAATCAACCTCTCCCTAAAGCTCAAACTTCCAGTCCTGGAACATCCGTGTAAATCGTTTCTGCAGAAAATCGAGTTGTACGCAATATTCTTAAAGTGTCCTCACCAACATCCTGTACAGATGCAACATGCCACCCCAACCCCTATACTCAATGCTCTGACTGATAAAGGCAAATGTGCCAAATGTGTTCTGCACCACTCTGTCTACCTGCGACTCCACTTTCAAGGAACAATGTACCTGCAGCCCTATGCCCCTTTGTTTCTCAACATGCCCCAGGACTTGACCACGAAATATATAATGTCTGCCCTGATTTGCCTTCCCAAAAATGCAACGCTTCATATTTATCTAAATTAAACTTTATCTGTTACTCCTTGCCTCTTTGTCCCATCTAATTGCGGTCTTATTGTACTCTGAGATAATCTACTACACCACCTTTCTGATGTCATCTGTATACTTACTAACTATGGCCCCTATATTCACATCTAAATCTTTGACATAAATGATGAAATGCAGTGAACTCAGTACTGATTCTTGCAGCACACTGCTGCTCACAAGCCTCCAGGCAGAAAAATATCCCTCTTCCTTCAAGCCATTTGTGACTAGCTTCTTCTGTATCTTATGTGACTGAAACTTACTAATCTGTCTACCAATCAGAATGAAATACTTGCTCTGAAGACAGCCTGAGTAGGTTAGGTTTATTTTCACTAGATAAAAGGAGATTGATGGGGGAACCTGATTAAGGTTTGCAAAATCATGAAGGGTATAGCCAGTGTGGATAGAGACAAGCCTTTTCCCAGGTTAAAGGATTCAATAACGAAAGGTCGTGCTTTCAAAGTGAGAGGTGGAAAGTTTAAAGGGGATACACGCAGTAAGTACTTCACACAGAGGGTGGTGGGCATTTGGAACGCGTTGCTAGCAGAGATGGAAGAGGCAGGCACGGGCGATTCATTTAAGATGCATCTGGACAAATGCATGAGTAGGTGGGGAGCAGAGGAGGACAGATGCTTAGGAATTGACCGACAGATTTAGACAGTACATTTGGATCAGTTCAGGCTTGGAGGTCGAAGGGTCTGTTCCTGGGCTGTAAATTTTCTTTGGCCTTTGTTCTTTAAATGAACACCTTGCTGAAGTCCATATAGACAATGTCTACCAAATTGCCTTCATCAACCTTCTTTGTCACCTCTTCAAAAAACTCAACCAAATTAATAAGACATGAACTCCCATGCAGAAAGCTACGTTGTCTACTCCGATCAGCCCTTGCCTTCCCAAATGTATGTAAATCGTGTCCCTCAGAATCCCCTCCAACAACTTACCCACCACTGACATCAGGCTCAGCGGTCTATAGTTCCCCGGCTTTTTGGGTCACTGTTTCCTTTTCTAGTCCCACTCCTCCACTGCAAATAAAAAATATTAAATGCAACCAGGTTGGTGATATGGCCTATCATATCGGTCTCAGACTGGTTCAGGGTCAGTTTTAGGAACAAGTCAGGCTAGTTTCTTTAATCTGCTAAAACAACATGTTTATGATCCAGAGCAATGTTACTCAAACTATGATGGGAAGATGAATGGCAAAGTGTTTGGGTATTGCAATTATTTAATCAATATTTCTCTTTCTAAAAATGCTGACACACACACACACTCACACACACACAATCTCTGCAATTTTAACTTAAAAGAACTTGTTCCAAATATTATTGGAACTCAAGACAAAGGAAAAATTGTGAGATTGTCCAAAACGTTATTCTGCATCTGAAGATATTGTACTCACACAAGCTGCTAGCAATGGGATTTGATCCTGGGAGAGTTTGGATTTGGCTGAATTCCCTTTGCTTTAGGCAGTGAGTATATTACAGTGAATTCTGGTTAGGGATCATCCAAAGGGTAGCACGGTGGTTAGCACTGCTGCCTCACCGCACCAGCGACTTGGGGTCGATTCCAGCCTTGGGTGACTGTCTGTGTGGAGTTTGCACATTCTCCCCTTGTCTGTGGAGCTTCTAATAGGTGATCCAGTTTCCTACCAAAAACTGTGTAGGTTCGGTGGATTGGTCAAGGATTTCTAGGTTATGTGCAATAGTCAGGGGTAAATATAGGGAAATGGGTTGGGAAGGTTGGTATGAACTTGTTGGTTCGAAGGGCCTGTTTCAACACTGCAGGAATTCTATAAAAATAAGGAAGGCATTGAGGACTGTAGAGTTGTTTTTTTTAGCTCGTACACATTGCTGTGATGACGAACAATGAAGGAGAGAGAGTGCAATAAGCCATTCCTTTTCAGGCAGATTACATTTTCTCCCTCTCAGGGTTGAATCACACAGTAATGTCATTCTTTCGGAAACTGGACCATGTGAGGTCTCCTTGTACATTGTCCAAACTATGTCTCCATCACGTTCCCTGTTCCATGTAGGTGCATCATTGCTGTTGTCATACACTGAGCCATACTCTTCACAGAAAATGGTCTCGGTCAATTTGAAGATATGTTTATCTGTCCCTGCGTCATTAAAAAATAAAAATGTTTAATTTATTCAGAATACCTGTGTTAAACTGAATGCATTTTTAAAAGAAATACAGAAATTGCTGGAAAAGCTCGCCAGGTCTCTCAGTACCCAGATGCTGTAGTTGTACCAGCCTCCACCACATCCTCTGGCAGCTCATTCCATACACACACCACCCTCTGTGTGAAATGGTGCCCTTTCGGACTCCTCAAAACCTTTCCCCTCTCACTTTCCACCAGGTTTATAAAATAATGAGGGTTACAGAGAAGCTGAAGGGCTGATGTCTTTTCTCTAGAGTTGAGGATTCAAAACTGAGGGATTTTTAAGATGCGAGGAAAAAAGATTTACGAAAGTCATGAGTGGTAATTATATTAGACAGAAGCTGGCTTGTGTGTGGAATGAACTTCCAGAGGAAGTGGTGAAAGCAGGGACAGTTACAACGTTTAAAGGACATTTAGATCAGTCCATGGATAAGACATCAGTTTGGATGGTGCTGTGAGCAGCTGCCCTCTCCCTCCCCATCTCTGAATGAATCCCTATTGATTTTCACCCTCTGCCAATGCCTGTGCAGTGGCGTGTGGAGGCCAGCAGAGGGTGGCATTCCATCACTTTAAACACCACAGAGACTGCCAGACCTGCCCCATACAGAGACACACAAATACACACACGGGGATGGTGAGGACACGGCGTGAAGCTCATCTGGTAACTTAAATGAAACATAAAGAAATACTCAATTCGCCTCACAAACTGTTAAAATATGAGGGACAGATCTATCAAATTCCACTGTTTAAATAAAAACATCAATTTATTTTTTTCACTCTGAAAGTGAACATTTTACATCAACTATGCACAACTCTGGGACCCTCTTTCTCTTAACTGCTTATTACCCGACTCCAGCTCTACAGCAATATATTGTTTCTGGGTCTGCCATCCTCTCATACCACAGGTGCTTGTAAGCTCTCAGTTCAGAACAGCATTCCCTCTCTTTTGAAGGTATAGTACACGCTTCCAACTTCATCACATTATACCCTGATCAATATAGATAAGTGGGACCTATCCGGATTTCTTTTGTTCTGTGGTTTGTCAATATTTCATTTGCTCTGTCTGGTGTGCGTCAGGACTTTTGTTGCTCCATTGACAGCATGTCATTATTCGACTTTGTCCATAGGAATATATCAGTATTTCACGTGCTCACAGTCGTGTATGTGGGGCAGGATTTCAGTTGTTTCATGGGGACTGTGACGCTGTAACAATCTCAATGTTTGTAGATGGCACCGAACCGAGAAGAACTCTGAAATCTATGGAGGAGAGTGTGGAACTCTAACAGTACAATCACACGTTGATATAGTGTTCAGGTTTATGGCAGATGGGGATCAATGCAGTGCAGTTTGAGGTGATACACTTTGGTAGGAAAGACAATGAAAGACAATATAAAACAGGCCGTACCGTTATAAAGGGGCTGCAGGAGCAGAGTGCGCTGCGTGTATATGAGCACAGATTGTTGAAGATATCATGACAAGTGGGGAGGGCAGTTACTATCACAGATTAGTTTCAGCATCTGAGCTGTTTACAGGGGGAGATGTAGGAGGGGGCCTCCGTGCTCCCTTCCTGAGAGGTGGGAGTGATGATGTTTTGTGAGCCCACCCTCCTGCCCACTGAGACCGTGGAGATTCCATTTGTACCAGCTCAACACAAAAGGGAGATGTATTAGGGCCACGGCTTCTAAGTTGTGCCGGGGGGAAATGGAGCTGCCAGTGGGGTTAAAGTGAGAATTGTCCTTCACTGAACATTGCTCCTTACTCGGTCGGTGGGACGTGGATGTTTCAGAATCTCCACACGAGGCGTCCCGGTCCTCTCCGAACTGATATCGGACACTCCACCACCCAGCTTGGCCATTTCTGTCCTATTGCAGGCTGTTTCTCCTGAAATGGGAGAAGGAAAGGGGGGGAGTGAGGGTGGGAGTGGGTGGTCCTGCTGTTAGTGTTATTGTAGGTGGGGAGGGGGTTATGGTGAGGTATCCGGAGGGAGTCAGTCCACAGTGTTGTATCCATGCAGTGTTATTTGTGTGGGAGTGAAGTGGAGGGAGGGGGGAGAGAGAGAGGGAGAGACAGAGACAGAGAGAGAAGGTGCAGCATGCGGCAGTGAGAGTGGTGGACCATGAGCCTTGTTCGGGGTCGGTGCTATAATAGATATACAGTGAGTGTGAGGGAGCAGAGAGAATATGGTGACGCTTATCCTGACAGAGCGGGGAAGGTTATTGATGCTTGTCCTGTATTGCGGGACATTTCTTCAGACTGCAGATGCTGCACTGAGCGGGGTGGTGAGCTCAGACCATGCTTGTTGGGTCTGGTGGTGTCGCCCCCTTTGGGAAGAGAATGGCCCCCTTCTGTACGAGCCCATCCACCAGGACCACCGTGGCCCTGTTTACAAACCGTGGTGTAATTGTCCCTTATCTGCCATGCTCGGGGTAAATTATGCAGAGCAGCTCCAAGCTGAGAAAGCTCAATCGTGTGCCCATTGGGCTTTTAAAGATGACATCAGTGTCAGGGATCACGAAATATCCAGGGGAATTTGGGTGATGGTGTTTACCTCCAGCCATGAAGGACTCCATTTACAAAGCTGTAGAACAAATGCTCATCCAAAACTCTTCATCATCTGACCTCACACCAATGTCACTTTTTCCCATCTTTCCTGGGAATACAGGCTCATGTTACAGGATGCTATCGAAGTGTCTACATTTCAGCATTCTGCAACCTGGGAACACATCCTTCCAAGATACTGTCTCTCAGTCTCCCCCTCTCTGTCTATTTCCCAAACTCCTC